>NC_041226.1:84687272-84744195 GCF_002837175.3 Physeter macrocephalus
CCGCGTGGCTGCGGGTCCCTGGAGGCCGTGGTGGGGGGGGGGGCGGGGGGGGGCCGTGGCGAGCATGGGGGCCGTTTGGAGATGCGTGGAGAGCAGGGGCAGTGGGCGGGAGCTTGGCAGGGAAATGGGGGACCAGGGACCGTATGTGCTTTGTCCTCACGGGGAGTGTAGGGCAGAGAGCTTCCCGTGGTGCGGGGGACACCGGGGGACATGGATGTGATGGAATCCAGTCCCCTCCCCAACGGGCGGCCGGGAGGGACACTGGCCCATATGGCTCTAAGAGTCTGGAATGTTCTCTTACTTTTTTTTTTTTTGGTCACCATGTGGCTTGCGGGATCTCAGTTCCCCAACCAGGGATTGAACCCAGGCCCTCGGCAGTGAGAACACGGAGTCCTAACCACTGGACCGCCAGGGAATTCCCTGTTCTCTTACCTTTGAAAAAAAATTTGAGATACAGTTCACCCCCGTCCAAGTGCGTGATTGCGGGGGTTTAGTCGTGCAGAGCGCCTCCGCGGGCTGGGCTGTCTCCCCCGGACCGAGGGGACCCCTCTGCCCCGATCCACGGGGGCCGGTTGGTTGATGGGTCAGCCTCCCCCTCGAGCCGCAGAGGAAGCCCCCGACCCGGTCCTTGCTGCGCCGGCCGCCCCCCGACCCTGCGTGTCTCTGCCCGGCTCCCAGGAGCTGACCCAGCCCCCCACGGAAACCCCTCCGGTGCCCGACACCAGCGAGGGGGCCGGCAGGGAGGAGGACCCCGGCATCGGCGACTATGACTACGTACCCAGCGAGGACTACTACACCCCGCCCCCTTACGAGGACCTCAACTACGGCGAAGGCGTCGAGAGCCCCGACGAGAGCCCCGACCAGGCCCCCGACCAGGCCCCCGACCAGTCCCCCGACCAGGGCGCCCGGGCCGAAGTTCCCACTAGCACGGTCCTCACCTCCAATGCCTCTAACGTAATTGCCTTCCCGACGCGTGGGCGTGGTCCGGGGGAGGGGGCTGGACCCCGGGCTCTTCCCCTCCCCTTGCTGTCCTGGGGCAGCTGCCCTCCCCCAGCCCACCACAACTGGCCCTGCAGCCCTTTGCAGCCAGGCCGTTTTAAGTGATCGCCGAGGATGCCCGGTGGGTCTGCAGTCACTGACTCGCTGGGTGGGTCTCAGTGTTGTCAAGTTTGTCATCAGCAAAACGGGTGGAATGAGCCTCGCCCCCCAGGTCTCTTGGGGTTCGGTGGAGATGGATGAGGACACGCGTGTTTACCGACAGTGTTCCTGTCTGTGGCCCGGGTGAGGGCAGGCCAGACGGGTACCTGAGCTGGGGGCCTGGACGAGCAGA
Source organism: Physeter macrocephalus (assembly GCF_002837175.3). NCBI lineage: Eukaryota > Metazoa > Chordata > Mammalia > Artiodactyla > Physeteridae > Physeter > Physeter macrocephalus. The sequence continues at coordinate 84,688,603 of NC_041226.1, forward strand.
CCAGACTTGAGGCCGGGTAGGACCGTGGGCTTTCCCATCAGGCAGACCTGACTTGAAATCTCTGCCAGTGACCTTGGAAAGTGGTATCCCCCGTCTCAGAATCAGTGATCTCATTTACAACCTGGCACCAGTGTTGCCAGCCTCCTGGGGTTGTTGCCACGTCTTCAGATTGGAGAGCAGTTGAGCTCAGCCCATGGTCCGTAGGGAATGCTTAAAAACAACCATCACGTGATGCTGAATCCTTGACGGCCACAGGGCAGACACACGGGGTTCTGATGGGTCCAGACCCCTCTGGCAGCGGGCGTGGGATTAGGGGCTTGTTACCCCGAGACCCTGGGCCTTGGGTGGAGCCCCTGGCGGCCCCAGGTTCCCCAGGTACACGGTGCCGCCTGGTGCCGCGTGCCCGTCCTTCTGCCGCCCTGATTTGCCACGGGGTCTTGGGGGCTTTGGGGTGAGTTTCCCCCTCGTGAGAGGGAGACGATGGCTGCCAACAGGTGAAGCCCCGGGCTACCTGCGTTCTGTGACCTCGGGCGCCACGGTGCTTGGAGGCCCGGGGCTGGGGGCCTGTGCGTGTCCGTTACCTGGCGTCCTCTGGGTGACCCCTGCCGCCTTCCCTCTCAGCCGGATCCGCCTCCGGAGGAGGGGATGGACGACTTGGAGGGAGAGTTCACAGAAGAAACTATCAAGAACCTGGACGAAACCTACTACGACCCTTACTACGACCCCACCATCTCCCCGTCGGAGATCGGGCCGGGCATGCCCGCCAACCAGGACACCGTCTACGAAGGGGTGCGTGGCTAGGAAGGGTGCCTCCCCGGGCCCTTGGTGGGGGGACCCCTGCTTCATCAGCCGTATGGATTTGGTGTAATCTGTACCTTCTTCCCGTTCCCCCTCTCCTCTCTCTGCATCTTACAAACCTCAGATCGGACCACGGGGCGAGAAAGGTCAAAAGGGAGAACCTGCCATCATCGAACCAGTAAGACACTTTCTTATTGTCTCCTCGAAACCGGTGGGGTGGTGGGTCGAAGCTTGGGGCACGTGGCGGGTTAGGTAGGATGTGGCTGGACCTGCGGGACCCCTGCGCCTCCACGCCTGGGGCTACCACGAGGAGCTAACGTGACCTCGTGGGTGCCACGCGCTGCTTCGAAAAGCGCCCGGGCAGGGGTAAGGTTCTGGACCTCGAGTGAGCTGGTGGCTGCCTGGGATTCGAATGGGTCAGGACCCTTTTTGTGCTGCATGCTTAAGATCCGGGCACATCACTGCGTGTCGATTTCTCCTTGATAAAAAGACTCGGCTTCGGGGCAGGAGGGAGCTCCCCTGGAGGACAGGGGCTTGGCAGGCTGAGTGTGGGCTAGGAGCGGCCGGCCTGGAGCAGAGGGAGCGTTAGCCACGGGCCCAGCTCTCCGCGCGGGCTGTGCAGCCGTGGAACAGGGAAGCCCGGTTGTCAGCCACGCCGAGGGGATTTAATAAAACAGCTCTGCACTGAAACTCCCACTGAGTGAAACTGCACTGTGCCAGGCTGGGGGCGAGTTAAACAAAATGACCATTGAGAACGTCTTAACCTTGGGATCATAGGGAAGAGGTCCCACGTGCACCTCGTGGGTCGGTGGGTGTGGGCGGGGGCCCCACTCTGTGTTGCCATGTCCTCTGCCCTCAGGGAGCCGTGCCTGGCCGGGAGCACCAGGGTCTGCCCTGTGGCCTGCGGGCTGCCCAGGTCCAGGCCCTGAGCCGGGGCGGGCGAGGTGCCAGGTGATCAGCCAGGTGGGGGAGGGGTGCCCTGCAGCGGCACGTGGTGGGCATGGCATCGTGGGCTGGGAAGCAGCTCTAAGAGTGGGGAGGGGCTGGCTGCCAAGGCCCACCCCTGCCGCATCCTCCAAGAGCCAGAGGGAGGAGGCCAGCGTCCTGCACTCGACGGCTCATGAGGCTGGGGCCAGGCTCCAGCTTTCTCTACTGCCGGGACTTGGTTTCCCGACGTGGAGGCTCCAGGGCGCTTCCGATCTTGGGGCTTCTGGGACGGAGAACTGGGGTGACCCCCATCCTCCCGTGGGACTGCGAAGGAGGTTCTTTTGGAACCTCATCCCCCTCAGAGGCACCCGAAGCCCGTGGCTGGGGCATCAGGACGGGGGGACTAGATGACCGTTCTGCTCTGTGCTCCCTGCCCCGCCCCCCGGGCCTGTCCCAGGGATGGGCGCGCACATCCTGTGCTCGGGCTGGGAACGTTCCTTTTCCGGGCTCCCCAGGGTCCAAGGGAGCCAGGGCTTGTCTGGGGCCGAAAGATGGGGATGCAGAGGAAGTGGGCAGAGGGGCCGAAGGGGGACACCAGCACCAGGTGGCCCCTTGCTCGGCGACATGTAAAACCCTCACACCAAGTCCAGACTCAGGCGACCCCCGGGAAAGAGCAGTGCGGCCAGTGGTGCCGCCTCAAGACACGGGGCTGCCGGGGACCCGCTCCAGTCCTCGAGGGGCTGTGTCAGAAGGCGGACCACACCCAGCGTGACTCCCCTGTGGTCCGGCTGTGTGCACACCACGGTCCAGATGGCCTGGGTCCCCGGTGGACTTGCCGCTGACTCGGGTGCCTTCCGTGGTGTCCCCGTTGCTTTGGTGAAAGGGGCATCTTGCCTGGGAAGAGCGGAACCCTCGGGCAGGCGGGGGCCAGTCTCCGTGGAGTCCTGGGTTTGGTCCTGGCTCTGGGAAGGCCTGGCCGGCACCTCGGTCAGGACGAGCTTCCAGTTCACACGCCCCCCAGACCGGGCTGCCCCTGTGTGAGAGCCATAGCCTCCCAGGTCCGGGTGGAGGGGGGGTGAGAGTGGATGAGGTGTCCAGTTGCCGGGCTCCACCGGGCTCCACTGGCAAGGGTGGGCCGGAGGAACAGGCTGAGAAAATAGAAGCGGTCCAACGCAAATAGCATGTCTCCAGAAGATGCATTTCATCTCTGTTCGGGGAGAAATGAGCCATCTGGATGCAGTTAGGGAAGGATGCCCTCCCCTCTGGCCCCAGCATTTGCTCCCGCCCAGCCTCCAGCCTGTTCGGAGTGTCCGAGGGGCCGAGGCCGGTCTCCCTGGAGACATCATGGAAACAGTTGGAATTTCTCAACCTGGAGCATCACCAGATGTCCTCAAAGCCTTAGCTCCCTGTAAACAGATGGCCGAGTCCTGGACGACAGCCGACGTGGTCTTGGCCGCGCGGGCGTCACGGCCCGTGAAGGTTGGGTGGCTGTTTCCTCTCCCCGGCGACCTCCTTCTGGGGGGCGTGGCTCACTGTCCCAGAGCGGGGCCTGGGAACCAGCTGCTTCTCCTTCCATCCGTCCATCCCAGGGACACAGGGGCTATTTCGCACTCAGACCTGGTACCCTCTGTCATGGGTCAGCAACACCAGTGGCTCCTTGACAGGACAGGAGTCCCTCAGCCGAGCGGATTCAGGTCAGTCGGATCTGGTGCTCCTGGCTGCCCTGGGACCTCAGGGAACCAGGCATCTCCAGATTCAACGTCCTGTATCATCTGGTGAAGGCCCGTAACAGGCATGTCTGCCTTCCACTGTGGCTTAAGGAAGGTTTTCTTGGTCAGTGCTATGTAGCAGATGAATGGACCCCCGCTAAGGATTGTTTTGAGTTCTCAGCCGAGGCTGAGACCTTCCACCCTGGTGGGGTGTGGAGCGGGGCCAGTGAAGGAAGGCCATGGCTTCCCATGTCTTGGGAGCACTTCTCGTTGGGGTGGTGGCCAGGGGTCCATCCCTTCACTGTACCTGGGAAAGCGCCGGCACCCCTCCACGGGGCTCATCCATCCAGCGGCCTCCGGCCCTTCCCGGGCCGACCTGGAATGATCCTCCCGTGAGAGCCCACCCACCGCGGCCCCCACTCCCTGAGAACAGCGGTTGTGTGTCCGGGAAGACAGCTGCGGTCCTGCAGGGTCCGTGGCAGCCAGGGGTTTCTCTCTTAATCCTAGCTCGGTTCTGAGCTTCCTCAGCTGCCTTTGTCAGAGGAGGAAACAGGAAAGTGGGACTGATGAGGCCGTTTGGGTGAACTCTCTGTGTACATCTCGTGTACAAACATTTCTCTGAGTGCACATCTGTGTAAACACCGGGTGCATCCTCCCAGCGACTGGGGAGCCCTGGTGGGGAGGGTGAGGGGCTTGGAGGGGACCCGCAGCCCCTGGCCTGGATGCCCCCCGCTGGGGGGGTGTCCGACACCTGTGCTGACCTGGTGCCTGTCCTGGGCACACCCTCTTACTCCTAGGAGGCAATTCCAGGTCTCACAAGAGGACTGTTCACTTTCAAAGAAAAGCCCAGGGCACGGCAGCATTGATCAGCCCCAGAGAGAAGCAGCCCGAGCCTGCTTTGTTCCGGGGAAACAGGAGGCAGGTCTGCCACTGGGGGCCAAGTATGTCCAGCCTTCTCCCTGCTGCCTCGGCCGTGACAGGAATTCCCTGGGAGGAGGGGTCCACGGCAGCCAGGCGCCCCGCGTGAGGCTGAAGCCTGCCCAGCCGGGCCGGACAGAACCCACCAGGTCCCAGGACCCCCAGAAACGATCCACCACGGTGTTCTCAGCATGCAGACCCTTGAAGGGGCCAGAGGTCCTTCCCTCCCTGGAAGGCCATGCGTTGCCTCTGACCCCTGAAGTGGGCATGGAACACAGAGGACGCCGGGGCCTGCCCGACCTTCGTGTTGACCGGACAGGGGTAGAGAGGAGGCCCGCGCTGGGAAGGTGGCCGAAGCCGAGGCCCGAGAGCAGGAGCCCCCGGGCCGGGAGCTCTGTCCGCAGACACCTGAAGCCTGCTCTCCCCTGCGCTGCCCATGCTGACTCTAGGGCCCAGGCTGACAGGCGGGCAGGAGGCCTTGTCCCCATTTGGGGGGAAAGGCAGTGCGGCCTGGGGGCCAGAGGCAGCATGAACCTCGGCTCAGCCAGGTGAGGGGCTAGAGGAGGAGGGCAGCCGAGTGTCCGGTGGACTTGGCTGTGTTTCCCATGTGGAGGGAGGAGGGGGCTGGAGACCCCAGCGTGGCTTGTCTAGCAGTTGGGCCTAACGGTTCTCTAGGCGGGGACCTCAGCCTGTGGCGCCCTTTCCTCTTGTCCTCCCTTAATCCACCGGGTGGTCGCGTCTCCAGCCTCACTGGACCCTGGTCCTGGGGTCCACTGCTCCCTCAGGCCGCCGTCACCAGGGCCTGCCTGGGCACTGCCCCCTGGGCACAGGAGGGCCAGAGGTGTGGCCGTGGAGTCCTGGTCCCCCTCTCGCCTCTGGAAGCTGTTCTTGAGGGAAGCCTGTTGGTTGCTGTCTGGCTTGTGGCTGCCCTGGAAACGCTCAAAGGACGGTCACCGGGGCCCCCATTCCAGAGGCTGCTGCTCGGGACCCCCTCCCAGGACGGAGGGTGCAGACCCAGAGGCCCGAGACTGTGGTCCTCTGGTCCACCCAGCATGGAGGGCTTCCTCAGGACTGGGGTCTGCTAGGGGCCGGGCCCACTCGGGGTCTGGGGATGGAGGGAAGGGGTCCTGGGGTCTCAGACACTCTCCCTGTCTCTTCCAGGGCATGCTCCTGGAGGGGCCGCCCGGCCCCGAAGGCCCCGCGGTGAGTGTCCCATTTTATTGCCCGTGACTTGTGGGAGGCGCTCGGGGGTGGAGGGAGACCCCTTAAAGCTCCCAGATGGAAAAGAGGGGTAAACGCCCTGGGACCGGCACTTTCTCGAACCCTCTCCTGGCCAGGCGGGAACCGCCCTGTGGCTGCATCTTTAACTCTGCCTGATTTTATTTTTAATTCTAGGGTCTCCCAGGACCTCCAGGAACGATGGGTCCCACTGGCCAAGTGGGTGACCCTGGAGAAAGGGTAAGGGCGGCTCAGTCCCCTCGGATCCACGGGCTCTGTGGCCTCGTCCAGGTGTCCTCCCTGCTCGGGGAGCAGCCTTGACCTCACCTGTGTGGGTGACCGCAGTACACTGACGTCCTTCCCCAAATCGCCCTGTCCCCTCGCATCTCACGCCCCCCCTTAGCGCGTCCACTCTCTTCAGATGTTTAGGGGGCCGACTGTTGCCTGGCCCTGAGCTGGAGTCAGGAGACCCCTGCAGGAGTGAGCCTCAGCCGGGCTGTGGGTCCCCCGGTGGGTTCCAGGGGCCAGCTCACAGTGGCGGCCCCGCATTAGGGTAGCCATGACAACAGCTGCAGTGGCCAAAGAGCTCTGGGGCTGCCTGGGCATATCCCGCAGGATCCGAATTATCCTCCCTCAATACGAGAACTTCACTGGCCTTAAGACCCCCTCGCTCCAGCTTCCTTGTTGGAAATCTAGCAACAGACACAGAAAACTTGCTCTGGGTCAGAGAGACCATCTTTGGGTCAACCTAGCCAAAGGGACCATCCCGGGGTCACCCTGACCAAAGGGACACATCCTGGGGTCACCCTGGTCAAAGGGACCATCCCCAGGTCGCCCTGGGTGGCTGCCGGAGAGATGCAGGCTGAGCCCAGTTCGCGGCAATTTCGTTCCGCCTCCTAGTGGGCGTTTGGGGGTACTGCAGCCCTGTGGGTTCTAGTCCAGCTTGACATTTTTTTCTTTTTGTTTTTCCTGCTGGTCTAATGACTATCGACGTGAGCACAGTCAGACTGAGAGCTATAATTGGGTGTAGCTGTAGATGAGAGACGCTGGGGGCGTGTGTGCATCCTAACAGACCTTTATCCCCAGCGCCTGGCACGCTGCCCAGAGCAAAGACCTCACGGTTCGGGGGTTGACAGTGCCTGGGCCTGGTCCTGAGGAAAGGCGGCTGGGGTCTGCTTCCAAGGGGGCGTCTGGCTGTCAGGTGCTGGGGGCTTTGGGGTGCTGCTCAGGGTGATGTGAGGTGATGCCCGCAGACGAAGCAGGCGGCCGCGTGACCTCTGAGTCCCTGTGGCCAGTGGCTCTGGGGGCAGAGTAGGTGGGCCTTGCTCCGTGGCTGGCCTGTGACACGCTCGGCCCTCCCATACTTCCCATGTGCCTTTCCTCCCTCTGCCACCGTTGAAATTCCAGACGAGCAAGTGAGGGGCCTGTCCCCTCCCCACCCCTGAACCCACACCAGTCAAGTTCCGCCCCAGGGGCTGCAGTCTCTAACCCAGCTCACTCCAAAGCTCTGGGAGTGGATGGAGGGGTGACAGCCGTGTCCCCCCACAGAGCCGTCCTCAGATGGACCCAGGGGTGTGACTGAGTCCGGATGTCCGTGAGAGAGGACGGCCTGCCATAGCAGAGGCATCTTCTCTCTTAGACGTAGGGGAGGTCGCCGTCCACAGGGGGCACAGATACGGACTGACATCTCCCGTCAGCCTCCGTGTTGCTCCAAGTGTCTGTCCGTCTGTCCGTCCAGCACAGATATTCACTGAGTGTCCACAGTGCTGGGCGCTGGTCTAGCACCGAGGATCTAAATGCTCACGGACCAGAGGGACTCTCCTCCCCACTTGGTGCCTGCCTCTGGACTGAACCTGGGTCAGGGCCAGAGGCAGCGACCCTGCTGGTGCTTTGTGTGCTGAGACCTGAAAGTTGGAAGAGCCAAGGCACCTGACAGTGGAATCCCGGTGCTTTTGGAGCTGGTCTCTCTTAAGCTCAAGTTAGGGTCCAGGAGAAAGGGACTGGGGTTAGGGAGGCAGAGGAATCACCGGCTCTAGAGCCTGCTCTCCCTGGAATTGGAGGGGGAACCTGCAGCCCATTGACCTTCCCAGGGCCCTTGCCAGGGAGAGGGACTGATTCCAGGAGCTGAGCACTGCTCACCCTCTGGGCCTTGCTTAACCAGCTGGTCCAGGAACTGTCCCTGCTCACAGCTCAGCGTCCTCTCAATGCCCAGATCTCCTGGCTGTCTGCTAATTAGCTGTGAAAGAACACTGGATGCAGAGTCAGGATCCTGCAGTGCCACTTGCTGGTAGCATGACCTCAGAATTCCTGTGTAGGAGAGGAAAAAACTTTACCCTCTTAGGTTTTGTCAGTGGGACCTGCAAATTAAACTGACCAAAGACATTAATGGGAGAAAAGGCAAATGAGTTTATTAATATTTTTTAATTTTACATGAGGCTTCATGAAAAAGAAGAAAAAACCCAGAGAAGTGGTTAGACTTGGGAACTTATATACCATTTTAACAAAAAGCAATAAACTACGGAGAAGTGACCACAAAATACATGGGGGAAACTAACGGAAGATAAGGCTTGTTTCAGTAAAGTCTGTGTGTGCAGACTCGTCTGAGTACCCACTGTCTGTCTCCAGTGATAAGGGTTCCTCCCTTTGTCCTGGTACGGGTCGGGGTGGGAGTGAATTCAGGCCACCTTCGCGAAGGGAACTGTGTGCCCTGCTTGCAGACGGATGAGGGGAGGGCAGGGGACTCTTCCTGCACCTGTCGATTCTCAGTTGCCGTCAGCGCAAAATAACCCTTATGCCGAAGTGGCGTGTTTTGGGACGGGGGACCATATCCTGGTCCCCGTCACCTGCTTGGCCTCACATGCCCATCTGCACCTGAGAGCTTTTCACGGAGTGATCTGGCAGATCCTGCCCTCCCCCTGCCCCAGGCCTGCCGCCCTGGGACTCTGCAGCTCTTCTTATTACTAATTACTTCTGGCTGCCTAACCTTTCCTCGTCTGAGCCTTTCTTGCTAACTGGGTGGTGAGCTCCTTGAAGGCAGGCCCCACGCCTGTATTTCTCCTTGTGACCCCGTCCGTGTCTGGCGTACCCCATGGGCAGGTGGCCGTGAGCCTCTCTGCATCCTGGCGCCCACAGCCTCACGTCGGGGCAGACGTCCTGTCCTGCTTCCTGCCCTGCTCCGGCCTCCTCCGGCCCAGCTGTGCTTCCTGCCCGACACCATGCCTGAGGGCTCCGCGCTCCTGGACCCCTCTTCTCCGCGCTCCTGGACCCCTCTTCTCCGCGCTCCTGGACCCCTCTTCTCCGCCCCGTCTTGGCTGCTGGCTCCTCGAATCCTTCCTTGCCGCACACTTACTAGTGTGGATTAAGCAGTAGTTGGGTTTGTTGGGTCTGAATGGCTGAGGAGGAAATCCCTCCCCCACCCCTGAGGGCCTGGTTGCTCCCAGAGCCTCAGGGATTCCTTCCAAGACCCTTCAGGACCAGAATGGAGGCCCTTTCCTGCGGGGGGTGCCTCCCTCCCTGCAGAATCGGGCTGCACTTGATACCCTCGGGGCCAGAGAGCGGCAGGGTCAATGACTCTATAGCATGTCCACACAGCCCGGTAATGACGCTGCCACGGGCACAGCTTCTCCAGCCCCTTCTCCCGGTAGTTGAGACCTCAGCCCCTCCCCACCACCTCTTTAGGTTTCAAGGGCTGGGCATCCTTTTGGGATTTTGCTTGAGGGTCTTTTCTGTCCTTTAAAAGGCTTGTAAGAACCCCCGTTATTACACCCACGGAAAGCGTGACTCACAGGTGCCTGCACCGCTCCCCAGGGCCAGCTGGAACGATGCCCAGCTACGTCACCACCTCCCCCCGCGGCTGGCTGGGTTTGCGCTCAGGGCCGGGGGAGTGGACACAGGCTGGGTCCCTGCAACTTGGCTGAGAGGCCGAGTCCACTGAGGCCCATAGGAAGCTCTTAGCTTCGCAAAGGCCGTGGTGAGTGACCGCTGTGGCCCGCAAGGCGAGGTTGTCCGACCATCTCCTGCCTTCTGGGGGCAGGACGGGTGGCTCCGCCTTCCAGGGCCCCTGTGTGCCCAGGACATCTTTTGTGGGGCCATCCAACCTGGGACACCGGGTTACTCACCTGCTCCACACAGCCAGGTATCTCTGTGATGTCCTGGCCACAAGCCCTGAGGCGTCTTCTTAACCTCTTGAACCCCCTAGAAGCCAGAAAGACCCTTTTTCATATTAGGGAGCACATGGCGGGGGCACCTTTTGAGCTGGGAGAAGGCTGGAAGTATCGATGGAAACACCTCAGCGCCTCCCTCCAGGCCTCTCGGGCTTCCCGGGCTCAGAAGACCTCAGTGAGCTCCGCTGGGACTTCCCAGTCCTCTCCTGCTGCAGGGCCAGCTGAGGCTCCTGGTGGAGTGGGAGGGTGCATGGTGCCAGCTTCCCCCAAGGCTCTGGCCCCGGCCGTAGGTATAGCCAGTTTGCAGATCTAGAGCAGGAGCTGACCCCTAAGAACTTCTCTGGCCTCTCCCAAGCTCTAATTGCACAGGAGCTGACCTGAAAAAAAAAAAAAAAAAAGCAAACCACTGATACTGAGGATCTGAGGATTTGGTGCATGTTCCTTTTCTGGGTCTTTCTAAGAGCAAAAGCAAAAATATCTCAGCATAAAGACTCCCCTGGTCTTTGCAGCTTCCTCCCCGGCCCTGCTGCTTTTATTATGAGAAGCAGCTCGGCTTTGCAGCTCGTCTTGAGCCCCGGGCTCCTGGGTTCAGCCTGGGGCCTGAGTCTACAGCCACTTTCAAAGGGTCTGAGCTCTCTGTCCCCTCATCTCCGTGCCAGGGGTTTCCGGATTTTCCTTGTCCATCTATGCATACGCTCTTGGGAATCACTCTGGGTGTAATTGAAGCACGCCAGCGTGAGAGTGAAATAGCTTTTGGGCCCCCTGAGGTTGAATTTTCACCCTCCATGGCTTAGAAAGAGCAGGAGGAGGGTCTTTGAAAGTGGAAACAGTGGATGAGGGACCGCCCCAGTATGCTTCCTGGTTTCCAGTGCTACACGCGCTCACCACGTGGACACCACATGGACGGCATCTTGTCCCTGGGAGACACGGACCCTAAGCTTTGAATTGGGGGTTTTTTTTGGGATCGGCTCAGCAGCAGAAAGCTCAGCTGTGAACAGCTATCAGCATTGGATTTCCAGGAGATCTGGGTGGCAAAACACGTTCTGGGTTTTTCTTTTTTAAGCAAGTTTTATTTTCTGAGAATTTTTTTTTTTCTGAAACGGCAGGCAAGGACCATTTGGCTGTATCCATTAGCAAAAAGGGGAATGGGAATCCTTTGACCCAGCAGTTCTGCTTCTGAGGACCTGCCTAAGGAAGATGCCTGGGAATTCCCCGGTGGTCCAGTGGTTAGGACTCTGTGCTCTCACTGCCACGAGCCCGGGTTCGATCCCCGGTCGGGGAACTAAATCCCGCATGCTGCACAGCGTGGCCAGAAAAAAATTAAAAAGAAAGAAAGAAAGATGCCTGAAGTCTCATCACGGCAGCCTGTGTCCTAACGAAAACTGGAAGTGACCTAAACGTGCATCAGAGTGGGACGGATTAAATAAATGATGAGTCTGTGACGTGTGGCCATTAAAATGAATGAGGCCAAGCTCATAAATAGGCCACGATGTGCAGCAGAGGAAAAGGGCCAATTACAGAACAATATGGACAAGATGATCTCGTGAAAAAGGAGGAAAACTACCTCCCTGGCCACGGACCCCTAGACTGACGGACGTGATCCATGTCGGGTGTTCGGTGCCTGTGCTTCTGGCCTCTCTGGACACGTACAGGGTTTTAGCCCTAGTTACTTCGGGGGGAACGAGAGGGAACTTTCACTTTTCCCTATGTGTGAACCTGTGTTATACCGCATTTCACAAGAGCGGGGATCGGTCCTGGAGTAAACATAACCACTGAAGAAAAGACGGTGTTAGTTCTGGCCCAGGCAGGGCACACCCTTCTGGGTCATTCCGGGATGGACCCCCTGGGTGCTTGGTCTTCTGGGCCGGGGAGTCAGTCTGTGTCTGAGCTGGGAGCATCTTGCTGTGGTGGTGTTTGCACACTCGGTTTGAGGGCTGGACCCAGCATCCCTCGCAGTGGGGCCGATGGTGGTCTCTTTCATTGAGGAGGGGGAGCTAAGCTTCATCTGTCTGCAGACAGACCTCGTCCCCCGCAAGCTGGTTGGGAGTCTGCCTGCGTTAGTGGAAAGCTGAGCGATAAAACGCTTTTTTGTCAATAAGCCGTATTATTCGCGTTACATTCACATAAGCCTGACTTGGGCCAGAATCAGTTAGAGACTCTGTCGGCGGGGGATGGGGGGGTGGGGTGCTGTTAGGACGAGCTGGAGGTAAGATGTTTGTGCAGAGGTGAGGCCTTGAAGTGCTTGAGAGCACTGGGGTCCCCTGCACTGCCCTCCCGGCGACTCCGGGCCTGCACGTCTGTCCAGACAAGTGGATGCTTTCCGTCTGGTCTCTGCTCCACCCGCAGAGCCGAGGGCGCGTGAGGACGGGCCCCTCGCTGACCACGGATGAGCTGGCCCTCTGAGCAGCCAGCGCAGGTGTCCTTGGGTGCCCCGCCCAGGTGGGACACCTGGCAGGGACGTTCCTGGGGTTATTCCTGTGGTCGTGGAAGCCCCAGCCCCTGCCCCCAACCACCTCCCGCAGTGTGGCCTCTGCCCTCTACCCCCCGCCCCCATGGCAGGCTCCAGCCTTTCTGTCTCTGATTCCTCTGGATCCGCTCAGGCCTCCCTCCATCCTCCTCCCTGTCCACCTCAGCCCACAGCAAAGCCCCCTCCTCTGGGCTTGGGGTCTGCACATCCCTTTCCCGGAGTCCTGCGTTGCTCTGCGCTTGCGCAGGGCGTTTCCGGCGGGCCCTGACTCCGCCCCGCCTCCTCATCGCAGCCCAGCTCCGCCCTCCACTGACCCACTCTCCTGGCCCCTCTGTCCACAGGGTCCCCCTGGACGCCCAGGCCTTCCTGGGGCTGACGGGCTGCCCGGCCCTCCTGGAACCATGCTTATGCTGCCTGTGAGTGTCCTTACCTGGGGGCTGGGGGGCGGCGGCCGTGTGGGTGGGCTCGGGGCTCCACGTGCGATGGGGGAGTGGGGCCCTGGGCTGTTTCCGAGGGGGTCGATCACCGGCCCGAAGGCTAGCTCCAACCTGGGCCGACTGTCTTGTAGAAACAGGCTCCTTGGGCTGTTCTGCTGACACGGCAGGGTGGACTCCGCGCTCCTGGACCCCTCTTCTCCGCCCCGTCTTGGCTGCTGGCTCCTCGAATCCTTCCTTGCCGCACACTTACTAGTGTGGATTAAGCAGTAGTTGGGTTTGTTGGGTCTGAATGGCTGAGGAGGAAATCCCTCCCCCACCCCTGAGGGCCTGGTTGCTCCCAGAGCCTCAGGGATTCCTTCCAAGACCCTTCAGGACCAGAATGGAGGCCCTTTCCTGCGGGGGGTGCCTCCCTCCCTGCAGAATCGGGCTGCACTTGATACCCTCGGGGCCAGAGAGCGGCAGGGTCAATGACTCTATAGCATGTCCACACAGCCCGGTAATGACGCTGCCACGGGCACAGCTTCTCCAGCCCCTTCTCCCGGTAGTTGAGACCTCAGCCCCTCCCCACCACCTCTTTAGGTTTCAAGGGCTGGGCATCCTTTTGGGATTTTGCTTGAGGGTCTTTTCTGTCCTTTAAAAGGCTTGTAAGAACACCCGTTATTACACCCACGGAAAGCGTGACTCACAGGTGCCTGCACTGCTCCCCAGGGCCAGCTGGAACGATGCCCAGCTACGTCACCACCTCCCCCCGCGGCTGGCTGGGTTTGCGCTCAGGGCCGGGGGAGTGGACACAGGCTGGGTCCCTGCAACTTGGCTGAGAGGCCGAGTCCACTGAGGCCCATAGGAAGCTCTTAGCTTCGCAAAGGCCGTGGTGAGTGACCGCTGTGGCCCGCAAGGCGAGGTTGTCCGACCATCTCCTGCCTTCTGGGGGCAGGACGGGTGGCTCCGCCTTCCAGGGCCCCTGTGTGCCCAGGACATCTTTTGTGGGGCCATCCAACCTGGGACACCGGGTTACTCACCTGCTCCACACAGCCAAGTATCTCTGTGATGTCCTGGCCACAAGCCACAGTAACACGGGCCTTCCCCGGGTGTGTTGGGGCCACGTCCTCTCTGTGACCTGGTCGTGCCCCCTCCAGGGCTATCAATGAGTCATCACTAGGATTGAGCCGGGGCCACCTGAGTCGTCTTGTTAACCTCTTGAACCCCCTAGAAGCCAGAAAGACCCTTTTTCATATTAGGGAGCACATGGCGGGGGCACCTTTTGAGCTGGGACAAGGCTGGAAGTATCGATGGAAACACCTCAGCGCCTCCCTCCAGGCCTGTCGGGCTTCCCAGGCTCAGAAGACCTCAGTGAGCTCCGCTGGGACTTCCCAGCCCTCTCCTGCTGCAGGGCCAGCTGAGGCTCCTGGTGGAGTGGGAGGGTGCATGGTGCCAGCTTCCCCCAAGGCTCTGGCCCCGGCCGTAGGTATAGCCAGTTTGCAGATCTAGAGCAGGAGCTGACCCCTAAGAACTTCTCTGGCCTCTCCCAAGCTCTAATTGCACAGGAGCTGACCTGAAAAAAAAAAAAAAAAAAGCAAACCACTGATACTGAGGATCTGAGGATTTGGTGCATGTTCCTTTTCTGGGTCTTTCTAAGAGCAAAAGCAAAAATATCTCAGCATAAAGACTCCCCTGGTCTTTGCAGCTTCCTCCCCGGCCCTGCTGCTTTTATTATGAGAAGCAGCTCGGCTTTGCAGCTGGTCTTGAGCCCCGGGCTCCTGGGTTCAGCCTGGGGCCTGAGTCTACAGCCACTTTCAAAGGGTCTGAGCTCTGTGTCCCCTCATCTCCGTGCCAGGGTGACGCCAGGACGGCCTCAGGAAAACCCTCTGTTAACCGTGGAAGGGGTGCCTTGTTTCTTTACCTGGTCTACGTGTGACCAGCCCTGCGGTGCCAGTGCTTTAAAACATTTCCGTTTGACCAACTTAGGCCACTGATCAGAAAACACACAAAAGCCAGGTGACTTTTCTTATTTCGCCTTGAGCCCGGTGGCTGGAGCACGTCCCACGTCTGACAGGCCGTGGACAGAGTGGGCCGTGTCGTTAGCCTGCGTTCGGTGTCCTGAAGGGTGGGAAGGCGGCTGTGATGTAGCCCCATCTTTTGGCTCAGGGGACAAAGTCTTTGAGTTACAGACCTCAGTGCTTGGCAAAGCTCAGCTGACGATTTTTTCAAGCCGTGGTAAATACAGGTTGCGGCAAAGGGGACACGCGGGACTCACATCAGATTTCAAAGCGTCGGAAGGATTCACGGGGTGCCTTTCTCCCACGAACCTTCTCTTTCTCACAGGGTTTCCGGATTTTCCTTGTCCATCTATTCTCAGCATAAAGACTCCCCTGGTCTTTGCAGCTTCCTCCCCGGCCCTGCTGCTTTTATTATGAGAAGCAGCTCGGCTTTGCAGCTGGTCTTGAGCCCCGGGCTCCTGGGTTCAGCCTGGGGCCTGAGTCTACAGCCACTTTCAAAGGGTCTGAGCTCTCTGTCCCCTCATCTCCGTGCCAGGGGTTTCCGGATTTTCCTTGTCCATCTATGCATACGCTCTTGGGAATCACTCTGGGTGTAATTGAAGCACGCCAGCGTGAGAGTGAAATAGCTTTTGGGCCCCCTGAGGTTGAATTTTCACCCTCCATGGCTTAGAAAGAGCAGGAGGAGGGTCTTTGAAAGTGGAAACAGTGGATGAGGGGCCGCCCCAGTATGCTTCCTGGTTTCCAGTGCTACACGTGCTCACCACGTGGACACCACATGGACGGCATCTTGTCCCTGGGAGACACGGACCCTAAGCTTTGAATTGGGGGTTTTTTTTGGGATCGGCTCAGCAGCAGAAAGCTCAGCTGTGAACAGCTATCAGCATTGGATTTCCAGGAGATCTGGGTGGCAAAACACGTTCTGGGTTTTTCTTTTTTAAGCAAGTTTTATTTTCTGAGAATTTTTTTTTTTCTGAAACGGCAGGCAAGGACCATTTGGCTGTATCCATTAGCAAAAAGGGGAATGGGAATCCTTTGACCCAGCAGTTCTGCTTCTGAGGACCTGCCTAAGGAAGATGCCTGGGAATTCCCCGGTGGTCCAGTGGTTAGGACTCTGTGCTCTCACTGCCACGAGCCCGGGTTCGATCCCCGGTCGGGGAACTAAATCCCGCATGCTGCACAGCGTGGCCAGAAAAAAATTAAAAAGAAAGAAAGAAAGATGCCTGAAGTCTCATCACGGCAGCCTGTGTCCTAACGAAAACTGGAAGTGACCTAAACGTGCATCAGAGTGGGACGGATTAAATAAATGATGAGTCTGTGACGTGTGGCCATTAAAATGAATGAGGCCAAGCTCATAAATAGGCCACGATGTGCAGCAGAGGAAAAGGGCCAATTACAGAACAATATGGACAAGATGATCTCGTGAAAAAGGAGGAAAACTACCTCCCTGGCCACGGACCCCTAGACTGACGGACGTGATCCATGTCGGGTGTTCGGTGCCTGTGCTTCTGGCCTCTCTGGACACGTACAGGGTTTTAGCCCTAGTTACTTCGGGGGGAACGAGAGGGAACTTTCACTTTTCCCTATGTGTGAACCTGTGTTATACCGCATTTCACAAGAGCGGGGATCGGTCCTGGAGTAAACATAACCACTGAAGAAAAGACGGTGTTAGTTCCGGCCCAGGCAGGGCACACCCTTCTGGGTCATTCCGGGATGGACCCCCTGGGTGCTTGGTCTTCTGGGCCGGGGAGTCAGTCTGTGTCTGAGCTGGGAGCATCTTGCTGTGGTGGTGTTTGCACACTCGGTTTGAGGGCTGGACCCAGCATCCCTCGCAGTGGGGCCGATGGTGGTCTCTTTCATTGAGGAGGGGGAGCTAAGCTTCATCTGTCTGCAGACAGACCTCGTCCCCCGCAAGCTGGTTGGGAGTCTGCCTGCGTTAGTGGAAAGCTGAGCGATAAAACGCTTTTTTGTCAATAAGCCGTATTATTCGCGTTACATTCACATAAGCCTGACTTGGGCCAGAATCAGTTAGAGACTCTGTCGGCGGGGGGTGGGGGGGTGGGGTGCTGTTAGGACGAGCTGGAGGTAAGATGTTTGTGCAGAGGTGAGGCCTTGAAGTGCTTGAGAGCACTGGGGTCCCCTGCACTGCCCTCCCGGCGACTCCGGGCCTGCACGTCTGTCCAGACAAGTGGATGCTTTCCGTCTGGTCTCTGCTCCACCCGCAGAGCCGAGGGCGCGTGAGGAGGGGCCCCTCGCTGACCACGGATGAGCTGGCCCTCTGAGCAGCCAGCGCAGGTGTCCTTGGGTGCCCCGCCCAGGTGGGACACCTGGCAGGGACGTTCCTGGGGTTATTCCTGTGGTCGTGGAAGCCCCAGCCCCTGCCCCCAACCACCTCCCGCAGTGTGGCCTCTGCCCTCTACCCCCCGCCCCCATGGCAGGCTCCAGCCTTTCTGTCTCTGATTCCTCTGGATCCGCTCAGGCCTCCCTCCATCCTCCTCCCTGTCCTCTTCAGCCCACAGCAAAGCCCCCTCCTCTGGGCTTGGGGTCTGCACATCCCTTTCCCGGGGTCCTGCGTTGCTCTGCGCTTGCGCAGGGCGTTTCCGGCGGGCCCTGACTCCGCCCCGCCTCCTCATCGCAGCCCAGCTCCGCCCTCCACTGACCCACTCTCCTGGCCCCTCTGTCCACAGGGTCCCCCTGGACGCCCAGGCCTTCCTGGGGCTGACGGGCTGCCCGGCCCTCCTGGAACCATGCTTATGCTGCCTGTGAGTGTCCTTACCTGGGGGCTGGGGGGCGGCGGCCGTGTGGGTGGGCTCGGGGCTCCACGTGCGATGGGGGAGTGGGGCCCTGGGCTGTTTCCGAGGGGGTCGATCACCGGCCCGAAGGCTAGCTCCAACCTGGGCCGACTGTCTTGTAGAAACAGGCTCCTTGGGCTGTTCTGCTGACACGGCAGGGTGGACACCGGGGTCGAGGGCTCCACCTCTGCCGGCGTCCAGGGCTGGCCCCTCCGAAGGGAACGGAGTCCAGCTCGGCGGGAAGCTGTGTGGTGTCTGCTTCCATCACCACACACCTGCCCTCTCCGCTCGGACCCCCGTGCCAGCCGGTCCCTCCTTGAACTTGACCTGCTCATGACTTTGCGGGTCCTCATGGGGAGGCCAGGCCCGGAGGGCGAGTGTGTGGAGGGCTGGTCTGGGCCCATGTCAGTTTCTCCGTGAGCCCGTGTGCCCGGGAGGCTGGGTGCAGCTCGAGAGACCCTGCGTGGACCTGCCGCCTCCCTGCTGGGCCTCAGTGCGGGGTTTGCGCTGGGCCCTGGGCCCTTCCTTGTAATAAGTCGGGGCCGTGGGATCTCAGGTGAGAGGCCGCAGGTGCCAGAAAGGGCTTCCTGGCTGCAGGGAGGCTCTCTGGGTGGCCCCAGGGCTGAAATTGGCCGGCGGGGCTGGAGCAGCTCTGTGCTGGCAGAGTCGGGTGGTGTGACCGAGACGGGGTCTGGGGCTGGAAGCCGCCCATCCAGACTCTCCAAGGCTCTGCTGTTGCCAGAGAGGCCGATGGGCACCTCCTCAGCCCTGGGGTCCAGAGTGGGCACCGCGTCGGTGTGCCCTTGGTGACCCCAGTCTTACACCTACAGTTCCGGTTCGGAGGGGGCGGCGATGCGGGCTCCAAAGGACCCATGGTCTCAGCCCAGGAGTCCCAAGCTCAAGCCATCCTCCAGCAGGCCCGGGTGAGTGGTGCCTGGGGCCGGGGGGGCTGAGGGGACAGAGCCCGGCCCCATGGGGCTCGGAACCCAGCTTGGAGGGGAAGTGCCTCTGGCCAACTTGGGTGTGCTTTGCCCAGGAGTCAGGAGCCTGCGGGGATCCAGTCCTCCCTGTGCATTTGGGGGGACCCGGGTGAGCACCAGGAAGGGTGGGCGAGGTTTCTTAGGGGTTCCTTGCCCACACCGAGGGTCCAGGTTCCTGGATGAGGACTTGGCTGCTGAGCTCCTCTGGCACCTGCTGACCCCGTGCGCCCAGTTTCAGCCGTCTGCTGCCCTCCTCTGGGCTCTGGGGATGGAGAGACCCCCCCACGTACTCCTGGAAGGGGCTCCCTGTGGTGGGCGGGGCCGAGCCCGTGGGCCCCAAAGCCCCTTGCTCAGCCTGGGGGTCCCGAGGTGCCCTTGCCCGGTTACTGCTCTGCTCTTGGCAAATGAGCTGATTAGTGAATTGTGTTTTTAATTGACGAGGCTCCAGGTTGCTGACTGCCTGTGATAAGAGCAAATGCCACCCGGCGGGGTGGGTGACCCTTCAGAGGAGTGCCCGTAACGGGGCATTGCAGTAAGCTGCTAAGTAGGCCCTTGTCTGGCAATATTTACGTAGCTCTGGCGCAGCGGATAGACGCTAATGATCGGAACGTGTGGATGGTGAATTACAGGGCGGCGGGTACTGAGTCGTTGCTATGGAACAAATTGTCGTGTCATATGATCAGCGGGTAACAAACCCCATCACCTGCCACCGGATTTATTGACGGGCCGGCCTGGCTGGCCTTTGAATCTGTGTGTGTTTTGACTGAAGTCAAGTGGGCGATGGGCTCCCAAGAAGATTTCATAACACAAAATCTTCCAAAATTAAAACGGCATCATGTGGGGGAAACAGTCTCAGAGTGGCGTGGAGGAAGCCCTTTAAGAAAGCGGGTTGAACTGTGTGGTGGCAGCTGGGAGGCGTGGAGCCACCTGCACAGGTATCTAGGTGGGGCCCTGGGTGGCTGAGGCTCCCTGGCTGCCTCTTCCGGGCAGGACTTAGTTCACCCTAGGAGGGCTCCCCGATACCTCCCCGGTCGCTGGAAGTGCCTCTCGTGGGACCCTAACCCAGCCCGGAAGCTGGAAGCGGGGCTGCTTTTCAAGCTTACTCAGCGGGGTGCAGGGCTGAGGGCATGCCTTGCCTGTGCGAGGCCGGCTGGGGAGAAGGAAGCAGTCAGCAGGAGGCTCTGAGCACGCACGTGGGTGGAGCGCCCGTCCCCAAAGCGGGGAGTGGGCACCCACCCGGCTCCCAGCCCACCTCTGCTGCTCTGTTTGTGATTGTCTCCGGGAGCCCAGAGGATCGGAGCAAGTGGGTCGGGGGGTCCATGTGACCTCCTCCCCCAGAGGCTCCTGTCCTTGGCCTCTGATATCGGCCCCCCCTTCCCATCTGGCACGTCTCACCTGTTGGTACAGGTAAACCAGCCATTTCTCAGCCTGTCCCGTTTTCCCTTGCAGCTGGCGTTGAGGGGGCCGGCTGGCCCGATGGGTCTCACTGGGAGACCCGGCCCCATGGTAAGTAGTCATGGGGGAGCCTGGGGGGTGGGGTGCCTTCCCTTCCCACCCACCCCGACCCCATCAGGCTCCCAGCTTATCCAGGTCAGAGCACACTCTAGTCACTGGGACCTTGGGGTAGGAGGGGCCTGAGCGGGCGGGGCCTGTGGTGCCCTGGGGGCTGGGAAGCCCTCACACTTGCACTGGCTACGACTTCACCTCGTGACCCCGGGGGCTCCAAGCCTCTTTCTTTCGAGGCTGCCATCCCTCTCTGTAGTCGAGACCACCTCAGTGTGGGGCAGACCCCGATTCCAGCCCCCTGCCCGGCCCCTGCTGCACGAGCCTCGGGCAGCCAGGCACACTCGGGACGGTGAAGGGGGCCCCTGGGGGCGTGCGTGGCCCTTGAAGCTTGCAAGGAGCCGGAGGATTGAAGCGCACGGTGCCCCCATCCCCATTCCCCACGTGGGGTGGGCTTGGCCCCTGGTCCCAGGTCTGCGTCCGGTGCCCTCCCAGCATCTGGGGCTCTTGCCCTGCGATGGGCGAGGAGGTCCACACGCGGCCCCGGGCTACGGGCTGTGACAGACCGCGGTCAGATCCATCCTGGAGAGAAGCGAGCGCGTTCCGAGCGCGTGGCCCTCGTGCGCGCCACTCTCCAGGATTTCCCTCAAACCTGGGAAGGGAGGCAGACAAGGAAAAGCTACCGCTTGTCCCTCGGGCTCTGTCCACGGCAGCCGGCCGGGCTCTGTGGGAGCCCTGCCCACGGACCAGTCCTGTGTCCCTTCTGCTTCCCGGCCCTTCCCCAGTCACCCCTACAGCCTGTCCCTGCCGGGCATCCCCTAACCAGACGTGTCTCCCCAGGGCCCTCCCGGGAGCGGAGGTCTGAAGGGCGAGCCGGGAGACATGGGGCCTCAGGTACGTACCCCCCTCACCTTCCTCTGTCTGAAGGGGTGCCCCCCGGAAGGCGGTGCCCCCCGATGCTGCATTTCGTCAAGGAAGTAGCGGGAGTTGCCATCACCTGATGCAAAGCTGTGTGCAGAACAGCAGTGGTGTCTGCAGCAGGGGACCGAGCCGGCTGTTTTCGGTCCCCGCCCTCACTCAGGGCAGTGGGTCCTGCAGCCTGTCCTGCTGTCGCCCACGTGCTGGCAGCTGGGACAGTAGCCACGGGCCAGGTGGACAGGCACTGGGACCAGGCTTCACTTCTTCCCTCTGAGAAACAGACACGCTGCTGACCTTTGTCCTCTGATTCCCGACAGGGTCCCCGGGGTTTGCAGGGCCCCCCTGGCCCGTCAGGAAAGCCTGGAAGAAGGGTGAGTAGCTCTCAGCGGCAGCGGCTGGGCCGTGGATGGGGCGGGAATCTGCGGCGCACTTGCCCCGATCACGTGCGTGCATCTCTCCGGCTAGGCTTGGCCCGGCTGCTGCCCTCCCTTCAGGGGGCGTGTCTGTGTCCAGGGCTGGGTGGGTCCCGCTCCACGGGGGGCAGCGAGCTCCCCCACCCCTGCCCCCAGCCTCTGTCCCGAGCACGTGACACGTAGTTTAACAAACATGTTTAATTAAAGCAATTTCCCAGGCTCTTTGGAAGCAAGTATGGCAAAGACAAAACGATCAGCGGTCCTTTCTTTGGGGGCAGCCTCGTTTCTCCAGAAATGGCTTTGGTGTGGGGGGAATGGCCGGCCGGCTGCTCGGGCCCCCCGCACCTTACCTGTGCTCCTCGACTCCTGGATTCTCTGTTTGGGTTGTGATTTTAGTGGGTGGAACTGCTTTGCTTCCATACGACCGCGGCTACTGACAGAGGGCGTGCATTTATAACCTAATATAAATTAATGAACACCCTCCAGACGAGCTCGGGAAATCCTAATTAACCCACCTCAGACTCTAACTAGTGGATCTTTTCATCGAGTGAATCTTTCTACTGAATGAAGAAATTACTCGTTCTCGAGTTGTCTTTATACCTAGATGAACCCCTGCAAGGAATTGGGTGGGTCGCCACTGAGCTGCCAGTTCCTGCTTTAGCTGCAAAGTATGCAAGGCAAAAATGAATAATTCCTTAGTGGTTACAGGGCCTCTGTCCTGGGAGTTAATTGTAGTTACAAGGCAGGTGATGGAGTACGCAGCATTCAGTCACGGCTGTCTCATGCTGGCCCCTCAAGGCTGCAGGGTCACAGATCGTGGAGGAGACCCAGGCACGAGGCAGAGGGGTGCACGGATGATTCTAAAAGGGCCACTGATGCCGGAATTCAGTGGTGCTTGGTAGACAGTGAGGTGCTTTATCTTGGATCTGGTTCTGAAAAGCATTTTATTTCTTTGAGGGTCTTTTGTATCTCTGTAAACACTTACCGTCAAGTTTCAGTGGAAACGGTTTCTCGGTCAGGGCGAGGTGAAAACTGAAAAGGGAAAGATGGCAGCGATGGTTCGTAGGGTGACTCGTGGCAGAGACCACTGACATCAGGGCCCGTGGATACGCATGTGCCGGAGGAATGAGGCTGGAGAGGAGGGGACGGCGGGAGGGGCTCGAGGCCACATGGCGGGCTGTCCCCGTAGTTCTTTGTGCAGCGCGGAGCCCGTCAGCGCGAGAGAAGCGTCCGGCCGTTTGCCCGCAATGTCCTGCGGTGAAATCCTGTCAACTCTTCTGACACGTTTCTCTTGATTTCTGAAAGCGTTTGGAAATTTGAGGAGAGGCTCCCGGTCGGCCCCTCCGTTCACGGGGTCGTGTCTGCGTTCCGCCCGGAGCCGCGTGGCTCGGGCGCATATGTTCCGAGATGACTTTTCATCCCTGGCGGTTCCTCGTAACCTTTGACCTGGGGTGCGCAGGCCGCCTCCTGGTGGCCCCCCCAGACCCTCGCCGCTTTCGTGCCACCCTCCCTGTCCTGGTTGTGCTGTGAGGCCTCTCTGCCTGTGGGCGCAGCCCCGGTGCCCCTGGCGAGGCCTCCAGGATCAGGCACATGCGGCCTGGAGAGGAGGTGCTGTCGGTCCAGGCCGGCGCTTTATGCTCAGCGGCCTGACGTTCCTTATCAGCGAGAGGACATCTGCCTTGGTCCCCGCCCCCGTCTAGGTGGCCTCACGCCTGGCAGGCTCTCCTGGGGGACTGCGGCCTTTATCGGGGACCCTGGTGGGTCCGGGCCCTGTCCTCCAGCCCCGGGTGGGGACCGTGGGCCTGCTGCCCCGGCTGGAAGGAATGGCCGTGAGAGTGGCCCCCGGGCACGGAGGGTCGAGCTCACAGCCCAGACCCTGCCTGGGGGCGGCTGCACGGCCTTCGAGAGCCAGCCCACCCCTCTGGGCCTCACTTTCCTCCCCCTCCATCACACTAACCAGATGCTTTCTCTCGCCCTGTGGCTCCCTGGGCTTTCCCTTGGTGTCAGCTGGTGGACAGGACATGTGCAGATGTCAGGGGCGGGCTCTCTCCCGGGTTGTGAAGCGGGCCCCACGGACCCACACGGCCCCTCGGTCGCCCCCCGTCACACCGTCTCGTGCATACCACGTCCTCGCCAGCACAGAGGGGCAGGCACGTTAGCCCCGCTCCAAGGTTCAGGATGGCGAGGCTCGGAAAGACCAGAACCTGCGTACGGCAGCCGGGACTCCGGGTTGGGGTCCTCTGGGCCAGCCTGCCCCCCGGGGCTGTGGAAGCCTCTGCTTGGTGTCACAGGCAGCCTCCGCTCAGAGGTCTCGGTAAGCCGGCCACTCCTCTGTACTGACAGTTTCCCCGCTCCGTTGCAGGGACGAGCTGGCAGCGACGGAGCAAGAGGGATGCCTGGACAGACGGGCCCCAAGGTAGGTGCTGCTTACTGCCTGCTGGTGCCCGTTCCTCGGTCGGTGTCACCAGGGCATCAGCACGTGCTTACGTGACGGATGCGGTTGTGACGACACGTGATGACTCGGACGTTTGCTCTCATCCGGGGGTAGGACCTCGGGGGTTGGAAGGTTCGGTTTGGATCAGCTCCTCTGGCACGTTGGCGCAAAGGCAGGGCTTGGCGGGGGGAAGTTCATGGGTCCCTCACAAGTCCACGGGGCAGGACGTCCTCTTGCCTAGATGTGGGGTGTCTGAGCTCTTCGGAGTTGCGGGGAGCGAGTAGACTGCGCGTGGGTGACTGTGCAGCTGAGGCGTGTGCGTGTGCCCCGGGGGCGGCCGCCGGAGCCCAGGGAAGCCCCACCCCTCCCGGCTGCGGAGCTCCGGTGTGCCCGTCCCTCTGTCTCCGAATCTGGGATGCACCTCCCCCTGTTCTTGGTCCACCCTTCCTCCTCGGCCCTGGAAGCGTTTGTCCAAGCCCGTACAAGGTGCTGGAGGAAGTGCTGACTTTCTCCAGTGAGGAGAAAGCACCCCGCCCCCACAGTGGGGACAGCAGCTGTTCTCTGGGGTCCCCAAACCCACCACGGGGCGCTGCACCTGCTCCCCCAGTAACTGGCGTGGATTGGCCCCGGGTGCTCCTGTGAGCACTGAGCGAACGGGCGGCCCTGGTTTCCAGGGGCGTGCGGTGACAGAGGAGGAGAAGGTTCCTGAATCTGTCCCGGTAGATTATGGTCTTCTTTCAAGAGCAGAAGTATTCAAGCCTGAGCTAGCCTTCTCTTGACTTCAATCCCACATGGCCTGCAACACCCGTGAGGCGGGGAGCTGGGGTGCCCGAGGGTGGGCGGAGCTGGGCCATCCGCCAGACGGGTAGGCGCCCCTGCTGTGTGCAGGCGGCACTCGGAGCCCCGAGGGTGTCGTGATAAGAGTGACAGAGGAGGAGAAGGTTCCTGAATCTGTCCCGGTAGATTATGGTCTTCTTTCAAGAGCAGAAGTATTCAAGCCTGAGCTAGCCTTCTCTTGACTTCAATCCCACATGGCCTGCAACACCCGTGAGGCGGGGAGCTGGGGTGCCCGAGGGTGGGCGGAGCTGGGCCATCCGCCAGACGGGTAGGCGCCCCTGCTGTGTGCAGGCGGCACTCGGAGCCCCGCGGGTGTCGTGATAAGAGACACGGGCAGACAGCAGGTGCGCGCACACTCTCTCTCTCTCTCACACACGCACACACACACACACACACACACACACACACACCCCGACTTTGCAGCCATCACCCCAAACACTGAGGTCTCAGGACCCTCCAGGCCTCTGTCTGTGACTCTGGGACAGAAGGCCTGTCTCTGTTTGCAGCCTTTGTTGGTGTTTTGGGGAAAAGCGTTGGGAATATGGACCCAAGGCTGTGGAATGTGTGACGGGGCGGCGGCCAGGGGCCCCACCGCGGGGTCCTGGGGCCCCGAGTGCACAGACGGTGCGTAGACTGTGGCCCGAGGCAGGTGGAGGGGCCGTGTGGCACGGGCTGAGCTGCCCTCTGTCCTCCTTGCAGGGTGACCGCGGCTTCGATGGCCTGGCTGGGCTGCCGGGAGAGAAGGGCCACCGGGTGAGTGTTTCCTCTCTGGGAGCTGCCGGGGGAGGTACTGTCGGGGGGCTCTTCTGGGCAGCCTTAGGCTTCCTGGGGGGTTGGACACTCGATTCCAAAGTGGTCGCTGATGGGCCTCGTGGGGCTGGGGCAGTGGACTTGGACGCGGGCGTGACATCCCCGGGGGTGGAAGGTCGGCCCACGGAGAGCCGATTTCGCACCCGCAGCTGATGGTGAAAGAGCCAGTGGCCTCCTCGAGGGGACTCTGTTAAGGGGCCCTCCACACCTTCAGGAAACCCAGTGGCTGCCCTTTTGGGAGCCCCCGAGGACCCTTCTCACCATTAAAGGGGCGACTCCAGGAGGTGGGCTGGTCCCACGTGACCGCCCCGTGGATGGGGGGGGTCGAGGTGCACTCTGCAGCCGGGGGCCCGTCTGTTATCCTGCCCGGTCCCGCGTGTCCCCATGAGATGCTCTTTGCAGCCCTTACCTGTTTCCTTTGACGTAGATGATGCCTCTTTCATGTTTTGGCATATCCCGGACATGCAGGCACACGCATGCGTGTACGTGAACGCACACGCACACGCACACACGCTGTTGATTTTGTCATAAGGTTCACCCATCATGTCTCTGCCGCCCTGAGAAGTGGCTCTTGTGCCTTAGCCAAAGCTTCTTCGCCCACGTTCTCCGACACTCATGGGGAAACCGGAGGGAAGGGCCCGTCCGTGGGGCTGACAGATGGGCACGCATTGAGCACCGGTGGTGTGCAGGGCCCGAAGCCGCAGGGGTGTCAGGTGGACCAGCGCGGACCTTCACGGTCCAGAGTGGTGGCCCTTTCAGGGGGCGGCGCGGGGCCGGCGTGCGCTCCTGCTTCACACGGAGAGGTCAATAGGGTGCAGCTCAGACCCTGCCTCGGTGTCCTGGGGTGCCCGCCGGTCCCTGGGTGCCGGTCCAGCCTACACCCTCCTCCAGGACACCGAGTCCCGGGGTGAGAGTCCTGCCAGCCAGCTTTGCAGCCCGTCACGCCAGGAGCCCCTGTCTCCAAAGGGGTCCTCTGTGACTCTGGGCAAGTCTTGGGAGGGGGTTGGGATTTTCAGTCTCAGAAGCAGAGAAAGACGCAACGGGGGGCTTGAGACAGCCGTGCGTGTCTGCCCGCGTGCCTAACCCCGACCCTGCTTGGCTTCCCAGGGCGACCCTGGTCCTTCCGGCCCTCCGGGACTGCCAGGGGAAGACGGAGAAAGGGTACGTATCCTGCTGTGCGTGGGCCACACCTGCTGCCCGTCTCCTCGGTGAAAACTGCACAAGATGCTGGCAGCGGTGATCGGCACCGGCATCGGGGAGCGGGGTTGATGGGAGCGGACAGACGGCCACACAGGACTTCCTTCCCGTAGAAGCAGATCTCAGGCCTTGACGCTGGGGAGCCGATAAGCTCCGTGTCTGAGTGGGGGGCGGGCAGAGGCAGCGAGTGGCAGAGCTTGGGATTTGGGGCGAGGAGTGAGGTGCAGAGAGTCCAGAAAATGACCTTCCTTGGCCCTGGAGGTGGGGACAAGGTGACGGAAGGGTGTGGACAGAGCGAGGGGCGATGATGCCATCCGAGGTCGGGGCCTGGGCTCTGGTGGGCTCCGCCCCGAGTCCTGGTTCTGTCAGGTGCGTCTTGGTGGGTCTGCAGACTAAGCGATGTCCTTAGACGGAAACACAGCCCTCCTGTGGCAGAGAAGCCTGCGGCCCCTCTCCCTCCGTGCGCCCCAGTCACTTAGACAATTTCTTCGGGCGTGAGGGGTATTTGGGGGACAGGTTTAGAAGCCCCAGTACCTGGAAAGAGGGGCGTGCCTGTCCTGACAGCTCCTGGGCTGGCACCATCAGGGCACCGTCTCCTGTTGGGGCCTCAGCCTGCACGGTCCACTGTCAGATGAGAGAGGGGAGAGGGGTCCCCTAGATGTCTGTGCTTCTGGAATGAGGAGGTGCACGCGCGTGCACGCGTGTGGGTGGGTGTGCACGCGCGTGCAGGGCTGTGTGTGTACATGTGCACTGTGAGTGGGTATGTGTGCGTGCATGTGCGGTGTGTCTGTGTGCACGTGTGGGTGTGTGTGTGCGTGCGTGTGCCTGCACAGGGTGTGTGCATGTGTGTGGTGAAGGAAGGAGGAGGGGGCAGTGCCTTGATGGAGAGAAGCGGGGTGTGGACAAGCAGCTCCTGGTCGTGAACCAGGCAAGCTAAGGCAGCTTTCCTTGTAGAGCCAAAAGGAAAAGACTCATCCTGGTTTGCTCCCCTGGCTGTGTTTAAGACGTTAGGGCCCCTTGGGGTTGGCCCAGGGCATCTGGTGATTCTCTCAGGATCTTTCCCTATACCAGTTTCTATCATTCATGTCTCTATCTACTTATCACCTATCTATCTATCATCTATCTATATCTATTTATCTCTATCATCTATCTATCCATGATCTATCCATCTATCTATCCATGTCTATTATCTATTTATCAAGCCACCTACCTACCTATTTATCTATCCTCTACCTATTTATTTATTATCTATATATCATCTATCTCTCTATCTTGCTGTCTTTCTACCTATCTACCATCTATCTCTGTCTAGTTTCTGCCATTCTATTTTTCATCTGTGTCTTTACCTATCAGGTAACCATTGATTTTCTTCTGCCCAGCTTTCCCCTCATTGGGGCTATGGTTTGTGAGCCCCAAACCTCGCCTTTTACCTGCAACCTCTGGGAGTGGGGACACTCCGGGCTTTTCCTGCTGGCACAGGGACTGGTAACTCTGGCGTATATGCTGAAGCAGCCCCAGGCCAAAGAATCCTGCACGGATGAAGGAAAAATTGTCTCTCTCGTGTCCAGGTTTTATGGCTTATCCCTAAAATCCTGCCTCTTTTCTCCCGCATAGGGTGACGATGGAGAAGTCGGGCCCAGAGGGCTGCCCGGGGAGCCTGTAAGTCCACTGACTGGGTGGGATTCTGTGTCTCCTCCTTGATGTTCTGGCCAGAATCAGGGATCGACTCAGAGCATAGATTAGAGAGGGGCTCAGCCTTGAGACACGCAAGTCTGGGGATCTCCCGGGAGAGGAACGGGTGAGGTGGGTGGACAGTGCTAAGGACTCAGCCAGAGCCTTTGCCAGGGAGGGGGCCCGGCCCCTGAAGGTCGTGATTGGGACTCCGGGTACAGACGTGGTGGGTGCCCAGGGCCCACGATGGTGGGCGTCCAGGGCCCACGATGGTGGACGTCCAGGGCCCACGATGGTGGGCGTCCCGGGCCCACGATGGTGGGTGTCCCGGGCCCACGATGGTGGGTGTCCAGGGTCCATCAGGGTAGGTGTTCAGGGACAGTCACTTGACCTGCCACACTTTCTGATGGCTACATTTTCCAAATAAAGAGTCCTCCAGTAGGGCGCCCCTGCCTGGGCCTCCAAAAGCTCTTTTCCCTAAGCTGACTTCTATTTAAGACCAGAGCAAATTTCCTCAGTGACAAGAGGACATTTATTGCTTTTCACTTACTGTTACTTTTCAAACATCTCATTTTTGTTACCCACGCCACTGTGGCCATACACATCTGGGGACGTTAACTGAGGAGAAATATTGCAGGCGCTGCGCGGAGGAGAGCCTGCCCGGGGTCGGCGTTTGCACCTCCGCCGGCGACTAAGTTACACCCTAGGTGTCTGGTTAGCCATACGGGGGTTCACCGACACAGCCGCCCTCTTAACACGGGTCTAGGCGATGCCTTCTGGGTTATTAACTTCTGAAAAACATTCATGTGACTAGGTATTAAAAGAAGGCAGGGAACGTTTAAGTGGCAATGAGCGTGGGAAGGGTTTCTCTTCTAGTGCGTCTGAGCAGGTTCTATCAAAATGAAAGGCACTGGAAATCGCGGAGCCTCGAAAGGCTCTGTAGTTCTCCAGCTGGCAGGGAGGGAGGGAGCCGTCCGGATGTGGGTCCTCCCCGTGGCGGGCGGAGACCGCTCTGTGGCCCCTCCCCCTGCGCGTGGGGCTGTTCCCACGCACATGCCCCTCCCGGCCGGGGAGGGGGTACTGAGCCCCTCTCAGTTCCAGCCACCCCTGCCTCTGGTTCCGAGAGCCCAGGCGGAGAGCTGGGGTGCGGTGAGGAGTCGGAGCGGAGGAGAAGCGGGAGTTGAGCTGGCCACACCCCCCGGGAGACCTGCCTCAGCAGCAGAGGCTCTGGGAAGAGGGGTCTCGCTCAGGAAGGCTGGGGACAGGGCAGGGGGCTGGGATTCCTGGCCGAGTCTGAACCTTCCTTGCTCTTTCCTCTCGCAGGGGCCTCGTGGTCTGCTGGGGCCGAAGGGGCCCCCAGGCCCTCCTGGACCTCCTGTAAGTCCTTCGCGTGTCTGTCCCATCCCTGCCCTCGAGATCCCGCCCCCAGCTTGTGGTCCACTCGGGCCTGCCGGCAGCTCCCCGCTCTGACAGCTGTGGACACTGCCCGGAGCTCGCGCTGGGTGTCTGTGGGGCCCCGGTGCTCACCCGTGGGAGGGCAGCCCCGGCAGGTGTGGGCTTGCAGGTGGAGGTGCAGGGTTCGCTGTGTCCTTCCCCGCACACAGCACCTGCCGGTATACACGGTCACCGGGACGCCCATCTCCCCCCGCTTGAAAACACTTCCAGTAGCATCTTGGCAGCTCCTGGAGGGAGACAGAAGCCCGTGGTTCTGGCAGGGCTCTATCCAGGCGGTGGCTTCCCCGGGGGCTGGCCCCTCTGCCCAGCTGTCCGAGAACTCAGCGCTGCCCCACATGATGCTGGGGCCTGGCAGCCCCGCTAAAGCCTAGCCAATCTCGGGATTTATTTGGGATCAAGCCTTTCCCCTCCCCCAAAGGATGTGGCGTCCTCTGACATTGCGGGCAGGGACCAGGCTGTGTTGAGTGGACGTTTCCTGTTGAGCTTTGTTAATTTTCAGTCTCTTTTGTTTCAATGTCATTCATCCAGGGTGTGACGGGAATGGATGGCCAACCAGGCCCGAAAGGCAATGTGGTGAGTCTGGGGGTGCCGTGCCCCGGTCTCATGGCGGTTACCCCTGGGCTCACTCCCAGCTGCTCGGGGCAGGGGAGGGGGATCCATGCCACCAAAACCAGATGGGGGTGTGACGGGGAGGGTGCAGTCTCTGAGCCCGGCCCCGCGAGGTGCGGGCCTCCGGCAAGAGAGCACGTGCGAGATCCCGGAGTCGGTGTTTGCTCCGTCCAGAGCCTGACCGCGTCAGCGCAGGTGTGGAGCGAAACCTCTTTCTCACTGTGCGTGGCAAGCTGGTGGTGGCCAGGTGCTGTGACAACGCCCACCGAGAGAGAGAGGGGTCTCGTGGGTCTCTTTTAAGGGCCCGGGAGAATTTAGCTGGCGTGATGATTTGGGAGTTTTCAGCCAGATGGGATATCTTCTGGTAGATCTTGTCCCTTGTCCCTCCTGGCCAGCTGTCTGCCGTGCCTGCACAGACACAGCCATGTGCTTCTGGCCCGGAGGGGCCTGGATCTGGCTCCCTGCCTGCCCCAGGGCCCCCTGCCTTCCCGTCTGGGCACGGGAGCAGATTGCACCCCCTGCTTGCCCTCCAGAGCCCCCTTCAGTGCCTCGCTTGTGTTTCCTGTAGGGTCCCCAGGGAGAGCCCGGCCCCCCGGGACAGCAGGGTAATCCAGGCGCCCAGGTGAGTGAGCCGGGCGGGCTTGTGGGCAGCAGGAGGTGCAGGTCTGTGGTGCCCTGGGTGCGAGCGGCCGCTGAGTGCAGCCCCGTGTTGCCAGTCAGCCCAGAGGGGCCCGCAGCCTGGAGGTGACCCAGGATGGGGTCGGCACCCAGATGACGGAGAGGGTCGGGGGAAGATGGACAGGCGGCAGGGAGGGGTTCTGAGTCAGTCGAAAAGTTCCCTGACCTTTCCTGCTCACTCTTTCCCCTCCCAGGGCCTTCCGGGCCCCCAGGGTGCAATCGGACCTCCAGGAGAAAAGGTAGGTGGGCTGAGCTGGGCATAGGGGTGCTTGCCTGTGGGGTGCATTAGGAGCAGTGGTCACCAGCTTGTGGTGTGGACCTTTGTCCCTTCCTTCCTTCCTCCGTCCCTCCCTCCCTTCCTCCCTCCCTCCCTCCCTCCCTCCCTCCCTCCCTCCCTCCCTCCCTCCCTCCCTCCCTCCCTCCCTCCCTCCCTCCCTCCCTCCCTCCCTCCCTCCCTCCCTCCCTCCCTCCCTCCCTCCCTCCCTCCCTCCCTCCCTCCCTCCCTCCCTCCCTCCCTCCCTCCCTCCCTCCCTCCCTCCCTCCCTCCCTCCCTCCCTCCCTCCCTCCCTCCCTCCCTCCCTCCCTCCCTCCCTCCCTCCCTCCCTCCCTCCCTCCCTCCCTCCCTCCCTCCCTTCCTCCCTCCCTTCTTTCTTTAGCTATGTATAAGGCTGCCAGATTTGAGAAGAAAAACATACGGGACGCTCAGTTAAATTTGAACTGTCTTGTCTGAAATTCCAAATTTAACCGGGCATCTCGTTTTGTTGCTGTTTGTTTTGTTTTGCTTCTTTTTGCTAAATTTGGCAACCCTAAATATATCCTCGGCACCCCGAGCCCACATGCTGGGGAGAGGAGCGGAGCCGGAGTCCTTGCGCAGCTTGTGGCTAAGCCCCAGGTGTCCGGTGGACTCCGCACCTGGGGCGGCACCAGCACAATGGCCTCAGAGGGGCGGTTCTCAGTGCGTCATAGCCCCTGGCCGCCACTGTTTGAGAACTGCTCCTGACTTCACTTGGCGGGTGGTTTTTTTCCGGTAGCAAAACTGAAGGCTCTGCAAACAGCAAAGGGTCCACTATCTTTGGGCGCTGCCCGTGGCTGGAAGCTTTGTAGCCAGTGGGAGCGGGTGCCTGTGAGCAACCTTTTCAAACAAATGCTCTTTGAGCAGAAATGTTGAAAAGTAACTTTGGGGGCTTGTAGAGAGGGTGGGCAGCTGAGGGGACCCCTGGGGCATCTGCTCATGGAGTCTGTGGTTTGTTCTAGGGCCCCCTGGGTAAACCAGGCCTCCCAGGAATGCCCGGTGCTGATGGACCCCCGGTGAGTACCACCTCACCCTTTACACCCCACCTGCCCATGTCCACCCAGGGGTGGACACTAGGAATCCGGGCAAACGGCCCCTCCCCTCGCTCTCGAGACGGCCATGCACGCGTGGCCCCCGTCTCCTTTTCCAGCTCCTTCGATGAAGACCTATCCGATGGCGAGCTTGATTTGCTCAGGAATTACTTACTGGGTTTTGGACACACTTTCCATAATGTGGTTCAATCAGAGAGTGAGTGGTGATTGCATGAGTAGGAACGTCCGTGATTTACTGGGGTCTGCTGCTTGCGATCAGAGCCCAGCCTCATACTTCTAACTCTGCGGAGGGCTGGGCTGGGCTCCGAGCAATCGTGTGTGTCACCAGTGCCGGGTGTATTTTTAGCCATCACGCACGGAGAAGAGGGGTGTGAACACGCAGCTGTGGAGCTAAGTAGATGCTGCCTAGAAACAGGGAGTGAGGGACGAATCCATCTGTGGCCAAGCTGTGAGGGGGAGGGGCGGGGAAGTGACAAACACTGGGTGTGGGCCTGTCTGCGTGAGCTTATCTGCACCCACCCCCCTTGTGTGAGTTGCCAGTGGGTTTTTTGTTTTTCGGTTATTTTTAGCATATCCAGTTGATGCTGAATAGAGAGCCTATTTCAGAAAATGAGATTAGCGAAATTATTTATTTCAGACAGTTGTTTTTGTGTGTTAATAATGCCATTAATGGGCTTCCCTGGTGGCGCAGTGGTTGAGGGTCAGCCTGCCGATGCAGGGGACGCGGGTTCGTGCCCCGGTCCGGGAAGATCCCACGTGCCGCGGAGCGGCTGGGCCCGTGAGCCGTGGCCGCTGCGCCTGCGCGTCCGGGGCCTGTGCTCCGCAACGGGAGAGGCCACAGCAGTGAGAGGCCCGCATGCCGCAAAAAAAAAAAAAATAAAAAAAAAATAACGCCATTAAAAACGAAGCAAGGAAGTTCAGTCTGTCAACCGTTAATTGGTGATTGGTGATTGGCATAGGACGGTGTCTTTCCATTTTCGTGGCTGAGAATCCTTTGGTCCCGCGAATCACACATCACCCATTGTTCCATCTTTGTCTGAACCAGCAGATTACAATCCCATTCCTGCTTGAACTGCTCTGGGGGACTCAGTCTCCTGGACTGAGTTTGGATATGAAGAGATGAATATTTTGCAATATGTCTTCTATGTGCTTTCATTTACATTGACACCTAATTGCATTTTCTAATGATAAAATATTTTCTTCTGGAAAATTAGGAAAATAAATAAAATGACAAAATGGAAACTACCTCTGCTCCCATTCCTGTGGATTAAACCCTGAGAGCAGGTGAATGTACATCCTTCCAGTCATTTTTTTCTACTCATCTTCTGCAATATTGGGTGTCAATGGGGCATTTCCCTCAGTGCATCATGTCAGGAAGGGGGCGGTGCCTACACGGCCCCCGCTTCCCTGACCTTCCTGGTCACACCCTGGAATCCCCCCCTCTCTGAATTGAAACTGGAGTCTCTCGGGTCCCTAAAGGGTCACCAGTTTCCTTTCAGATTCTGGGGGGAAAGAGGGACCTTTAAGAGGCTTAGGGAGCCAGGAGGCTGCCTCTCCATTTCTCTCCCCCAACCAACCATCACACTTTAAAATTTGAGTGTGTGAAGGACCCGAGGGAGTGTGGTTGTGCTGGGTCAACACTGAAGATGCCCAGAGCGAAAGAGAAAAAGGGAAAAACGTCAACACTGCAGGCTGAGGGGAGTGGAGCCCTTGTCTTAGGTGAACCGCGAGGAAGCGCGAGATTAAAAAACACTCTCCTTACAGACGCATCACGTGGCTGATCAACCTGAAAGAGAGGGTTTGGTCCTTTTCCCCTTTGTGTTGGTTTGGCGTGGCTTGGGCTGAAGAAAGAAAGGAAGATAGGTTTCAGAGCCTTTGAGAAGTGTGAGGGGTTTGGGGGCAGACTCGACGCTCTGGAATACATTGTGAGGTGGTTCTGTGTCAGTTTTTTTTTTTTTTTTTTTTTTTTTTTTTTTTTGCGGTACGCGGGCCTCTCACCGTCGTGGCCTCTCCCGTTGCGGAGCACAGGCTCCGGACGCGCAGGCCCAGCGGCCACGGCTCACGGGCCCAGCCGCTCCACGGCATGTGGGATCCTCCCATACCGGGGCGCGAACCCGGTTCTGCTGCGTCGGCAGGCGGACGCGCAACCACTGCGCCACCAGGGAAGCCTGTGAGGTGGTTCTGGGCAGCACACAAGAAGGCTGAGGGCGATGCATCACGGCGCCTGGGAATATTACAGAGCCAGGAAAAATTGAACTCCAACGAGTATTCAGTGACATGAGGAAATGCTCATGATACAATAGTAAATTAAAAATACATCTTCTGATGCCAACTTTGCATGCAAACGTGCAGAGAAAATAGATTAACTGTGCTATATCACACCCTCGGCCACCGTTGCTACGAGTGGTGAGGTTATGAAGGGTTTTAATTTTCTTTTCCACTTGCCTAATTGTCTACAATGAACGTATATTACTTTTTAAATCAGAAATATATCAGATACAAATAATTTAAGCTTTATTATTTTTCCATTTGTCTGCAATGAACATACATTATTTTTTTAATTAGAAAAATATCAAATATACATAATTTAAGCTTTATTACTTTTCCATTATAGAGTCTTGCTGGTTATAGGATACTGGGGAAAGGCCAGCAAGTAGAAAGAAGGGTGGACACGGCCTGGCCTTTCACGGTGGGAAAGCAGCTGCTCTGACTTTGATGTATTTCCTTTCCACCTTTTTCTGTTCGAACGTTTAAAATAAATGACCTTTGCGCTCCCCGGCAGAAAGGTACTCTCATCCCCAGAAAGTTACAGCTTAGAATGCATTTAAGAAGCTTGGCCTTGATTCAAACAGCAGTAATCATGGCAGGACCTCCCTGGCGGTCCAGTGGTTAAGACTCCGTGCTTCCACTGCAGGGGGCACAGGTTCAATCCCTGGTCAGGAAACTAAGATCCCGCAGGCTGCCTGATACGGCCAAAAACAAACAAAGAAACAAACAAAAAACCAAAAAAACATTAATCGTGGTGACAATCAGTCCCTCTTTTTTTATCCCTTTCAAAACACTGCAATCAGGTCTATTCTTATCGCCACCACGTACGTGAGGTCATTGCCACGTGCAGGGGTCAGCTCTCTTCCCCACGTGAGTGAGGTGTGGGGTCTGCCCCCGTGTGTGTCTCTGGGGCCTGGCTTTCACCACAGCTGTCCGTCACCTCAGTTCCTTCACAGAAAAATTCTGGGTTTGATGGAAACTGTAAAAAAGGCCCGTGAAGAGCCCACAGGGCAAAGGGAGCAGGACTCTCCTCCCTCGCAGCCCTCCCCAGGGCAGCATCTTCTCCTGGGCACCGTTTGGGTGCAGCCCTGCCGGCCTGGTGCCGTGAGCCTCGTCTTGGGAAGGAGGACGGCGGGCAGTGTGTCCCTTCCAGGCCCGGGCAGCTGGCGTGGTCCGACCGGTGCCTAACTGTCCTCAAGGGCTCCCTGGGGTACCCCGCCCTAGAAAGGAACTTCTGCATCCTTCCCGTCGCGTTGCCACCACGATAGGCTATTTGCAATGGCATCAGATCCAGTTCACGACGAATACAAATTGAAAAGAACACACACATATCATTTACTTGAGTTGATGAGCTCTGGGTCTCCACAGTGCTGCTGTGTTCTACAAGTGGCGTCCTAGAACTTTAGAACAATCAAGCTGGATGAGCAGCCAACCCACCCTCTCAGTTTACACACACGAAAGCGGAGGCCCAGAGAGGGCAAGTGACTTTACCTAAGGTCACACAGCGGGTTGGGTGTTACCAGGAGTAGAACCAGACCGCCCTACCCTGCCCTGCCAGCATTCTCACCACACCACATGGCCTCTCTTTACTGGAATCCTTGGGGGTAGAACTGTATTTCCAGATAATGAATACTTCTGTTTCTGTTTTTATCATCTGTGTTTGGCTTGTGAACTCAGAGGCATTGAAACTAGTCACCAGCTTGGGTCAGAGAGTCCGAGAAGGTCAAGTTCCTGAGAATAGAATTGATGGGGGCCATGGTGGAGGGGGCAGTGACCAAGGGGCCATGAGCAGTTCCGCGGGGCTTAGCTCTGCGTCTGTGGGGTAGGCTGTATGTTCTCCCCTGCGCTCAGCTTCTGTGTCACCTGGGGGGGTGGCTTTGAAGACCTAGGGTGCGTTGGGACCCGGGAGGTCTGGTCCCACTTCACTGTCCTTGTTTGGCCACCGATTCGGTTTTGCTGGGTGGCCTTGAACAAACACCCTTGTTGTCACCGTCCCCTCCCACTGCCCTTGGGGGCAGGCTGGGCTCTGGCTGAGTCAGGGGACACTGGTGCACAGTGGGGCCTGGAGCCCATCTGTGGGTTTTGAAGCACATTCCCCTCTGCTGTTGCCGGGGCCCGGCATTATTCCCATTTTACAGATGAAGCAGCCGAGGTTGGGGCTAAAGGACTGGGGGTGACCAAGCCGCTGTGGCGAGGGGCGGGGAGGAAATGGGAGGGACCTGGGCTCTGACCCTCAGTTTTGAGGGCAGCTACAGGGAAGCCGGAGCATGGCCAGGCCTGCTTTCCCAGAGGCCACTGACTAACGCCAGCCTTCTCTTTCCTGACAGGGGCACCCTGGCAAAGAAGGCCCTCCGGGAGAGAAGGGAGGCCAGGTGGGTACCGGCCGTGCCCTCGGCCCCTCCAGCATCTCCTGCGGGATGGGCAGGGCTGGCCGCCCCCCGCCCCCCACCCCCCGTTCTGGGACCTCCAGTCCAGAAGGGGATTCCTGCCCTGTCCTCACCCATCCTGAGACACCCCTGCAGACCCGCCTTCCCCGTGGGGCTGGGCCGTGCCCGCATGCCTACCCCCGCGGGTCCGACCTGGGACATCCATCCGCTCTGCTCGGAGCGAGAGGGCAGTGTGCTGGGGGCAGGCAAGCTCTCTGGATTGTTCTGGAAGGACACAGGGGTGGCCCAGAGTGAGCCCTGTGCCCTCCACCTGAGATAGGCCTAACGCGCTTTCCCCTCTGGTTCCAGGGTCCGCCCGGCCCCCAGGGCCCCATCGGCTACCCAGGCCCTCGTGGAGTCAAGGTGAGGGTCTCACAGCCTCGGGTCTTCCTGGAGGTCAAGGTCGGGACTGCGGGGCATGGCTGGGCCGGTTTTAGAGATTCCTCTGTGCTTTAACCTCCCTCCTGCCCCCAGACTGGGGTGGCCCTGGTCTGGGAGGTTGGGTCTCAGAATGTGGGCTGGAGCAGGTGAGGGAGGGGCCCGCGGGGCCAGGAGGGGCTGCAGTGGAGCAGGGCACGCTCCCCGGGGCGTCTGGGACAGCACGAGCAACGCGGTGGTGGCCGTCTGCCGGGACGGGGTGGCACCCTTCTGCCCCATGCTCCTTTTACTATCACCGCCTGCCAAGTGACTTGCTGCTCTGGAGCCCCTCAGAGGCAGTGGATCTCAGCCCAGGTGACGAGCTGGGCGCCCTTTCCTGGATGCTTGGAGCTGTTTCTTCCAGGCCGATCACATCTGGGCAGACCTTGTTGTTGGGAGATGCGTTCGTGGGAGAGGTCCATTTATTCACAGCGTGTTGGAAGGCTCCTGGAACCGCGTTAAATGGACGCAGAGGTCCAGAGCAATACTCCAAGCACAGGGCCCTGTCTGTTTGCCCTGAGCTAACTGGGTTTGCTTTGAGCTGTGCAATTTCGTCTCAGTGATGCCGCTCTCTGGACACTTACACGCAGAGGGATGTGCCCCCAGGGGGTGTGTGGGGAGAGCCCTTCTTTCTCGGGGTGGAGATGCTGCCGTGTCTTCCGTCTCAGGCTTCCCAGCCACAGGAAAGCTAAGGGTGGGTCTTTCTTTCAAAATGACTGTAATTTGATGTGAAGTATCATATATGCGAACGTGTATAAAACATCTAGTTTATCTTGGGAGATTTGCAGGAACACACCCATAAGCGCCAGAATCCCCACCTGTGTCGTTCACGGTCCTTTATGCTTTCAGGCATTTTTCCACATCAGGGTTCTGTGTGGAGGACACAGAACCCAAGACTTTAGTTTTTAGTAACTTACCCCAAATTACCCGGAAATCCATGCAGAAGCCAGGACTCAACCCTGGACTTGCTTATTCCTAACCAAGTACCCCATCCTGACCCCAAGGGGCTCTGGCTTCCATTTCCCAGAATTGGCATGTTCCAAGGTCAAGGGCAGAGAGATGCCCCAGGTCGGGACCCTTAGACAGGCGGCTTCTCTCTGAAGCAGGCTTTCGCCCCACACGCTGCCTAGTGAGTTTATAAGGGCGGTGATTTAGCAACCGTGCTGATTGTGTGAGCTCTGTGCGTGTTTATTTTACAAATTCCCATTGCACAAAGAGCCTGTGCCAGCCCCCGTACTCGGCCAACGCGTGATGCTGCTTCTGTGAGCCGGGAAGGTGTCTACCCTGAGATGTTTGTGGAGAATGCTCTTATCTTGTCGGTCTGATTAAAATTCATCCGTGATATGAGCAATCCCACTAGACGGGCAAGCGGAGGGTGGAAGGAAAAGCAAGACTGAACGCTGTTTTCATTGGAGAAATAGATTGCAGAGCCCGTGGCGTGATGAGCCCCGGAGGGCGCTGATGGCGGAGGTGGGGTGGGAAGTCCGGGTGTCACCGTCAGAGACCAGGGTCCTTAGCTTTCCTCCACTGGAGCCCTGCCTTCCTCCTGGGAAAGGTGCCCCTCCAAGCCCTTTGATCTCACTGACCTTTAAGCACCCCCCGGGCTGCCCTCTGACTTTGCCCCTTCCTCAGGGCTCTGTTTGGGCTTGACTGTCAGCAAATCACATCAGCCGCTCACTGAGCCTACGGGACCTGGGTGGGCTGGCGGAAGTCCCCCAGTGCGAACTCACTGGAGGCCTTGGGAAAGCCCTGTCCCCCTCTGTGCCCTCACAGCCGCTGGCCCAGCAACTCCTTCCACTCGGCTGTTCTGTGACCTCTGACCTCGCTCCCTGAGCGCCGGACCACCAGGGCCATGGTGGGTGCTCTAGGCCAGGGGTTCTCACCCAGGGCAGAGTCTTCCCCCAGGGACGCCTGGAGACATTTCTGACCGTCTCGGCTTGGAGGGGCAGGGCAGAGGTCAGGGAGGCTGTCCAACCCCCTGCACTGCCCGGGGCAGCCTCGCGACAACAAACTGTCCAGACCCTGAAGGCGACAGCGCGAGGCTGGGAAACCCTGGTCTGTTTGTCTCCTTGGCCCCATTCCGCTGGCCTCGGGTGGGTCACGAGCCGGTAGAACTTTAAGTCTGGGAGGGATCCGAGCAATGCCGTCTTACCCTCTTCTTCCTGGAAGTGCGTGGGCAGGGGAAGCCCACTTGGCCTGCCCGGCGAGGGGGAGGGGACCTGGTGCCAGAGCCCCCCACCCGCCCGACATCAGGGTTTCGGGCTAACTGGCCTCCCCTCTGTCCCGAAGCCGACCATGACCTGGGCCGATGGAGCCAAGGGCACAGGCCAAGCCCAGCTCTCTGCGTCTGTCCGGCCCCGTCCCTCTTTCCCTCCACAGCTTTTCTCAGCTCTCCTGGGCCGCAGAGAAAAGGCTCGGAACTGCAAATTCCGTGCAAGGTTCTTGCGACAAGAGGGCAGCTGGCAGCCCGAGGGACCCGGCTGCAGCCTCAGCTGGACCCGAACGGGAGGCCCCGCCTCTCTGGGGCCCCGCGGGCTGGTGGCTTGAGGGAGCTTCTGGCAGTCAGTCGGGGGCAGGCTCTGCACCCTGCTGGCAGGTGGGGGGCACGGCCGTCAGGTCCGTCCCAGGGATGGAGTGGTTTTACCTGGGAGACAGGGAACGGGCTGGTCGTGCCCTGACAGTCTTGTTCAGCACGGGGATGAGAAGGTCCTGAGCCGATGTGATGAGCTGCGTGGGGGTGGCTGGCGTCGTTAAGTGGTAACTATTATTACTACCATCCTAACGTATACGTTAGTGATAATCGAGACTGAAGATCGTCCGACGGCGCACAGCTCCGCTCACTGAGCACCTGCTCTTTGCCGGGCACTGTCCCAGGGCTCCCCGAGCCCTCCCCGCCCCCCAGCAGTGATGGGGTGAGGGCTGTCATCACCCCCTCTTTCCAAGTGAGTGGAAGTCTGGGGCCTCGTCGGAGGCCACCCGTGGGGGGCCTGGCCCCGTCTGCCTGATTCCAGAGCCCGAGCTCAGGCCTCACACCCCCTCTGCTCCCCGGGGGGAGACCGAGAGAGAGACCGAGATGTACCTGGAAGAGGGCAGGCTGTCAGTGGGCGACGCCCCGCGCACCCGCAGAGCTCTCTCTCCCGAGACTGGGGACAGTGGGAGGGGACTGGTCTGTGCGGGACGCCCAGGCTCCCCTGGTGTTGGGGGTCAGGCCCGTTTTTTTGTGGGGACCGTAGAGGCTCGGGCTCGTGGCGGCTCACTCTTCTTCTCTGTTTGCGCAGGGGGCAGACGGCATCCGAGGTCTGAAGGGCACCAAGGGCGAGAAGGTGAGTGTCCCCTCCTTCCCTCAGGGGCTTGGCCAAGGGCCGGGAAGGTGCATCCTGGGAACTTGAGTGACCGTAGGCCACTGACATTTTGAATGCCCCAGTCCACAAATAGCATGAATGTGTACAGCTCCCCCGTGGAATGCGGGACTAGGGGACTGAGCGACGCCGGCCACCTGCTCGTCCTGCAGGCAGGACGGCGCACGTCCCCCGACCCTTCCGGCGATGCCTGTCCCTTCCAGAGAGCTCTTCCTGGCCCCCCCCATAAGGCCATCAGCAGCAGTCCCATTCCCCTTGGGGGCCCTTCCAACTGGCTCCCCCTCCTCAAACATGTGCCCGTCAGCCGCTACTGGGCCTACAGTCATGCTTGGACGAGACAAAGACGCTCCGAGAAACGGATGCTGACAGATTGGGCGCTGGGCTGCCCACCACCCGGCCGTGCCGAGCTTTTTGAACTCAAACAGGGTGACCAGGGCTGCAGCGCTCCCACTGCAGAGGCTGCAAAGCCAGCCAGAACCGCAGAATGCAAAGGGCTGACAGGAACACGTCTCGCAAGGGACGGGGGGCCGGGCGCTGACCATCCTCTGCCCAGCATGTCTGGCGCTGGCGTTGGGGCCCAGAGGCTCTGGGTGGGGGGACCTGGGCGGTGGGTTTTCTCATACAGACCGAGGCTCTCTCCGGTCCCCCGCGCAGGGTGAAGATGGCTTTCCGGGCTTCAAAGGAGACATGGGCATCAAGGGAGATCGGGTGAGTGTTTGGGGCAGGGAAAGGTGGGAGGCCTCCTCTGGGAGGCCCAGAGGCTCTGGGCGGGAGGCCCTGCCGGGGCCACAGGGCAGCTTCTCAGGACAGAGGTGATGCCTCCGGGGAGGCTCCTGGGCCGCTGGCAGCTTCCAGTTCGCAGCCATGGCAGCTGGCACCTGGTCCTAAACCCCTGCTTACAGGGTCAGCTGGCCCCTCTGCCCTGTGTCCTTGCCCTGCATTAGTGGGTCAGTGGGAACTTGTTTCTCTTCTGGCTGATACCCTGGGTTGCAGAGCAATTCTTTTGGGTCAAGAAGGGTGACAGGCGTCTGGGAGAGAAGAAGGGGTCGCAGAAACGACCCAGCTCACCAGGGAGGGTAGCAGCCTGACCAAGGCCACCGGCCGGTCACTGGCAGGGCCACACCCTGACCAGCGCTTTGAGTGTCTTGGCCCCCAAGCACCTCTTCAGCTGCTCTCCGGACCCCCAGACAAGCCCTGTGTTCCGGGACCTCCTGCTGGGCTGTCAGAGGTTACAACAACCAAGTTGGTTTTTAATGAACGATTAACCTCAGCTCCAGGGAAGCTGGTGGGTGCTGGGGCGGGATGGCGTGTGCCACGCGGCTGGCGCCCCACAGAAAGCCACTGGCGGTGTTTTTGTGCAGATGAGGAGAAGGTGATGCAGGTGGCACTTCAGGAAGTGGGGTTAGGGGGCCAGCTGCCTGCTGCCGCGGGGCCACTTGGAAGTTCCCCCGACAAGTTCGGAATGAGCAGAGGCCAGGCAGAAGGGAGGGGATGCCCACCCCCCCGGTGGGCCCGCCGTGGCGGCAGCGGCACGCACGCCTGGACGGACGCTGTCGTGGAAACAGGGCTGTCATACAGGCCGCCCTCCTTGTGCCCCACAAAACAGATGCCTTACCAGAACCTGCCAGGACCAGAGAGCCTGCACACTTGGCGCTTTGTCCCACGCTGAAAAGGCAGACGTGATCCGGGGCTCTGTCAGAAGGAAGGGGGAATAAAAGAGAGGGGTTCATTGCACAGTCCTGTCCCAGTTATATTGCTGCTGAAGACAGCCTTTCTAGAACTTTCTCTGCGGTGACGACGCCCCACTTCTGAGGGCCTCTCTCTGTCTGGCTAGTGAAAGTCCCTTTTATCTTCCTTTCCAGCGACTTGATGCACACATTTGGGTCCATACTAGGAGAGTGCATTTTCAAAAGACATTCCGCAGTTGCACGCCGTGCCCCGAGCGGACCTCTGGCTGGAATTGGATGAGGGTGGACGGGGGAGGGGTGGGAGGGGACACTTCCTCAGCTGGGCAGCGAGGCGCCTCAGTCTTGATTTCTCCCAGAGAGGAATTTCTGCACAGAGCTTAGCATTTCCTAATTTTCTGAGTGCTCGGAAAACATGGGAAGGATTCTTTTGTTGAACGAGAAAAGCACCTCTTAGGGACAGAGAGTCCTCGACCTGTAGACACACTGGGGCTGGGGGATAAGGGAGTCATTAGCTGTCTTTATCTGTGCAGCACACATTTCTGTTGGGGGTTTGCACAGCTGTCCTGCAGCTGCTCCCGGAAACCAGTGATCGGAGGAGGACCCATCAATAGACAGAGAGGGCCAGGGTGGGCACTCCGAGGCCGGGCCAGGCCCCTGCTGCTGCACTTGGCCACGCCCCAAGGCCCTCGTCCTTGTGTGGGCTCAGGCCTCCCCCTCCACCTGTTACTTGGGGAAGTTGGATGAGGTGACATTTCGGTTCTTCCGTCTCTGGAGACACCCTGTGGGTCTCCCTTGTGCCACGATGCCCAGGCGTGGCCCAGCCAAGCCTTGTGGTCCATTTTGATACCTCCTGGGGCTTCAGGAGAAGAAAGCAGCTCCCCCAATGCACGGCACTTCTGCTCTCTTTGGGGAAGTAGCAGTTCAGGGCTACCGTAGTCACCGAAGTTATTTTAGCCAAGAGGTGCTTGATTTGGAGAAAGGTCATCGGGAATAGGAGAGCGAGGGCTTAAGTGTGGGTCCCGAGGGACATCGGTCGCTCAGCGGAGCCCTGGTCTCCTCGGTGCGAGGACGAGGGTCCATCTGCTTGAGGGGGCCCAGCGGCTCTTACCGCCCTGGCCTGGGATCCGGCCCCTCACTCCCAGACGGTGGGGGGGGACCTTGGGGGGCTAGAGACTCTGGGGGTCTCCTTCACCTTCTCTTTCTGAACTGCAGGGGGAGATCGGCCCACCTGGTCCCAGAGGGGAGGACGGTCCCGAAGGCCCCAAGGGTCGTGGAGGTCCGAATGGTGACCCGGGTCCTCTGGGACCCTCTGGGGAGAAGGTACGTGACACAGGAGGTTGACCACTTCCCAGGGACAGTCTCTTCCCGAGGACCTTGGGCGTCTAGGCGGTGGCTTGGTCAGGCTGAGCCCCGGGTGGGAGCTGGTGCGAGTCCTGACGTGGTTCCTGTCCCCTTGACTGCACCCAGCACCCTTGTCCCCACATCCACTCCTGGAAGAGTTCCTTCCTCCGCTGGTCACAAAGCTCGGGGCCTGAGCTTGGCATCCACGTGCACCATCTTCTGTGGCGGGGTGGGCCGGGGTTAGGGCTCCGACAGCTGCTCTTACACCTGCAGGAGGCCGCCCCCCCTCGTCTTGCTCCCCTGCCCCCCCTACCTTCACCCCCGAACAGGAACCGGCTCTGAGTGGCCCAAACATCCCGCCCTGTCCTGCCC
This sequence comes from Physeter macrocephalus, assembly GCF_002837175.3. Lineage (NCBI taxonomy): Eukaryota > Metazoa > Chordata > Mammalia > Artiodactyla > Physeteridae > Physeter > Physeter macrocephalus. Next base: position 84,732,746 of record NC_041226.1, read on the forward strand.
CAAGGCTGGAACTCTTTTACAAAAGGATTGAACAAAATGTCGCAGACAAGGAACTCTTTTCCTTTATTTGGAGCGTTTGCCTCCACCCACTGTTGCTTCCGCAGTGGCGTCCATCCCTGCTCGGGGGCCCTTTGCTTTAAACCAGGCAGGGCGCTTTCCGTGATGACCGTGTCCTCGGCCTTTGGAGACTCCAGCCTGCTCCAGTCCCCTGCCAAGACACGCTGGCTTTCTCTCTGCTCAGGGAAGTACAGAGCTGGCCGTGAAATTCACCTCCTTTATTTCCCCAGGGAAAACTTGGAGTCCCAGGATTGCCCGGCTACCCAGGAAGACAGGGGCCAAAGGTAACGTACTAACTACCTTGTTAGATTGGACAGTTGGCGTCTCCCTGCCCCGCACACTGTCACCCATTTGCCCTCCCTGGCGTAGCTGCTGCGACAAAGCAGAAGGTCACAGTAGCTGTGTCTCGCTTCTGCCCCATTCACCACCGTCTGTGGTAATTCGGCTGAGTCAGAAGGAGGGGCCTGGACAGTTAGGTGAGCCTTTTCAGAGAAGGGGACCACCCAGCTGAGCGTGGGCTGCACCTCGGGATCCTCAGTGCCCCTGGCCTCGTGCGGACCGTTGTGCACTGGTTTCTCCACACCCAGAACTGGTGTTCCTCTCTCAGATTTAACTCACCACGGAGATCCAAAAGTTATTTGCTCATAACTGAGTATAAAAGAAAGGTGAAACCTTTCTTATAGGAAATCATGCTTTATTTTACGTGTAACAGCTCCTTGAGGCTTTGCAAATCATTTAAAACATTTTTTTTTTTTTTTTTTTTTTTTTTTTCGTGGGATCCTCCCGGACCGGGGCGCGAACCCGCGTCCCCTGCATCGGCAGGCGGACTCTCAACCACTGCGCCACTAGGGAAGCCCAAAACAGTATTTTTTTTAATCTCACCTTTTATTATTCGTGGTTCTTCCTTAAAAAATAACCAGCTGCCTTCACTAGAGACATAATTAACAGCAAAAGAGAACTCGTGGGTCTCTCGGGTTTGCGTCCGTGCGTCCTGCCCTCCTTGGGCTTCCAGCCTCTGGACACCCCGCTTGTTAGCAGAGGAAAGGGCCCGGGGGCTGGGCTGCAGCTCTAGCTCTTTCCTTGCTGCTGATGGCAGCGCTTACATCAGTCCTTGCTGTAGGACGCGAAGGCCCCCGCTCAGCAGCCGACAGCCACCATGCAGGGGAGGTCATTTGCTGTGAAACAGGAGTTTTGTTCAGTATCTGCCAGCGATGTAGTCGCCGACTGCAGTGCTGTCCACTGTATTTGGAGGAAGAGAGGCTGATGGACCCATTCGCTCTCCTGAAATGCGTGTCCTTTTGGGGGAGGAGGGGAGAGAGAGGAGGAGTTTGGGAGAGACGGGAGTAGGGGGAGAATATAGATCAAGTTCAGGCAGCTTTTTGGAAAGACGAGGGCAGAACCTTGAAGCTGCTCAGGCAGTTCGGACAGTCCTTGGGCGGTGACCCAGCTCCTGAGCCGAGCACTGTGGAGCCTGCATGCCAGGTTTTCCCGCCCTGAAGCTCGGTACAGTCTCCTATTTGGAGCAGGCAGGCGGGCACACGGGTAAGGCTTGGCGAAGCTCAGCACCCTGGGAGAAGTTCAGGGTTTGAACATCGCTCAACTTTTCCTGGTCTAAGCACACGTTCAGGTCAGGATTTTAAGTCACGCGGAGAGTAGAGACGTGCTGAAGAAATGCTTTAGACAGTGTCACTGGGAGCTCACGTGGTAAGTGTTTGGATATTCGTCCAATCAAAGCCCTTAAGTGCGTCCCTGCCTGTGTGCACCTTGTAAAGTTCTAGAATTAAAGAGCTGCGCGAGGCCACAGTCGGTGCATAAATTTGCATTCATTTCTGACTTTCTAAGCTGCCATGCTTTATTTAGAGGTGTTCTTGGGAAGATAACAAAACGTGGCAACAAGGTGCAGAAAACAGATGTCATAAATGTGACATTCACACAGCATCTCCAGTTCATCTGAGTGGCACATGTTCCCTTTTCTTCCAAAACACCAGTGTTTTGCAGAGATGGGTGTGTGAGAGGAGAGTGTGGAGAGAGGGAGAAAGGGGAAGCCTGGTTAAGATTCAGTTCTGGTTTTTAAATTTGGAGAGTCTGTGAGATGCTCAGGAAATACTGAGTAGGCGGGTGGGTGGATGAGTGGTTTGGTGGATGGATAGATGGATGGTGGATGGATGGTGGGTGGGTGGGTAGATAGTTGGATGGTGGGTAGGTAGATAGGTGGATGGTGGATGGATGGATGGTGGGTGGATGGGGGGGTGGGTAGATAGGTGGATGGTGGTGGGTAGACAGGTGGATGGATGGTGGGTAGATAGGTGGGTAGTGGGTGAGTTCTGTCCGAGACTATGAACTCTAACAGACTCTTCTTCCTGCTGGCACAGGCAGCATAGCTTGTCCTCCTGATCAGGCTCTCAAGCTTCTTCCCTAATTAACTCTCTTTCAGGGTTCAATCGGATTTCCTGGATTTCCTGGCGCCAACGGAGAGAAGGGTGGCCGGGTAAGGACGGTCTGGCCTCTGCTCAGGCGGCTTTTTCTGTTGCCTTGGTATTTCGCGGGTATATCCTCCAATACGTCCTGTTTATTTCTCACCCACTTTGCTGCCAAAACTGCTTTCTGGAACAGCTGACCTTAAGCCTGTCCACTGAGCGCTGGTGACTCTTGGACCCCTGGGCGGGGCAGTGCCGCAGTAGAAAGGGCAGCAGGCCGGAGAGGAAGGCATGCTGAGCAAACAGCGCTTTCTCATGCACAGCCGCCATCCTGCCAGCTCTTTTGGGTCACTGGCGAAACCCAGATTCTCCTCTTGCAGCCCAAGTGACTTTCCCTCCAGGCTAAGTTTAAAAGGAAGGAAAGGAGTTCTGCTTTGTATCTCACGGACTCTGCTCACCCAGGGTCAAGTCGCTTCCTTCCTCCTCTTCGCGCGCTGCCGCTGTCACGGGACCCCGCCGGGTGCCACGCGCTTTGCTTCCCTCTGTTGTCCCCCTGAGGGAAGGTGATCCGAGGGCTCAGGCTGGGGGAGCCGTCCTCCCGGCCCCCTGCCGGCCCAGGCCCTCCTGCAGGAGCTGCCCTGAACGCTGCTCAGGGAAATCATGGGAGGCTGCCTGAGCGCTGCCCCTCGGCCGAACAGGATAGGAAGGGTCCTCCTGGGCCTTTGGACTCTGAGCGGCCTTGTCCACAGGCGTGTGGGGTGTGTGCAGAGCAGGCCTGGGGGAGACGCTGGGCCCAGCCCCGTCCCCTCCGCCCCAGGCTGGTCCTCCCCACACAGACGGACGCGCTGCCCCTCCTCGCTACAAACTGACGTTACTGCGTTTGAGCAGAGACAGTGAGATCTCTTGAAAGCAGGGAGGAGGACTTCATCCAAAATCCACGTGCAGGAATGTGTCTGCCAGGCTCACAGGAGAGAAAAACGGGGACTTAGCTGAGCGCAAGTCAACCGCATGACCACAGGGAGACCTTTATCTGTTTGTCCGCATCGGTATCTGGCTGTGTCTACACCTACGTCTGTATCTGCAATCTTTAGATGTATGTCATGTCTATATCACGTCTGTGTCTGTGTCTGTAACTGCCTGTGTGTCCATCGTCTACCTGCCTACCTGTCTGTCTAGTTCTTCCTTGCAGGGACAGTCTGACTGGTGTCTTTAGGGAAAGACTGTCACTTGAGAAGAGTGGTCCAGGGTCCGGTAAGAGCGTGGGAACCGCGGGGTGACGGGGTGGGCAGCCCCTGAGCTTGTGGAGAGCGCAGGGTTTTCCACACCACGATGCCGTGAGGGTCCCCCAAAGGGGTCATGACGGTTAACAGGGGGCCATGTGATGTGACCACAGGCCCTTCCGTGGAGGAGCTGGACTGCAGATCCAGGCCCCGCGGGGTCACGTGGAACAGCCAGAGGCCTGGCCGTGGCTCTGGGGGCTGGCACTCCGGTCCAGGCTCTGCCCCCCGTCTTCTGCCCCTCATGCTCTCAGCCTCCCCACCCCCGAGCCGAGATGGCCGGGCAGATGCGTGGATGCCCCCCGGCCCTCACGGGCCGTTGTTCCGGTGCGTCAGCACGTGGATCGCCAGGGTCACCGCTGAAAACGGGTTGTTGGAAAGCAGGGGGGCCTGGGACCGGGAGACTCCCTCCTGTTCTGAGGTTCGGACGTGGTTCCTGGCGCCTGAAGCCCGGACACCCCGAGGAAACGATCTACTTGGGGATTTGCGGGGATTGTCGAGTTGCATATGGCTGTGTCGTGGCCACGTGGGTGGGCGTGGCCGCGAGCATTTAGGGAGAGCTGGGATGGCAAAGGTGCCAACTTTTCCAGAAGGGAGGGGTCGGGCCGTGGTCAGGCATGACTGGAGCGCACGTCTGTTCGTTGTGGGAGGAATGTCCTGGGGCACGGGGGGCGCTCGGAGCCCCCCAGGATCCAGGGGAAGATGGCCACGTCTGTCCCCAGGAAGCGTCTGAGATCACCCTGCTGGCAGCGAACAAGTCAGTGCCGCCGTTTTAGCGCACGTCCTGGCAGACGGACGAGCCCCCGGGCCCGAGACCCTGAGCGTCCATCGTTTAGCCGTGGGCTCCCCCATGTCCCTGTACCCAGGAGAGGACCCTGGGGACACGAGACTCAGCGCTTAGGGCACGTCTGCCCATCCTCCCCTCTGGAGGGACAGACGCCTTTATTCTGGAACCTTCCCCACGGAAGGAAGGAGGAATCCACCTTGGCTCTCCTGCCCTGGACTCCAGACCTCCCCGGGTCTCCACTCCGAGGCTGTCTGCCCGCCAGCCTCGCCCTCCCTGGCTCAGAGGATGGAGTGTGGGGGCGCTGAGGAATGCAGGGGGAGTGTCTCCCGGGGCAGCGGCCTTCCCGCAGTCCTTTCCCCGTGGTTTTGAACTTCCAGCGTCGGTGCCCTTCCTGCTCTCTCGTCCTCGTCAAACCGAGTTACAGGCTTGTTCTTACGTCAGCGTGTCTGTCCGTGCCTGCAATTTGTTGCGCGTCTGCCCTGCCTGTATGTCCCGGGTGCTCTGTGAGCCCAGCGGGGGACACTGCAGGAAAAGCCCAAATCCGTGCCCTGGGGTGCTCACCTTCCAGAGCCGGGACTGTGGGCAAATCAGTAAGTGAAGCAGACGGCGAGGCGGATGCTGGTCTGTGCTCTGGCAAAAAATAAGGCAGGATGTGGGCAGGGTGGGAATTCAGGGGAAAATTGCGATTTTAGGTAGGGGGTCAGGGCCGGCCTGGAGGAGGAGGCCTGAGTAAGGGGCAGAGCCTGGGAGGGGCAGGGGGCAGAGGAAACCCGCCTCAGGGGTGGAGGACGGTGACCAGGGTGTGTGGTGGTGGAGATGAGAGGGGCCAAGGCCCCAGGGTTCACAGCATCCCTACGGAGCACTCGGCCGAAGGCGCCACTCCCTGTGAATCGTCACGGGAATTGCACGTGGAAACGATCGCACTTTGGATGGAGACCGGGGGAAGAGTGGGAAGGTGGTGAGAGACACAGGTTCCGTGCCCTCGGTGCTGGTGGTCCCCGATCCTGTTCCACGGTTGAGGAGGAGGGGGACAGCTCTGTGGGCTGACAACGGCGGGACCCAGAGCGTAGAGGTCCGACTCCAGGCCTCCTGGGGAGGGGGCCCCAGGTGTCCGTCTTCAGGCCACGTCCGCACTCCCGAGGCTGGAGGCGAAACACAGAAGCTGAGACCAGTCTAGACCAGCCGGGCAGCCAGCCCAGCCCCGGACGGGAGCCCCTCACCCCTGCCGGCATCACGAGGGAAGCCAGACCCTCTGCTTCGTGAGCTGTCTGGCGCGGTTGGTCTCCTGAGCCGTGGTGAACGGAGGAGTCCCCCGGCGGTCACTGGTGTGACTGTCCCCCCCTTCCCTTGGCTTTGGAATTCAGAGTGACCGGGGCCATTTGGAGAGCGCTCATTCACTTCTACAGCTGGTGCTTCTAACGTCCTGTGAAGTACTGGGCCCTAGGGACCTTGCCACCCAGAGAGGGCACCCAGAGGCCAGCTCATGAGTGATGAGTGTGAAGGAAGACAGGTGAATCGGGGTGTCTCCCAGGAGGAAGAGCCTAAGCCGGCAGTCAGGGGAGGCCTCCTGGGGGCGGTGACATTCCTGGGACCCAAGGAGGGACAGGAGTTGGGTGGGTGAAGTGGGGAGGGAGGAGGGGAAGGAAGGCTGGCCGTGGCTGCCCCTGCAGGCCGAGGCCTGGGGGGTGAACAGCTGACCTGTGCTCTTTATCCCAGGCCCTGGGGACCCACCCAGGCTTCCATCGGGGGAGCAACGTGGGAGGTTTTTAGAGCAGCCCTGGTCCCCGCTCTGGTGTGGGGAGCGGATGGGAAGGGAGCAGGCGGGCTGTGCTTCTCTGGAGAGGTCGTTTTACTCTCCTTTTGGACACTGTGGTCCGATGGATGCTTCTGGGTGCTAGGATGCTCCGCGTGACGGGTGGCGTGTGTGCTGATACGCCTGTGCCTCCCGTCTGACAGCTGCTTGTGAGCCGGCAGGTGCCCTGCTGTCCGCCTCATCCTGGCCTCTGCGGAGGGGCTGGCTGGGTTGGGGGACTGCTGGCTCTGGATTCCACGTACAGCTGGCTGTCACGTGAGCAGTCGGCAGTCTGTCCCTGTCACTGGCCTGCACCCCGGGCCAAGGCGGGGTCCCAGCCGGCCCTGCCTGGGAAGAGCCAACCCCTTAGGAACACCACCAGCGACCGGAGGCTTCTGCCACCTGCGTCGGGCATCTTGGCTTGAGCAAGGCTAGTTCTGGGATGGCCCGTGCCTCCCCGCAAGGACACAAGGACAGGCGCTCACGGGAGAGTCTGTTAAGGAAGCCGTGGATGGGGCACCTTCTGTTCAGTGACGTAAGTCACCGGATGCAAAACTCTGGGTTCGTTTACAAGGAAACCTGGAGGGCGTGGCACCACCTGGGAGGCCTGACAGGATCCGTGGCTGAGAGTCTGCTTTGCTGCCAGTGCCCGGGGCACAGTTAGTTTAGGTTGGAACCCAGAGCCTTTCAGGTGACAAGGTCAGAACTGAGATCTGGGTCGTGGTGTTGGGTGGAGGCTGGGCGTGAGATGACGTGCCAGCTGGACTCACCCGCAAATGCCAGGGAGTCACCCGGTGGGTCACGGTGTCTCTGCTGGTGAAAGCCCATCATTTGAAGAAAGCAGATGTTTCATTAATTTTTGTAGGCAAATATTTATTTGAAGCCGAAAGATGTCGTCGTCTAACGAAAGCAGGGAGACCCAGAGTGCGTCGTTAAAAGCATCATAATCACCTCATTATCATAAAAGGTTTTATTAAATTCATTTCAGAACGGGAGGCTCTAGAAAGCAGTTTTGATTCTGGCAGCGAATGAATGAAAGATGGTGAGAGGAAATGTATCAGGTGGCCTTTAGCAATACAGATCCATCTTGGGCTTTATCGTTAGAAACCAGACAAAAAAAAATAATTCCGGAAAGTGAATGGAGAAGTGGTGGAGATATAGGAGCTGTGATCGATCCATTACTTCCATGTGCTGTACGAAAACTGCACTTACCGACTGTTATATATTTGCTTGAGAAAAAAACAAACGCAGTGCGTTTGTTTTCCTTGGTTTGGAAAATGCAGAACCACAGAGAAAGAAGGAGTCTAAATTCTATTAGAAGAGAAGCAAATGACGCTCGGGTGTATGATTTATGTATTAAATTGGAAGTTTGTTCATCTGCAGAGCCTGTTGAAAATTTAATGGCTTATATCCTTAACTGTAGCAAAAGTAAATTAGGTAGGAAAGGGGTTGACTTCCTTCTCTTTTCTTGTAATAATGATTCCCCCCACCCCTGCTGAGAGAGAGTGGAGAGAGAGATGAAGGGGGAGGAGGGGGGAGGGGGGAGGGCTAGATGCTTTGAGGGAAGGAAACCAGATAAGCGTGGTTAACATCCGTCAGGCAGCAGGAAGAAAATTGGATTTCAACAGGCCTCGTACAGAACTATAAAGCTGTGTGTATTGGATGTGCGGTGAATTCTGTCACCCTGAAAAGCCTTCCTTTAAAACAAAGATAAGGAGGGTGGTCTTTCCTAGCTTCGGACTTTGCGTGGTCTCTCCATCACCCAGGAGAGGGGCCACCGCCCAGACAGTGGCAGGTGTGTCAAGTGACTGACCGACACCCATTTTCTCTGATTCCAGGGCACCCCTGGGAAGCCGGGACCACGGGGGCAACGAGGCCCAACGGTAACCCTGGGCGTGCGGGCCATCTTCCAGATCGGGAGTGGGTTGTGGGGAGCATGCCCGGTAGGGGGCGGGGAAGGAGGCGTCAAGGACGCCGAGGATTGGAGCCGACCTGTCTTCTTTCCTGTTTGTCCAGGGTCCACGGGGTGAAAGAGGCCCCCGAGGCGTCACTGGGAAGCCTGGCCCCAAGGTATGTGTTCAGCATCCTCTGTGGCCCCGGGATGGGCCAAAGTTTTTGATGCACCAAAATGTCAAGCACCTGAGGGTGCCCCGTGGCCTTTCTCACTTGCAAAAAGAAAGAAGTTTTCTTGGGGGTATTTAAGACGGAGCTGGTCTCCTCCGCCAACCCTCGGATGAGTTAGGTCAGGTTGAGTCATGTGGCAGAGGCTGCCCGGGGCCATGCCCCCGTGGAACTTTCCAGCCAGAAGCCCCGCAGCTCCAGGAGGTCAGGCCCAGCCAGGCTTTGGACAGATTTCCGCACCCCCCCACCCCCGGCCCTGGTTCTGATGGGGAGGTCTCATTTCTTTTCTTGAGAAGGGGTTTGGAAGCTGCAGACATCTTTGCTGGGATGCTAAAGAAGGTTCTTCCTGCCCCTCCTCCCGCCCTGGGGCCTTGAAGCCAATTCCGCCGCCCCCCACCCCCCGCCACCGTCAGTGTGGAAAGGAACCTCGGCCAGGCGGTCCGGTCCCGTCCCGTCCTGTCCGGGATGTGATTTGCAAAGTGCATTCCTGCGAAGGAGATGGGCCCGCTGCCGGCCGAGGTGCAGAGCCAGGCAGATGTGCCGGCCCGGGGCTACCGCATCCTTCCCTGACGAGCTCTGAGCCACGGTCACGCTCCCCGGAGGCTGACTTAACGCTCAGCTGTTGCCCGCTGCCGGGTGGGCCCTGAGACGGGGCCTGTGTCCCGTCTTCTCATGAGTTTGGGCTGCACCCCCTGGTGGAAGCGTGGCCTTTGTCCCACAGCGGGAGAGTGTTCTCCTGGAATGTCACAGCCCCGGGGATGCCGGCTCAGTGTCAGGTGTGCCTGTAGAAGCAAGGGGACAGACAGGTGGCCTCTGGGAGCCACGGCCTGGCTCTTTACTGAGAATCCGGTGGGGCGGATCTCCAGAAGGGCACACATGCAGTATGTGACGCTGAACTTCTGATGATGTCATGGGCCAGAGTCTTTGCTCAAAAATAGTAATAGTAGAAATAATAATAAGCGTTTCTTGATCTTTCCCTCCCTTCCCAGGGCAACTCTGGAGGCGATGGCCCGGCCGGCCCTCCGGGTGAACGGGTAAGCATCTGGACACATCCCAGAAACAGCTCCAGGAACATCTGCAGGAAGGCAGCCTGCCTTAAATAGCCCCCCTGCATTTCTTCCCCAGTGGGCGGGGGAGAGGGAGGCTAGCCTTTGACTCTGCCGAAGGAGAGGGTTTCCTAAAATGGAAGGGGGGTCAGAGGTAGCTTTCCCTGGGAGTAAAGTCTTCTGTCGGTTGGAGATGGAGAGCCCATCCACTTGGCCCTTGCCTTGGGGTTTGGGGGGGCAGTGGCTGAGATGTCAGGAAACTGGGTCCTGGGCCCGTGCTGCCCCGAGGGACCTTGCTCTGTGACCTGGCCTCCTCGTCCCCTGACTGGACTTCTTTTCACTTCGGTGAGGGCAAGGGCTGGAAAAAATAGAGAAAAAGTCATGGGGAGCAGTGATAAATCGTACCTGGTACCCGTGCTCAGAGAGCCGGCGGTGAGGGCTGCTGGGCCCCCCCCCCATGCTGCGGAGAAGATATCTGTCCTCATACTGGCCATTCTCTGTCCTCAGGGACCCAACGGACCCCAAGGACCCACGGGGTTCCCTGGACCAAAGGGTCCCCCGGTGAGTACTGTGTTTTCCCTGCGGGGCTGGCCCAGGATTTCCCAGAGATGTTGGATCTTCCCCGAGGCTCCAGCGGCCTCCTGGCAGCCGGCGGGTGGGGAGGGAGACCTGCCCGGAAGCTCTGGCTGGAGAGAGCTGCTTTTGGGGAGCACGGACCCCTCTTTCATTTAGACCATCCCGATTCTCTAGTTGGTACTGTCTTAGGGCTCTAGGGCTGCCATAACAAATGACCACACACCCGGTCCCTTAAAACCACAGAGATGTGTTCTCTCACAGTCTGGAGGCCAAAGTCCAAAATCCAGGTGTGGGCAGGCCTGGTTCCTCCCGTGAGGGCTCTCGGGGAGAATCCGTCCCAGGCCTGTCCCAGCTTCTGGCGCCTGCCGGCCGCCCTTGGGTTACACATGCTCACCCGGATCTCTGCCTGCATCTTCGCCTGGCCTCTCTGTCCCTCTGTGTCTTCAAATTCTCTATCCACCGGCCACTGGATCAGGGCCCACCCTCATCCATTCGGACCTCACCTTGACCTGATCACATCTGCAAAGACCCTATTTCCAAATGAGGCCACGGTCACGGCTTCCAGGGGTTAGGACCTCAGCCTATTTGGGGGAGACACAATTCAACGCAGTATATTTCCTCTGAGAAGGAAAAGCCCCTCATGACTGACTGGAGTTACTGCCTGGCGGCGCTTGCTTGGGGGCAGGGGTTGGGGAGGAGTTTGGCTTCTGAACCAGACGGACTTGATCCTCTGCACCTCCCGCTGGCTGGACCTCAGGGAGCTGCTGACCTCTCACTGCCTTGGTTTCTCCCCGTGGGAGACGACGGTGGCCCTCAGGGTGGTTGTGAGCGTTCAGGGGGAACGGTGCCCAGACCCTGGGTCCCACGTGGTACTTGTCACCGTGACTTTGCCGTCATGACCTTGGAAATGAAATGGTAGCTTTTGTTGCCTGGTGTATGTAGCCCAAAACCCCGAAGGTGTGTGCGTCTCAGAACAAAATGAAACTTCCTTCCTTTGCTTTCTTCAGGGGCCCCCGGGCAAGGATGGGCTCCCGGGACACCCTGGACAGAGAGGAGAGACGGTGAGTGTGGGCCTTCGCTGCCCATCAGCTTATGGGAGGTGGTCAGCCTCGGGAAAGCCCCTGAGGGCCGGGCCGTCTTCTGTGGCCTCGGGGAGAGCCCAGTGCAGGCAGCAACCCTGTGACACCCTGTGTGCAAAGGCAGGCGCTGCCTGCAGAGTCATCCTGGCCAGTTTGGCCCGAGGTCACACGTGAAACCATCATGACACAAACAAAAACCTAGTGCAGGGCTTCCCTGGTGGCGCAGCGGTTGGGGGTCCGCCTGCCGAGGCAGGGGACGCGGGTTCGTGCCCCGGTCCGGGAGGATCCCGCGTGCAGC
>NC_041226.1:84744286-84763167 GCF_002837175.3 Physeter macrocephalus
CGCGTGCCGCGGAGCGGCTGGGCCCGTGAGCCACGGCCGCTGAGCCTGCGCTTCCGGAGCCTGTGCTCCGCGGCGGGAGGGGCCGCGGCAGTGAGAGGCCTGCGTACCGCAAAAAAAAAAAAAAAAAGAAAGAAAGAAAAAACCTAGTGCAGCCACCTTTCCTTCCTCCCGCAGCAGTCTGAGCGTGGCCGGTTTGTTCTGTGCGCATCTGATCTGGAAAAGTAGTCGGGAAGGTTCTCCGTTTGTCGTTTGGTTATCTTATGCCGCCCCCAGCCCCGTCTGTCCAGGGCCTTCCGGCCTCGGGGTTGACGGCAGGGGGCCTGGAGGGCTCCTTCCAACCAAGTCCCCTTTTATAGGAAGGAGGACAGGTGGCCGGTCAGGGTGTGCTGTGCTCAGGGCCAGCGTCTCTGCTGTCACAGGCTCTCCTTGACCTTGCGCTGACTTGTAGCAATGCCCGTTCCAGCCTTTGTCAGCTGGACTTAAAGGACACCCGCATGTTTTAGTTCTAGGAAAAGCATTTATCGGAAATGTCATGACGTTCTGGTCCCGGGAGCCACTGGGACTTCGGCCCAGCTTCACGCTGTGTCCCCTCCAGGCCTGTGCCCCAGAAGGGCGTGGGCAAACCTGTGACCTCGGGGCTCCAGGCTTTGGACAGTTGGGGACTCACGGCGCCTGGTGACGTCCTTGTCACCAGATTGGTGGAGAGTGACCGAGAGGCCCCCTTGTCTCTGCACCGGGTGTCCTTGTGGCCAAAGGTCTCTGACGGACTCTCCCAGGAAGAGCAGTCCCCTCGTGAAAGGGCATTTGGCGTGGCACATTTAATATGTTCTTGGTGACTGCTTAAAAAAATGCCTTTGTCCCTTTCTGGCTCATTCTGACGAAACGCCCTCTAATTGTACCATCCCGGCGTTCTGCACAGCGCTCCGTGGCTGATAGATGGAGATTACTTTGCTCTTTTGTTTACAGAGACAAATGAAAACATTCCTAGCTTTGCATATTTTTCTCTAATGCTTTTCTGAGGAGACAAGATGGAAGGTTTTGCATAGTGTGTGCTTTTCCCCCTCTGCCTTGTTCTGGGAAGAGGCTGGCAAAGTAATGAAGCTGCTTATTTTTGCGGGAAAGTCGGACAGCTTCTTCCCGGCTCCACCTGCCACGCCAGCTGCCCCCGTAGACTCAGGGGCACCCCCATCCAGACCCACCTGGGCTGGCATGTCCTCCACGGGCCAGTCCAGACGCCTCCAGAAAGGTCTTCCCTGGGGTGTTGACTTGTGCTTTCTGTAGAGGCTGGAGACGCGAGAGGTCATGGCATCTCCTAAGTGCAACCGCAAAGCCCGTTTCTCAGGAGGGGCTAGAGACGGATACCGGCCTCAGCAGCCGTGGACGGTCCCCACAGTGGACCATGCGGGGGGCCTTTCTTGCCTTACACCCAGGCTCCTGCCTCCACTTGGGCACTGCTGCCCGGCCCGCCGAGCGGGGGGTGCCCTCGACCCGTCCACCATTCCTTGTCTCTGACCCTGTAAAGGCTGCCTACGGGGAACGCTGCGTTGACCATGGCCGTTTTAGTCCATTGCATGCAACTCAGCTGGGCCTAAAGAAGGGAGCCCTCCTGGAATCTGCCGAGAGGCCGAATCCGCTGTGGGTTTGCGTGGTCCGGCGGCTGAGTGTGAAGCCTCCATCGCCTGCGCGCTGGCCGTCGTGCAGCGAATTAGAGGCGCTCGCTTGTCAGCCCCGCGGGCAGCTCGCCCTGCAGCTCTCGCTGCGGCTTTCGACGAGCCACCTCCCTCTCCAGGCTCTAAAGAGTTTCCGCTAAAATTCTCCCGGGCGTAGCATCTGCCGTCTTCCCCAGCATCGCGTGACACCTGCAGATGGCATCTTGTCGGCACGTGCCGTGCTCTGTAGACGTGCCGGAAATTAAACTCGCGTCGCTTTGCTGTCGGCCCTCTCCTCTGGAGGAGAGTGTGTGCGGTGCAGCCAGACGGGTGCCTCCGTGCCACCGTGCACAGCAGAAGCAAGAGATTCCTGTGCGGCCGACCTAAGAATATCTCCCAGCCGCTGCACCGTGAAAGCGGCAAGTCCCCGCCGCGCCCCAGTCTCAGCCAGTGCAGAGGGACACGGTAGTGAAACCACCTGCCCTGCCCCGGGAGCCTTGGTGACAGAAGCAGGACAGTCTTCACGAAGTCACTGACGAGATACAGCCCAGAGGTGGCTCCTGAGAGGGGACGGCAAGTCTGCTCAGAACATGAACACTTGGTGACGTTAGAAAGAGGAACGGTTTTAAAATATATATCTCAGCACAAAGCAGGGTGATGGGAAGAAGCTGGTGAAACTAACCTGTCTGGCTTCACGACCTTCCCGAAATTCATGCAAAATGAAACGAGAGAAATGGCCCTTTTAAATGCAGGCTGGGACGTCCGCTGTTTGGGGGTGGCTTGAGGGTTGGCGGGGGGCGAGAGCCTTCTCTTGGGTCGCTTTGGACATCTCAGTGTGCCAACTCTCTCTTCGCAGGGTTTCCAAGGCAAGACCGGCCCTCCAGGCCCCCCGGGTGTGGTCGGCCCTCAGGTGAGATACAGCATCCCCTGGTGTCACCGGTCGTCCTGGGTCCCCACCCACACAGGAAAGAGAGTAACGCTCGGGACGGACGTTCCCCACCATTCTCAAGGTCTGGGTGCAGCCACGAGGGCATCACGAGGCCTGTAGTGCTTGTTTAGAGATGTGCTCCGTGCAGGGGAGTGATCTGTTGTCACGGACATAAACGGAGCAGGCAGAACCGTGGGGGCTGCCAGGCCCGTGGGCAGACCGGGCCGGCTCGGGAGTCTGGCTTCCGCCCCGTGGGCAGCCCGCCCCTTGGTGTCCGCGCAGCCTGATTCCCTGCCCCGGATCCGGTACCCAGGGCTGCCGTTCTAATCGCCCGCAGGTCAACGTGAGGACGGGCTTGCAGGCTCAGAGCCGCAAAACAGGGCGCAGTCACCTGGCTTCTCAGAAAGTTCCCACCTAACGTGGCAGTGAATAAGATACTGACCCAGGGAAAGCGGGTGCACCCCCCGCTCCCTCTCTCTGCGCTGGGTTCCCCGTGACACCCTGGGAAACGCAGGCCCTGCCCCGCTTCACTGGGGAGGAGACACAGGAGCACAGGGCCAGGCAGTGGCTGTTGATCCTCACCCACCTGGTTCGCTTTGACCTTTCTGGATCTTTACCGGAGGGAGACGACTTTCAGAGGAATGTGGCGGTCTAGTGGGCTTGCAATGGCCCTTTGCCTCTGTGGCCAGGCTGTCCTTAGATTTAGGAAGAGGAGGTTACTCCCTTGCGTGTCCCTGGAACACGGTTTATGGCTGACACACTTTTCCCAACAGGGTCCCACGGGAGAAACTGGACCCATGGGTGAGCGTGGCCACCCCGGGCCCCCGGGCCCCCCTGGTGAACAAGGGCTCCCGGGCCTGGCCGGAAAAGAAGGGACGAAGGTGAGTGTCCGGGACCGCTGTGCCAGGTAGACTTTCCCAAGCAACCGTTTCGGCCTGTGGTCGGCTTCTTTCTGAAGAGCGGGTAATTCTCGAGCAGATCCTCCTTGTGTCAGTCCATCCCCCAAACCAGGAACTTAGTTCAGCTTTTGCTGGCTTTGAAGGAGGGGCCGAGCACACCTGCCGCCCGGATGGATGTGACGGGCCGGGAACCGCCTTTTCCCTGGGCCGCGCACCCCCATTCCCAGAAATGGATACGACTCTTGACAATTCATGTGTCTACATGGGATTTAGCAGAAAGCGACCCTTGAAAAAACTGCCCACTGCAGGAGGTGAAAGAATAAATATTAAACATATCTATGCCCACCCTGGGTACCCCAAGCTGGTGGCTATAACTTTCTGTGTTTTAGCATAAAAATGAACAGCCTTCCCCTTTTCAGCTTTTCAGTGAGGGACACAGGAAAGGTAAGCTCTCCAGCCCCTTGTGTGACCACATGCAAGAAATTAACCTTGAGAAGTAATCAAGTAGTGAAAAAATCACACACACGTACGTATGCATGCGTGCGTATATGCTTGAGTACATACGTATGTATGTACTTGAAGAACTACACGCATACGTGTGCGTATAATACAGAGCCAGGTGTCTGGCCACAAAGAGAGCTCTCTGAGTCTGGAAAGGAAGCCAAGGGCATGCTGGTTTGAAGACCGATATGCTGCCATGTTGGACCCCAGAGAAAATTCTGGAAGATGTCAAAGCTTTAGTGAACTTCAGGGAAGGTACACGCTCAGGTGGAGAATCTGCTCAGAATACGTGGTTTCAGGCTTGAGACGAGGGTCTTGAGCGGCAAGTCCTCTTCAAGGCAACGCTTCCCGTGCTTCGGCCGCGGACTCCTTCCCCTGAGCCCAGTTTTCGAGGATCCGCAGATACATGAGAAGGGCGGACGTGGGGCCCTCAGCCCCGGCTCAGCCGTCGTGGCACCGAAGGACATGGTGCGGGACCGGGACTCCACCCAGTCGTGGAGCACGACTGGAGTCCCGGTCGGAATCCGTCCCCCAGCCACACGCAGAGCCAGCCCGCCGCACAGGCCCCGGGGTGTGAGCTTGGGCTGCACTCCAGCGCGTGGACCCGCCAACCAATGATTCAAGTCAAGACTCGGAGGTTCCTTGTAAAGCCAAGTGCCCGGGGAAGCCCCCCGTCCAACCCAGGTCCCGAGCACATCTGGAAGACCAGGCCCCGCCCAGCTCCCCGTCCACCCTGGTCTTGGGCATCGCTCGGAAACTCACCTATGGCTCTGATTTCAGGGCGACCCAGGCCCCGCCGGCCTTCCTGGAAAAGATGGCCCCCCAGGGCTTCGTGGCTTCCCCGGGGACCGAGGGCTTCCTGGTCCAGTGGTGAGTGAGGGGCCAGCCGGGGGGGATGGAGCCGGAGGCTGCGCAGCCCGGGGGGCGTCTCCCCTCGGTGCCCTGCCCACATCTTGTTGCTTTGCAGGGGGCGCTTGGACTGAAAGGCAGTGAAGGCCCCCCAGGCCCGCCAGGCCCCGCGGTGAGTGTGCTGGCTCAGCACAGAGCCTCTTTCCCACCCTCTGCTCTGCAGGCAAGACGGGCGTCCCGAGGCCCGGGGAGCACGCACACCTACCCCGGCCCCACGTGGGTCCTGGGAAAGCTGTGGTGGAGGAGGTGGGCTTGGGAGGGACGTAGACAGTATACCGGAGCTGGCAGCCGGTGACGAAGGGCCAGGGGCGAGGGGCGTGTTGTATGAGGACAGCTGGAGAGCCGAGCGGTTTGGAGGAGGGCTGCATGGGCCGCCCCCCAGCCTGTGGAGGAGGCTTCGCGTGGGTCTGGTCCCGGAGCATCCGGGACGGACACGGACACGCAGCTCCACGGCCTCGAGAGCGGGGCTGTCCGCACGCCGGGGGCTGCCCAAGGCAGAGGTGACCCGGCACAGGCGGGAGGCCTGTCCCCCAGAGCTGTGCTGTCTGTTAACCTAGGTGGTCCTCCTCAACTTTGAGTCTAGCTACAAGAGGCTTGGAGATCCAGAGCTTCCAGACCCTGGACTGTGGTCTGGGGGAATCAGGGGCCGTGAGAGCCTGTGCCCACCCTCCAGAGACACGCCCACGGACGCCCTGTTCTTGCCTGTTGCCAATGAAAACATTGCCTTTCCCTGTGATGAGGGCCAGGAGCAGGACGGCACCCCGGGCAACAGTAGTCTCTCGATGCTGAACCCCTAGAATTAGTCCAGGTGCTCACCTGTCAGCCCCGCTCCTGGGCCAGAGCCTCGCCTGTAAAACGTACAGCGTGGAGGAGCAGGGCAGCAAGTGAACGCTCTGTGGCAGGCAGACCCCGAAGGGCAGAGTGGGTGCCAGGGTCCCCGAAGAGGTCATCCAAAGCCAGGACTTACGGAGGGAGGATGTGTTCTCAGACCCTGTGGAGGGACTTGGAATGATGGGTTGGGGAGTGAAGAGGGGGTCCGAAACACAGCCTCAAATGCTAGACCAGATCGTTTGTGTTTGCAAGGGGCCCTGGGGAGCTCTTGTGGTCTCTAGAGTGAGAGGGTGAGTGGTATGACCAGGCGGTGCTTTAGGAAGTTGGATCCATGCATTTGGAGAGCCTTCGAAATAAACCACTTTCTTGCCTCGCCCCAGGGATCTCCAGGGGAGAGAGGTCCGGCCGGTGCTGCTGGGCCCATCGGAATTCCAGGGAGACCTGGGCCCCAGGGACCTCCCGGGCCGGCTGGGGAGAAAGGAGCTCCTGTAAGTACTGCCTCGAAGGACCTCTGTCCCTGCCCCTGTGCTGTCCCCTCCCCAGGCGTTTCCCTGGGGGGTTGCGGGATCGGGGAGGTGGGGGCAGTTTGTGGTGTGTGCCCAGCTGTCTTGATTGAGGTCCAAGGGCCGATCACAGTGGCGGCCACGTTGTTTTCCGGAGTTGCCTGAGCTGGAGGGGTGTTCGGGGAGCGTCCGGGCCAGGCTCGGCCGGTCACACCCATGCATCTGGGCCCCAGCACGTGCAGGCACGGGGAGGGGTGGAGACTGTGTCCAAATGTGGCCTTGGCCCCGGTCCAGGCTCTGGGGGCCCTGTGTGGACGGGCCACTGCCTCCTGCTGTGTACACAGCCCCCTGCCGCCTGGCCTGGGCCCACGACTGGTCAGTGGATGGGAAAGGTGGATATTTGGGGTGGTACTCGCGTTGTTGGTCTGGGGGCAGGCGTGGAGAAAGGAAGGGACGGGAGACACGACCGGCAGATAAGCAGCTTCCTCCCAGACCCCTGACAGCCGACCTCCCAGTGAACCCCACCGTGGAGGCTTTGTGAAAGCTCAGGCCCAGGGGGTCTGGAGTCTTGTTTTCCACGCAGGGGGTTAGAGAGCCCCTTCCTGTCTAGACACCTCCTGGGAAGCCAACCTCCAGCCCCTTCCCCAAACGACTCCCCAGAGCGCCCCTTCCTGCCTGGACGTACCCTCATCCCGGCCACGTTTGACGTCTGCCACATGATTTTGGAAACGCCCGGCTGCCCCTGCATTCAATCAGCCATGGAGACAAATTCCAGCTCAAACCTCCCTTCCGAATTCTGAATGTCATAGGAGCCCGAGTTCCGGGGGAACGGGCTTATGAGGGTGGTGTCCCGTTGAGTTAAGACACCTGCGTGGATTGATTTCTGTTAGAAGGGGTGGTTTTCCTTCTGTGCTCCCCTGTCCATGGCACATGGGTAGAAAGAGGGCCCTGCTTGCCTCCCCGGCCGAGAACTCCCCATGGGAACCGCGCTGGACGCGTGGGCACCATGGAGAAATCCGATCAGTGTGTCATCGGCACTTCTGATGGCACCTGCTCCCTTCCCGTGAGGCTCCCGGGACACAGATCCCGCTGAATTCTGCCCCAGAGCCCTGACTCTGGTCGGGCGCTGGGTGCATGTAGAGCACACACAGATGCGGTTGGAAACGGTTGAGTTCATTGTGCCAAGAGAGTCAATGCTTGAGCAGAAACCTCTCAGGGTTGTATCATCCTGTGAAAAGCTTGTCATGCTTCCAGAATAGCTGCAGGAGAAGAAAAGGTCAGGTGTCATGTCGGGCAGGAAGGTTCCCCGTGAGCCACGGTCAGCCTGAGCATTTTCTGGCTTAATTGGGGAAGAACTTTAATCGGGGCGAGAACTAAATCGAGGAGCAGGAAGTGAATTGTGCAGCAGGAGAGGGGAAGAGAGGGCAGGAGGGGATGCCGGCCGAAGTCGGTGACTGTGTGACCGTGCGCTTTGCCGCCCGTGTCCCCTCTCCGACGTCCACGCCTCTGCTGGGAGAAGGGAATCCCGGCTTGGGTGAGAAAGTTCCAGCCACTCACAGGGTGGAACGTGGCTGGTAAAATTGAGCAAGAACTCAGTAAGGATCATTTGAGATGATCAAGGGGGTAAATAGGAAAATGAACCGAAACCATGAGGAAGGGAAGATAGGGGAGTGTGTGAGTGTGTGTGTGTGTGTGTGTGTGTGCGCGCGCGTGTGCACACGTATGTGCCCCGCCTCTGCTGGGAGAAGGGAATCCCGGCTTGGGTGAGAAAGTTCCAGCCACTCACAGGGTGGAACGTGGCTGGTAAAATTGAGCAAGAACTCAGTAAGGATCATTTGAGATGATCAAGGGGGTAAATAGGAAAATGAACCGAAACCATGAGGAAGGGAAGATAGGGGAGTGTGCGTGTGTGTGTGTGTGTGTGTGTGTGTGCGCGCGCGCGTGTGCACACGTATGTGCCCGCGTGCTCTTGCAGGGAGGGTGTTTGCAGGGAATCGGGAGAGTAAGCAAGTTGGCCGAGGCCGGAGCTCAGGCCCTCCTGGCCACTGGCTTGGACCATCCCGCACACAGACCCAGGCATCTGGTTGGCGAGGTTTGAATCTCAGCTCTGCTGGTTATGAACGAGCCTCAGTTTCCCCACGTGTAAAAGAGTAGCCCTTCCTAGGATGGGCGAGGATTAAATGCAGAGATGCGGGGGAAGGGGTGATACAAGGCCGGGCTCGGTGCATCCGAGGGAAATCCATCAGGACTGTGGTGATGGTCCCCGCCCAGGAACCGCCCCCTTCCTGCCTGTGGGCCTCTCTGTGGGGGATGGAGCTGCCTTTGAACAGGGATCTCCTCTCCTCCTTAGGGCGAGAAAGGTCCACAAGGCCCAGCTGGCCGAGACGGACTACAGGGTCCCGTGGGGCTCCCTGGTCCAGCTGGCCCTGTGGGTCCCCCTGGAGAAGATGGAGATAAGGTAAGAAGAATTCGGAGAAGTCCCCCAACCTGGACCATGCACAGCCGAGCTTGGCCAGTGACGGCAGGTCAGAGCCGGCGGGGTGGGGGTGGGGGGGGTTCCTTTTAAACCAAGGGATGCAGGCGATGTAGGGGCTCTGGCGACAGAGGGACCCCGTGCTGCCATCCGACGTTCTTGGCGTTCGTGGATGATTTTGGAATAGCTCACAAATAATGGTAATAAATGAGATCTCTGACATGCTTGAGGGGACTTAGACGCTGCCTTTCTCTTGTGTAGTTTTGGGGTTGCCAAAGACACTTGCTGTAGCAGCCGGAGCAAGGGAAAAAGCTCTCAATCATTTCAAATTCTAAATCTGTGGAGCCCAATTTAATGAGGTTTTACTCAATGTCTATTTTTAAATGTCTCCACTTCAATGGTCAAGGCCCCCTTCCATTAAGAACGTGCTTTATAATGCTGACGCTGTTACTGCCGTGGCTTGTATTTTATCCTCCATTTAATGAAGACAGTGAAATTTATCTCTTCGGTTTAACTTTCTGTTTATGAGAACTCTCCGGTGACATTTCCGACTTTGTCACCTCTGCAGCGCTGATGCCTTGCCTCTCAGGGTGGGAGACAGCCCTGCACAGCAGAAACACTGGAGAGATTTTAATAACTTTGGAAGCATAGTAATTGAGTTGTCTTTATTATACTGTCATGTCATCCAACTTGACAAAGTAAATATTTCCATTATGATTTTTTATCACACTTTCAAATCTGGTACAGTCCTGCAAAGCGTAAGATCAAGGCCTCATCCCTTTTAGTTCTCTTATTTAAAAAGAAATCAAATTAATATGTGGAAACGTTTCTTCTCAGGAAAGTTAGAGGGCCCCCTGGAGAGGAGATTATTCTTCCTCTCCAAGAAAAATGAATTAAGGGGAGCAGATAACATGCAAATGATTATTGGATCGTCTGATGGGTCTTTCCTGTGTTCCCGCAGGGGGAGATCGGGGAGCCGGGACAGAAGGGGAGCAAGGGAGACAAAGGTGAACAGGTAAGGGCCACACGAGCCACATGCGGGGCCACCAGTGGAGCCACGGCACAGGGCCACGTGCTCGGTGTGGCACGCACTCATCGCTGACACCAACAACCATTATAATATAACAACATTCACACCGGAAACTGATGGGACAGAGCTGGGCTTTGGGCTTTCCTTCCCTGTTGAAATCTTGTGTGCGTGCGTGTGCCTCACATGCGTGTGTACGTGCACAGGTATGTGTTAGGTGCGCATGTATGCGTGTAACATGTATCTGTAAGAGCATCCCTTATTAACAGATGAGCAGAAAGCACTCACACGTTCTGTGAAGTAAAACAAATTCAGAGTTTTTGTCCTTGAGGTTTTCGGTCCCATAGACATAATCACCGCCCTCCGATGCTGAGGGCTGCAGGATATTCCAACAGAGGCAGCACCCTGACCAAATGCCTCTTAATTTTCCCTTAAAAAAAAAAATTCTGCTTTAGAAATACTGGTGCGTTCCTGCAAACGCCCTGTCGCTTGGCTGGCAGCTCCGCCCGGTGGCCCTGGAAGGAGGCCTGCACCGCGGACCTTTTCGCCAGGCGTGTCTGTTCCCAGGCAGGCAGTGACCACGTCCCTGTTGACCCGGGGCCAGTCAGGCTCCCCAGGACAGCGACAGCATGCTGGCCTCTCTCGCGCGCACCCGGTGCCAACAGTGAAATGTGCTTGGGGACACACTTGGGGGCAGGCATCGTGGTGCCAGGTGTGGACTTTGGAGTCAGCCCCTCGCTCGGCCACGGATGAGCCACGTGATCTTGGTCCTCGTGTCTAAACGGGGCCTCCGGGGCCTGTGTCATGGGTGTGTGGTGGGGGCCGAGATGATGCACGGTGGCCTCTGGCGGGACGTCGGTGTGGCCGTCCCCCCGCCCCTGACAGCACATGCTCAGGGTTGAACAGAGAGCGTCGTGCGTTCCAGAGCCGGCAGCCCGGCCCAGGACGGCCAAGCGTGGGTGCAGCCCCGATGACCTTGGCCGCAGGGCCCCTGCGCGCACTGGCCTTTCTCCCTCGGCCTCGGCTGTGACTCAGGAAACGACTGTCTCTGTCTCTTCCCCACAGGGTCCACCTGGGCCTACAGGACCTCAAGGCCCCATCGGACAGCCAGGCCCCTCTGTGAGTATCAGAGAGTCCCCACCCCTCGAGCTGATGTGGCCCCGTACCTGGTCCTCACCATGCTGAACGATCTCCCTGTAGGGAGCTGACGGCGAGCCAGGTCCTCGTGGGCAGCAGGGCCTTTTTGGGCAGAAAGGTGATGAAGGTCCAAGAGGTTTTCCCGGGCCCCCGGGACCCGTGGGGCTGCAGGTAACAGCAGAGTTTGCACAACGGCTGGGGGTCCACGTCAGCTGATTCCTGCATCTTTGCGACGCCTTCCCCTCCCATCCCATCCCCTGCCCTGCCCTCCTGTCCCCTCCCTCCTGTCTTCTGAAGAATGGGGCAGCTAAGGCGAGGCTTCGGGGGCTTCTCCATACATGAAGTGCTGTGAATTCTCAGAATTCCAGACACACCCATATTCGCTTCTCTTAACCGGTGACATTTGTGAATTTGCTCATTGTAGAAATGTTGGAAACTACGGATAAACTGTTAGAAAAGGAAACAAAAATGGCTTCTCAGCGCGTGGCGGTGCCTTTCCTCACCTCCTAAACGCCTGTGCTCACACACACACGTGCACATGCATAATTCTGTTTGGTTTTTGCAAACGGCGAATCGTGCTGCACGTACAGAAAGTCTGGATCCAGCTTTTCCCACTGCCTTTTATATTACACGTCACGTCAAATGTCGTTAAATATTCTTTGAACACATCACTTTCTATTTATTTTTGAAAACGTCACTCTCAGTCACTGCCTTGTGTCCCAGCATATGGTGGTGACATAATTGATTCAAACATTTCCCTGCGGGTGGCTCATTAGGGTTTATCGTTTTATGGGACACTTTCAGTAAGCACCTTGTCAATAAATCTTTGCCTACTTCCCTAATTCTTTCCTTGCGCTAATTCTGAAACGTGGGATTTGGGGGACGTGCTCATATGTAGCTGGACGTTGAAAAGCACATTCCTGAGGCTCTTGAATGCTCGGCTTGGGGTCCTGCTGGGGAGGTGGTGAAAGTTGTGTGTTGGGGGGACAGAGCCGCGCCCACGGGCCGAGTTTCTGATGAATTCCTGTTCTCAGGGTCTGCCGGGACCTCCAGGAGAGAAGGGCGAGACGGGAGATGTGGGTCAGATGGTGAGTGGCACCGGCTCGTGGAGACCTGGCCGCGGTGGCTGGTTGCTGTTTTGGTAGACGTTTGTGTTTTCTCTGGGCTCAATGGCTCTTCTTCTCCCAGGGTCCCCCAGGTCCCCCCGGCCCCCGAGGACCCTCCGGAGCTCCAGGTGCTGACGGGCCGCAAGGCCCCCCAGGTGGAATAGGCAATCCTGGTGCAGTGGGAGAGAAGGTGATTCACGCCCCGTCACCGTCCCGGTGTGTGACGCGCGAACGTGTGTGTGCGCGCGCGCGCGCGTGTGTACACGCGCACGTACCCATGTGTACGTGTCCACCGCGTACACGGAGGTGTCCAGGTGCACTGCTGGGCCATTCCTGCCAGATGCATTTTGAAACTTAGAAGATGTGTGCAGTGGACCTGGGAGCCCTGCCCTTACCCAGGAGATTTTCCAAATGATAACAACCACCAGCAAAGGCCCTGCCACCACCCCCTCTGAGATTTGGCTCTGATACACGTAGCTATTTATTCCTTGAAGTGCATAGTTGCTACCCTTTCAATTCCCGTTTCTGTCAAATCCTGTTTTCTCATAGCCCCGGGTCCTCTTCATCTGATCTGGTTTATGTCAGGGCCTGGGCCCTGGAGGTGACGCGAGCACATTGGACATATGTACGTGCGTGCACACGTGTGCAGCGGGCGAGACGGTGCCAGAGTCTGACTCCACCAGGGCCCAGGAGTTTGCACTACTTTTAAAGCACTTATCCCAGTTCCTTGGGGGTAAAAGGAAGGTGATGGACGTGCTCCCCTGTGTTTGCACTCCTTTCACACCATTCCAGAACTTTTTTTCTGACATCAGGCCATTCAGTTGAAAGGAGTCTCCCATCAGTGCTCGTATTTTACCATAGGAAAATCACAGAGAAACATACCTGTGAGACCACCACTGAATGGTGTGCGACCTCTGCTCAGAGCAGCATGCTCTCCCCGTCCCCTCCCCACCCGCCATAGGGCACGTCCCAGCTTCGGCCGCCACCACTCTCGCCCTTCCTGCTCTGTCCCACCTGCCGGCAAACGGAGGATGTTGTGCTGTTTTCTGTCCACCTCTGCCTAGCTGTCCCCCTCCTCCTTTCACCTGGTTTCTCTCAGTCGTCCCCCAAAACTCACCCGCAGCATCCCCTCCTGGGGAAAGCCATCTTTAATGCCCCCACGTACCCTCCGCGCCCGCTCTGCGTGTGTCACATGCCTGTGTATGTCCCTGTCACGGCTTTATCCCTGGGTCCCTCACCTGTCTCTCCTCCAGTCTTGGGAGCCGTCAGAGGACAGTGACTGCATCTCACCCCCGGCCCGCTACCCACCCCCCCCCCACAAGCCCAATGTCAGGGACGACTCGCTAAATGCCTGACGCTGGAACCGCTGTTCTCATCACTGCTGTAATCGCATCACGTTTCCTCCTTAGGGTGAGCCCGGTGAAGCTGGAGAGCCTGGCCTTCCCGGCGAAGGGGGCCCCCCGGTGAGTGGGTGGGCTTTGGGGGAGGAGCGGGATGCGGCGTGGATGGGTCCTGGGTGGGAGGCTCCTGCTCTGCCTCAGTCTCCCCATCCCTGAAACGGGAGTCACGTCTCCTCTTGCGCCTACCTCACCGTCTTGCTGGAAAAGAGAGGGAGGGCCGTGGGGAGTGAGCGTGTGTGCGTGCGTGAGTGTGTGCGTAGCTGTGGGTGATGGACGCCCAGGACAGCCGTCCGTGGTGCTCCAGGCCCTCTCACTGGCTTCCGTAAATGTGGGGCCCATCGTTGTCACCTGGTCAGCCCAGACCTGGAACATTCAGACCTTCGCAGGTCGGATGAGCCGTCTCTTGAGGCCCCCCTGAGGGCGGCCCCCCGGCCCAGGAGACGCCTGGTGGACAGAGGTCTCCTGGGCTCCCTCCACCTGAGGACCACTGAGTGGGTGGGCGGCCTGGGTCGCTGCAGCCCCTCGGGGTCCATGCTGCCTGCTGTTTCGTCAGGAGTCAACCCTGCCCACCCAGAAGCCGAGTCTCGGCCTCAGAGGCCCCGGGAAGCCAGTGGGCTGTTCAGGCCCCCTCACGGTACCAGTGGAGCCAGACTCCCCCAGGGAGCTGCTGAGGGTTGGCGGAGCCCGGGGAGCTGCTGGCACCCACAGGGGCCAAGGCCCGGCCGGTCGGGGGGCTCCCTTCCCACCCGATGCCAGTGAGGAGCCCACCTCCGGCCAGCTTCCTGCTCTAGGCAACTGCGAGGCTGGCTCTGGGAACACGGTCCCTGCCTTTCCCCTGCAGGGACCCAAAGGCGAAAGGGGAGAGAAGGGTGAGTCGGGCCCTTCCGGTGCTGCTGGACCCCCTGGACCCAAGGGCCCTCCCGGAGACGACGGTCCCAAAGGCAGCCCCGTGAGTACCTGGGAGATGCCGAGGGGCCCCTAGATCTTCCTCACTCACGGGCAGTGCGCTGAGGCTGCCTGACCATCGCTGGTCTTGGGGTGATCTCCTAAGGTGTAGAGGTTTCCACACCAGCTACTGAACCAAAACAGTGGAGGTGGGAGAGGGGAGACGTGGGGCGAGGGGGACACCTCGCAGGCCATGTCTGTGGACCAGGCAGCTTTCTGGATGGAACAGGCCCTGGGTGGCCCCTCTCCCCTCCTGCAGCCCGTCCTGGCTTTGCATCAGGAGGGTCTGCAGAGCAGCGCCTTCTAGAGGTTAAAGGTCCAGGTTCCAGTGTCGGCCCGGGGCTCCAGGAGCGAAAGTGTGGGCGAGAGCCTGCCCTTTGAGGGCCTCCAGAAGTCGAGAGGGCTGGCCCGCACCGCTCGCTTTCAGGCTTGTGTGGCTCACGTGAGAGGATGTTCTGGAAAGGCCTTCTTGCTGTGAAGGGCACCGAGGTGTCAGAGTTAGTGGGATGCCCTGGGGCTGGACGGCACAGGGCGGCAGTCTGGATGCAGCCGCGCAGGGCAGCGCGCTCCAGGCCGGGTGGCTGAGGGCCCCAATGCCTCTCTTCCTCTGTTTCAGGGCCCGGTCGGTTTTCCCGGAGATCCCGGTCCCCCCGGAGAGCCTGGCCCCGCGGTAGGTGCCCGAGGTGGCAGGGCCCCTGGGTCCCCACAGCCCAGGACCCGCCTTGCTGGCCCCATTTTTTCCTTTCTGGTTCTGTCTGTTAGGACTCTCCTTTCCCACTTCTGAGCGCCCTAGGCGCCGGCACCTCTGGGCTGGAATTTGATTTTGGGGTGAGGACTGGGGACGCGTTGTGTGTTGGTGCCTGAACTCGGGTGCCATCCAGGAGGTAGAAGGAGCTTGCTTGTGGTCCCACAGGGTCAAGACGGTCCCCCTGGTGACAAAGGAGATGACGGTGAATCCGGACAAACGGTGAGTCCGCCCAGGACCTCTAAGGACCCTGACGCAGCTCCTCGGGGAGGTGTCAGGGCTTGGGCTTTACAACTTGCTTCGTTCATTTCTGAGAAACACCTACACCCAGTTACCTTAGAATAGTGATTCAGCCGCCACAGGGGGCCGAGAGCTCCCTCTGAGGAATCTTGAAAGCTGGGGACCCTCCTCCCAGAAGGGGAGATGCACACACTGTCCCGACAGTGTTCCGCACGCAGAGCCCCGCGTCCTTGACCCCCGCCAGAGGCCCACCCCGGAACGTCAGGATTACCTGTTTCTGCCCGATTGGAGTCGGATGCTCTCCTCAAGAGGCTCTCTCCACATCAGCCCCTGGAGCTGAGCTCACGTTAGACGTTGTCTCTCACCTGATGTCACGTGTTTTGAGACGTTGCTTTGAGCTCAGAAAGCTGAGGGACACCGGCTCTGGGGCCAGTTCCCCTGGAGAGATGTCTGCTCTTCTACCGCTTCCTAGCCAGCGGATCCAGGACAACACCTGCCCTCCCTGTGCCTCGGGGTCCACTTCTGCAGAAGGGGTGCTGGCAGGCGTGGTGGGAACGTTCCCCAAATGTAGCAGAACTGCAGGTGGCAGGCGGGTCCCCTATGCCGCTGCAGCCCACGGGCTGAGCGTAGAGGTCAGAGCAGAGGATTCCAGGACCACCTCCACTTAGGGCTAATTCTGCAAAAGAAGAGACAGGCAGTTTCAGGGCTGGCCGGGGACAAATCAGACTGAAAACTCCGCGTTTTTCTTTGCCTCAGACCCACCCAGCCCTGCCACGTCTTAGCTTAACTGTCCCTGATTCCTAAATCTAAATTTAGGGATTTAGAATTAAATCTAATTAGAATTAAATCTAAATTTAATCTAATTCCTAAATTCCTAAATTCTTCTGTTCTCTCTCCGACACCAGGGATCCCCGGGCCCTACTGGTGAACCAGGTCCATCTGGGCCTCCGGGCAAAAGGGTAAGAGATGCTGCAAGGCCCGCTTGCCCGTCAACCTCCTGAATGAAGTGTGCCCCTCCCCCGCCCCGGCTTGGACCCTGGGGCGCTAGGCAGCTCGAGGAGGAAAGTGCTTCTGCTTGAAGTGCATTCCCCGCTCAGCTTCCTGCCTCATCATCCAATCTCAGACCCACTAGTTCGGTGCTCCGCTCCATTTAGGATGGGCCCACTGCCGACACCACCAGTAACGGCCTTCGTGGGAGGAGAACACCCATGGAGCTGAAAAAACCGCTTTTCCCCTGGGTCAGACCTTTGGAAAAGTCAGAACAAGCTAATTGAATAATCCAGTCTTTCTCTGGGGCTGCAATAAACTTGGCCGCTTGGTGTGCAGCCGGGAAAGGAGGCCGCTGGAGTGCCCTCTCCGCAGCCTGCCCAGGGGCCTCTTCTGGACGTGGAGGCCCTGGGCCTCGTGCTCAGGGCCTGGGAGTGACCTCCACACCCCTTCCTCAGCTCCTCACTGAGCTTCTGCGGACCCACTTGTCACATGTCGCCCTCTTGCTCCTTCCAGGGTCCCCCCGGCCCCATAGGTCCCGAAGGCAGGCAGGGAGAGAAAGGAGCTAAGGTAAGTGCTTTTCAGCCCGGCCGTGGTCATGACCGTGACCGTGCTGAGGGCATGGTGGCCGCAAGGGTGGGGACCGCACACATACGTGAACATGCGGAGGGGGCCGGTCGGGCTCAGAGGGAGGCGGGCGGGCTACGCCTCTGGGTCCGGGGTCCCCGACTCTGCTGTCACATTCTGTCTGCCCCGCCAGCCTGGCGGGGGAGGCCAGTGCTGGGTGCCCTCGGGCCTGGTGCTGACCTGGCCAGGCCTCAGCTGCCTTGCCTGCGAAGCAGAGATGGTGACGGTGCCCACGTCAGGGCTGAGGAGAGGGTGGGGTGCCCGTGCGGTGAGGTTAGGGTGCAGCCCTGTGCCCAGAGCCCTCGAGGCCGCTCCCCCCGGGAGGTGCTGGGCGGGGCCTCTTCTTGGACGTGCTCCGGCATTGCCCGAGACAGTGATGGAACTCGTCCAGCCCCACGTCTGCCCAGGACACGGCGGCCGTGCCCACCAGGAGTTCCGCGCCAGCCATAACTGCCGTTTTGTCCATGACAGCTGGGAGGCTGGGAGCACAGTTGACTGTGGACATTGGTGGGTGGAGGATTGGGCAGGGCGGCCTCGATAAGGAATGTGGAGAATTGGGGGCAGCCCCTGGATATCTGGGGGCATCTGGGGTTCTCTCCAAGGCTCCTTGGGGTTTCTGAGCAGCGGTTCTGGGCTGGGGTGACCGGAGCCTCAAGCACTGGGGTCCCACCGTGTCCTCCTTGGGGCCCTGCAGGGAGAAGCCGGCTTGGAAGGCCCTCCTGGGAAGACTGGCCCCATTGGCCCCCAGGGGGCCCCTGGGAAGCCCGGGCCCGATGGCCTGCGAGGGATCCCTGGCCCTGTGGTGAGTGGCCCCCGGGGAGGCTGGGGGGCGTGGCTACGGGGGGGTGGGCGGAGCAGGGATGGGCCCGGGAACGGGGATGGCCAGGGCGGGGCTCACACGGAGGGTCCACTGTGTTTCAGGGTGAGCAAGGTCTCCCAGGAGCCCCAGGCCCCGACGGCCCCCCCGGCCCCATGGTGAGTCACGGACGCTCCCGAGGAGCCCCCGGCGGTGGCGGCGGGCGGGACGGGAATGAGAATTCTGATCGCACTGCCTCCCCCGCAGGGTCCCCCAGGACTCCCTGGCCTCAAAGGAGACTCTGGACCCAAAGGGGAAAAGGTGAGACGGGGCTCCAGGTGACTCTGTGGTTGAAACTCAGGCCCCTCAAGTACCCGTGGTCTCAAACTCAGCAGGGTGTTCTTCCCCCACGTTTGTCACGTGCTCAGGGTGAGGACACAAAGAAAACGGATCCATGTGACTTGGAGACCTGGCCCCTGCCCTCAGTCGGGGGCCTGCGAGGCCCCGTGGACGGCACCGGCCCTGGGCCTGTGTCCATTCCAGGAGACGACAGCCCCCAAGGCAGAGATGTGCTGCCACGTCTAGCTGGCCCACGTGGCTGGACGTGAGGTGTTGCCACCGCAAATGCCCCTTCGTTTTCCCACAGGGACATCCAGGCTTGATCGGGCTCATCGGACCTCCGGGCGAACAGGGAGAAAAGGGTGACCGCGGTCTCCCCGGCCCCCAGGGCTCCTCTGGCCCTAAGGGAGAACAGGTGCGTGGGATGCTGGCTCTGTGTCCAAAGACCCGAGGTTCGTTAGAGCCGGAAGGACGTCCCCACGTCCATCAAGTCAAGATGGGAACAGCTGAGGGGACGGGCTCGCCCAGGTGACAGCAACCTGGGGCAGCACTGGAGCCCAGCCCGGGCCTCGTTAGCCCTCATGGTCCGGGTGAACTCAGGAAACAAAGGCCATTTCCCCCCACCCTGTGCAAGACCCTGTGACCCAGCTAATTGTCCAGGAGGTCACTGGCAATGCTCAGCCACACCCTCGCTCCCACCTTGACCCCATGTATGCACACCTGACCCTAGACTTCCATGGGGACCCCCGTAGCTAATTGGAGTTTGAAGCCCCCAGGAAACCACAGCCGAGGAAACCTTAGCCTGCAAGTTTCGCCTCTCCTGCACCTGGGAGCCTCTT
>NC_041226.1:84763667-84797207 GCF_002837175.3 Physeter macrocephalus
GTGAGTGGGGGGGACCCAGCGATGGCCGTGGGGTTCCTGGGCAGGGGTGGGCCTGCCCGGGAGCCTCACCTGGTGGCACATCACCGCTTAGTGGCCTTTGTGAGGCCGTCCACTCCCTCCAGGCTCAGGCTGACCGCGTCCTTTCACTGAGGTCGGGAGAATCAGAAATGTCGGGGGAGGGGGGCGCGGACCCCTATGGGAGGGAGTCCCGTGGCTCAGGGCTGTGGGCTCAGGCCCGGAGGTGCCCACTCCTCTCCAGCTGTGCGGCCTTGGGCCTGTGGCCTGCCCTCTCTGAGCCTCCATTTCCTCCTTGGTCCCATGTGGGTGTCCCTGACTGCCCCTGGGCTCTTTGACGAGACCCTCGTTCTGGTCCTCGGGCTGTGAACTCTACCAATGCTGCTCCCACGTGTGGCCGGGGCGCCCTGTGGGGGGACGGCAGTGGGGCCCCGTCGCCCCAGCCCTCCCCATCGCGCGCAGGTTTTCCAGCGAAGGAGTGACGGCTCTGTGGACTTCTACCGGGACTGGGCCGCGTACAAGCAGGGCTTCGGCAGTCAGCTGGGAGAGTTCTGGCTGGGGAATGACAACATCCACGCCCTGACCGCCCAGGGTAGGGCCACGGCCGGGGGCTCTGTGGTGGGCGGCCTGAAATCCACATGCCCCTGACCTCAGCCCTGGGCCACGTGGACCAGAAGACCCCCTCCTCCTCGCCCCAGGGGTGGTCAGGTCTGACAGCAGGAAGGGTTAGTACTCTGAGAACCTGGGACATGTATTCTCTTACACGCGCTGAGGGTTCGGATCGGGGAGGAGGACTGTTGGAGAGAAGACGACTTCTGGTCTCGGCACCGATCGTATCCGGAACCCGAGAGTCAGAAGGGAGCAGGAGGCCGTCTGGACTGGGGCGGCCCTTCTCTCACTTCCAGCCGTTGGCCCTTCCTGGAAACTGGGATCTTAGGCCCACGGGGCCCCCTCCCTTGCCCCTCCTGCTCAGTGCATGTGGCGGTCCCCACGCAGGCCCCCTCGCCCCACTTCTCCGTTCCGCAGAATCAGCCTCACAGCTGGTCCTGAGCTCAACGGCAAACCTGTATATCCTTTCTTTGTTTTTTCTCTGGTTTTTGCACTTTTTTCGGATGGCCCTGTAAATCCTTTCTTAATCATCCGCTCCCTCGTGGCAACCCGGACGGTGTCCACTCACGTGCCCGAAATTCTTGCAGGAGAAACTACACGTACAAAGGTTTCCTGCCGTGGCATTCCCAGCTACTTGCGGGAGAATTTAGGGTTTCAAACTAGAGCGAGGCTTCGTGCCATCCGAGGCTCCCCGGCCGTGGGATTTCCGGCGTGGCTGAGGGAAGAGCAGGGGAGCTATTTGAAAGCAGGGAGCCTTCCCGGAGGTCCCCCCACCAGCCCAGCCTCTCACACCTTCCCGGTGAATTGTCCCTGATGCCAAGTTCAGACGTCCCCTAAAACCCAAATTCCCACCCCCCGTGCCTGGAGGCAGAGGGCCCCTCCTGCTGGGACCTGAGCACCCACCTCCAACAGGAAGCAGCGAGCTCCGGGTAGACCTCGTGGACTTTGAGGGCAACCACCGATTTGCCAGGTACCAGTCATTCAGGATGGAGGACGAGGCAGAGAAGTACAAGCTGGTCCTGGGAGCCTTCGTCGAGGGCAGCGCAGGTGAGGGTCCGTGCGGGGCGCAGCAGTGGCCTGGGCTTCAGCGCGGGGTCTGGGGAGGCAGGGAGGACCTGCTGAGCGTCCTGCCTCTGCCTCTTCTGTGTTATGTTCTTGGGGACTTAACCTCACCAGTTTCTTATCCACACGGTGAGGCAATACTAGGCACACCTAAGGGTACCCACAAGGCTGATGCGACCCATGACAAAGTCCAACGAGCTGTGGCCTTCTTATTAACTACCATTACTGATGAAAAACAGGGAAGGATATGATAATTTAGCCCATTTCCCTGAAGGCTCCATTCCCACTCTTGTTCCTGGAATTCTCCCCTGAGGAAGGAAAGAGTTCTCCCCCTAAGTGAGAGGATGCCTGGTAGCCGGCAGGAGCAGACCAGATGAGGGGATACCAAGGCCACTGCATCAGCAGAGGGATATGCTCCCCGGGGGTCACGTGAGTGGCGCCCCTTGGAGTTGCACAGTGCGCAACATGCACACCCGGACACAGCAGCTTTGACCTGGACCAGCGTCGGGGACCTCCTAGCCCTGTGTGCCAATTAGGCGACCTTTCCTTCTGAGCAGGTGATTCCCTGACGTCCCACAACAACCACAGCTTCTCCACCAAAGACCAAGACAACGACAAAAATACTGCAAATTGTGCCGTGCAGTACCAGGGGGCCTGGTGGTACGCCAATTGTCATGTGTCAAACCTGAACGGTCGCTACCTTGGGGGGCCCCACGAGAGTTTTGCAAACGGCATCAACTGGAGGTCAGGGAAAGGGTACAACTACAGCTACAAGGTGTCGGAGATGAAGGTGCGGGCCACCTAGGGCGGGGCCGGCCGGCCAGAGCCCTCCCCAGGAAGGGGACGCGGACCTCCGCGTCACTATCCTCCTGGGAGCAGAAGAGCCGCACCCTGTCCCCTGGGCAGGAGGCTCTCGCTCTGTGCCTCCACTGACTTCCAACCCTTCTGTCCCACTCACGAGGATAAGAGAAAATGCTAATCCAGATCTTGCCAGACACACATATTCTCAATAAAGACACTTGCTCACCCGACGGCAGTCATGGGACTCCTTCGTCACTTCCATGCTCCGACCTGTGCCCCTGTCTGTCCATCTGTCCCCGTGACCTGGCTCTGCAGGTGCCCTTTGGGCTGAAGGTGTTTCCGATGGTCTGAGGCCAGAGTCACAGATCAGGGCCTGCCCGTGGGGCTGCGTGCCAGTCAAGTGTCACCCTCCCTGCCGGGCCAGGCTGCTGTCTGCCTCCAGGCAGTTTTCAAGCTCAGGCTGAGTAGAGGGCCAGAGGCTGAGCCATATGACCACACATCCTAAAGTCTTTACTCTCGGCCCTTCAAGAAAGTGTCCTCTGACCCCAGGTTCAGAGGCGAAGTGGCCTGTGGAGTCCCAGCCTCCTGGCCCCAGCTGTCCCCGCTAATCCTCACTGCCCAGGCTCCCGGGTCCCCATTACCCGTAAAGGGTGATGGTGGCCTGGGAATTCCTCACCACCAGTAAAGAAGGAAATGGAACAGGAACCGCTGTGGCTGATTGGAGCGCTCCAGGAGAGGGGAGAGTGCTTTCAGTGCAAAGCGCCCCACAGCTGAGCCAGCACGGACCTGCAGGCGGGGAGACTCCAACTTTCCAGGCAGCCATCTCTGAGAGAAATGCCAGTGCCCTCAGCACCTGTACTTGTGTCTGCTGAGGAGGGTCCCGCTCTCTCCTCCTGCTGCCTCCACCGCCATTCACCAAGAAGCCCCCCATCCTCAGGTGGCCAGCCTGTCCTGGCGCTGGCCGGTCCCTAACCCTTGCCTGACTGTTTGGGTCTTCATAAGCCCGCTTGTGTCTGTTCTGGCAGCATCATCTACTCGGAGAGAATCTAGAAAGGTGCAAGGTGGTTACTACCATCCTTGCCCCCCCAAGGGCCCCTTAGATGGGTCCTAGCTGGTCTAAGAACCATGCAAAGCCACACAGAACGTGGAACGTCTGGGATTTTTCTGGGAGAGGGCCCATGGCTGTCTCGCCTTGCCTGGAGGTGCCGTGTCCCGAGGACCAGGAGCCACTGCTCCTGGAATCCAGCCCCACTCTTGCTCCTCACGCTGGCCCAGAGGCCTGAGACGAGCCAGTGCAGGACAGAGAGGGACGGGCCTGGGGAGTGGGCTCAGGAGAGAGGGGGTGGCCCTTCCTTCCCCCGAGCCCGAGGATGGGGCCACACCCTCCCACGCGGGGGCCCCGAGGTCCCCAGGACAGAAACTGTCAAACTGTAAAATACAATGGTTAATATTAGATCCAGGATTCTGCTGCTATAAAATTATACCCAATCATGTCTTCCTTTTTCCTGAAGACCTGTTTCCTTGACGTCTTGGCAGGATGTCAGCTCCTGGAGGGGTGCGGTCTCTTTGCCAGGGAATATACATAATGTAACTCTGCATATGTCAGCCCTAGGCTTTGCTGCCCGATCTTCGAGAGCAGCAAAGGCCTCACCTACACGCCCCAGGAGCCACGGTCAGGATCGTGATCTGGTGTTGTGGACCCTCCTAAGGCACCCTCCACCTTGACTTGCCCCTGCTAACTATGTTTCTCAGGGACTAAGCCTTCAACAGTGGAGAAGTGCCCACTGGCTCAGCTGGAAAAGGCAGGACAGGCAATTGGAGCTTGTGTCTCAGCCTTTCAGTCCTAGAACCAAGATTTTCCTGGAAAGGACCCTCCCTTCCAGAAGTCCTAACTTTGAAGTTATAATTCATGTTGTGAAATTAAATCTTGAGAAATTCCTCTTGAGAAAAAACTTAATTTCTTAAGTGCCCTGTCATTATTGCGAAAGGCAAAAGTAAAACTATTAAATACAGAAACAGGCTTTGCTTGGCAAACCAGAAATTTTTTAAAGTGTTATGTTTAAAATCTGCTTCGTTGAGAGATGGGTTAAGAGTTAAAAAAGACAATTTTTAGAAACATTTAATTTGACCGTTGCTGTAATTTGTTTACAAACACTCTTTTGCTTTGGGGACTCGATAAGACTTTTTTTTTTAACTACTTATGAAAATGAGGTCAAAGGGATTCCGGAGAGCGAGGGGGCTTAGGGAACTGACCTCATGTAATAATTCACTTGCATTTTATGTGCATCCACCTGGTATACAGTGCGCGCTTGTACGTGTGGGACCGTGGGAAGGTGTAACCGGCCGGTGGGCAGCTGAGGAACTAGGCTGCGTAGGCCACTGTAGGACCAGCTGGCTCTGGGTGGCCCTGGGGAGAGAAGCTTCTGGTCCTGCTTCCTCTGGCCCCCTGTGAGAGCTGGCTCCTGCAGGCCACCAGAGCTGTCTCAGGGCCGCAGGCTGCCCCCTGGAAGCCAGGGTTTGGGGCAAGATTGGAGCCTGGGCCCAGGTCAGGCGTGTCGCCTGGGCTGGGTTCTCCCCGTCCCTCTACCGGCCCTGCCCTGCCCTCCTGCTCCTCCAAGGGCTTGGTGTCTGTGCTGGCAGACAGGGAGGCGTAGGACTGGGGGGTCCTGAGCAAAGGCCCCAGACTCTTCACTGTGGCCATGACCTCTGTGGTCTGGGAGGGCACAGGCCCAGCCTGGGGCGGGGGGCCTGGCTCTGGTGGCAGGGACCCCTGATGATCGGTGGAGAAATGCGCTCCACCGAGACACCATCTATCTGGAAGGTCCTGACAGCCCACCCAGAAATCCCGGCTGCGGGGTGGGGGGGGCAGTCGTCCAGATGTAGGTGAGCGAGGCTGGCCTCCATCTCCAAGAGACGCCCCCCTCCCTTGAAGTGAGAGCGCCTCCGGGACAGGGCGCACCCCCTCCCCTGGATTTCCATTCCCCACAGCATCACACACCCCTGTCCCCTCCCTTTTCTACTCTGTCCCTTGACAATTCCTCCCAGACTCCAGTCTGATTTCTGGTTCTGTCTACCTTA
The DNA here is from genome assembly GCF_002837175.3 of Physeter macrocephalus. Taxonomy (NCBI): domain Eukaryota; kingdom Metazoa; phylum Chordata; class Mammalia; order Artiodactyla; family Physeteridae; genus Physeter; species Physeter macrocephalus. Next base: position 84,769,233 of record NC_041226.1, read on the forward strand.
CACTCTCCCCACGGGAAGAAGGCCCCTTCTCCCGTCCAGCGGGGGTGGCCCTATAGATGGAACCCTTAGGAACCCCCATCCCCCCACCCAGTGGCTCTGTGGGGCTCTTGACTCAACTGTTGCTCTTGCCCGGCCCCCACCCAGTTTCCCCTCCAGTCCAGGCCAGGCTGGGGGGCCGAGCCCGGGGCTCTGCGGGCTCCCTGGCCTTGGCACTGGTGCCCACCCGGCACCTTGGGCTCCCTGCCCTGGCCAGCTGTCCACACGGGTTTACAGGGCCCATGTTGGCCACCCAGTACTGTCTGTGGGCTCTGGGGTTCGGGACTCCCAAGGTGAGGGGTCCCGGAATAGACCTGGCCGAACTCAAGAACTGGTAAGTTTCTGTTTCAGCCGGTGAAGGGCGAGGCCTTTGTGTCCACACAGACCTGGACTCCCTGGGCTCTAGGTCCAGGCGGTGTGACCTTGGGCCAGTCACTTGACCTCTCTGAGTCTTCTTTGTCACGTGACTCAGGATAACAGGGTGGGTTTGAGGACCCCGTGGAGCGAGAATCGTAAGTGAGCAGCGTGGGGTGTGGGACAGACCGAAGGGTCAGTGACCGGGGGCGCGGGCGTCACCCACGCTTCCCCAGCTGGCCGCGACTCCCTCCCAGCTGCGTCTCTGTCTGCTCCAGGGCTGCCCTCCAGGGCCTGCCCACCCCCCACACCGCCTGTGCCAGGCCTCAGTTTCCAGTGGGTGTTTCACAACCTGGGAGGTGGAGCCCGCTGGCTGGTGGCTGTTGGAACCTCCACCCCCAATGCACGGTTTCCCTCCCCGCCCCTCCGGCAGCTGGGTTGGCAGCCGCTCCGTCGAGGGTGTCGGGAGCTGTGTCCCCGGGGCCCCGCTCTGGACAGGAGGGTTCCTCCCAGGACAGGAGGGCGGCGCCCCTCGGTGGGCAAAGGCTCTGGCCTTCTATCGCCTCGGTTCACACTCGCCCGGGGTGTGCGCTGCGGGGTCACAGCTGAAGCCATGCTGTCTGCCTTCTTTGACATCAGAATCCTCTGGGAGAACTGGCTTCCTCCCCTCTCTGCTGACATCAGGAACACCACCCCCTCCCTCCAGTAGAGCTGAACTTTGGGAGCTGGGACTGGCCCCAAACCCCGAAACCAGCCTGACACTCTTGCCCCGGCCACCGGAATCCACTGGGCTCGGGCCCCTTCGTCCTTCCTTCACCCTGAGGTTACAAGCTTTGCCAACAATCCCACACCTTAAGAGCTATTTACAAGAAAAGGACTTGGAAGGGGCCATCTGGTGAATTTCAGGCTCGGCCGGGTCCAGATGGGACACGAAACTGCTCACCACAAATGGGAAGCTGTTTGGGGCTGCATTAGTGAAGGCATAGAGTCTAGAACCAGGGAGGAGAGAGCCGTGCTCCTCTCTGCACAGGCTGGTCCACAGCTGCGCCCTGGGGTCTGAGTTTTGCACTCTAAAGCGACCAAGGAGGGGGTATCACCTAGGATGGGATCAAAGAGCTGGGAACGACATTCTTAGAAACGGTTGAAAGCGGGGGAGAAGAGGAAGGCCTGCCGCCAAGCAAGAGCTGTGCATTCGGGGAGCGTGACCCCATCCCCAGAGGAATATCACTGCCCTGGACCCCTGGCGCTCACAGGCCCCTCTCCCATGCCTTCCTCCCCCTGCACCCAAAGTGCCCTTTACCCTATGGCTTCTGTCCTCTCCCTGTAGCCTCCGATCAGGAAGAGTGAGGTGACCACCTTGTCCTGGTCACCCTGGGTCTTCCCGGTGACCGAACTTCCCACATCCTGGGAAACCCCTCAGAGCTGGACAAACCAGGAGGGTTGGTCACCCCGAGAGGAGGCTCAGTGGCCATTAAAACTGCAGCCCAGTCACTAGCAGCAGAGCAAAACCCCCAAACCTGGACCCCCTTCCCTCAAGGCCAGGCAAGGCCTTCTCTTTTCTCCACTAGAGCAGTTCTAATTGCTTAATGAAGAAAGACAAAATCAAGGCACCACCTCGCCATCCCTCAGGAGGCATCTGCCACCCGCAAAGCCCTCTTTGGCGGGCAGGTGAGGCCATCTGCCCTCTGAAGGAGCTCCTGGTCTAGGGGGGGCATCCTACAAACGTCATAAATTAAAGACTCAGGCAGTGGGTGACACGCAAGGGACGTCTGTGTTTCTTTCTTCCAGGCCCAGCCTGAAGCTCTGAGTCCTTACGGGAGTCAGGCTTCCATCACCTCCTCACTGCCTGCCCAGCCCGGCTGGACTTCCACTTTTATAACAGCTACAGATGGAATGTTGACAGACATCATGCAGCCTCTTGCTGGACCAGCCCTAGAGACCCCCGGGCCGTCTCCCAGTCCAGAAGCCCAAGGCCCTCAGCCCACCCGCGTGTGCCCTGCACTGCAGTGTGAGGGCTGCTTGTTACAGCAGCTGTCAACCCGGAAGTCTTGAACAGAAGTTGCATCAGAAGAGCAGTGCGGCTGCAACAAAGTCTCAATTGGTGGCATTAGGCTGGCAGCCAGAGCATGGGGTAGAGGGCGAAAATTTTTGTTTGATGCAAGAGCTGCTTCTGAAAACTTGGAAAGCAGTTCCATGGAGCATCCTCTGGGGTTCCGAGGAAAGATCCTGCAAATCCAGGACTTCAGTGGCGTGTGTTTCTGTACTGGCTGTCTGAGGAGGCGTTACAAGAAAAAGAAGAGCTTAGGGAAGACCCGAGCCATTTGCAAGCAGCAAAAAATAAAGTGTCCAGGAATGTGGGGTATTACCGCGGTAGAAAATCCCTGAACAGCTCTAGACCCCAAACAATGAGAGATGGACTTTTTGAAAGTCCTTGAGTTCCAACGAGCAGTGAAGTATTTATTTTTTGGGAATAGAGCTACTCAGCCTTGGGAGTAAGATCCTTTCTGCCCAAGCCTGGAAGATCTGAGCAAGCCTCCCTAAGATGAGACATACAGGGAGGCATGGAGGTGAAGTAGCAAGAAATGCAACCTGAGACGTGCCTCAGGAAGGAGCAGCCAGAGTCCCGGGCAGGGGGTGTCTGGACCACTGCAGGGCTGACCGGCCCCCCCGCCCCACGCCCTGTGCCACCAAGACAAGTTTGTATTGCATCACAGCCCTGAGCGATGACGTTGTGTATTAAATAGTCAGCTGTCACTTACCTTTACAAAGAGGCGGCCTAGGTGAGGGATGGGGTGCAGGGAGGGGAGAGGGGGAACCCGCAATCTCATCCTCGTCCTGAATCCCACTCTGGGCTTTGAGCCGACTTTGCCTCCCGTCAATTTCCTATCCATTTCTTCCGCCACCTTTGAGCCACTCAACTTGGTTGTCGTTGTCACCGTGACTCATCAGCCATATGGGTGGGGGGCGGCCGATTGTCTGATTCCTGGAGCTTCGCGGGAGGCTGCAAGTCCACCCGCCCACCCCAGCATGTGGCACAAGTCCCAGCCAGGAAGCTGGGAGAACCAGGCACCATCTGGAAACGTCCATCTGTCCCAAGGGAGCGAACACAGCCCTCCCAGAGTCCTGCGCCTGCAAGAGGGGTGTCCTAAATTCTAATTGGGGTGGAAATAGAAATCATCAAATCTTGGCGCTGGAGGTGAGGCGCAGCTGCTCCGGTCCACGCTTTCACGTGGAGCAAGAACCAGCTCCTCTGCGGCCCCTGAGGGATGCCCGTTCCGTCCTGTCCTAAAGACCTGCGGGCGTGGGAAGCTTGCCGTCGCCTTGGACAACTCGTGCAGTGAGGCCAGGGGCAGCTGTCGCGACCTCGGGGGCACCTCCTCCTGTGGATTTGGCCCTGCTTCTCCGGAGAGCCCTTCCTTGGAGGGGGCCGGGTGCCCTGGGCAGCAGGATGTCCAAGTTGTTTCCCCACCACCTCAGAAAGGCCTCATCGGCTGGTGGCCGAGGCGTGGGAGCCAAGGACAGAACGCATCTTCAGAAAACAAAACAAAAACCGCGACGATCCGGCAGGTTGGGAGGCTCTCGGTGCAGTGGCCGGGTAACTAAGCAGGACTTTCTGGGTCTGACAAGCTTGAGCCTTGTGAGCGGCCTGGGTGTCTCCCGGTCGCTCAGCTGATAACCCGCCTGGCTCCACCACTCCTGTGTCCCTGGGATTCTAACCCAAATGTCTTCCTGTTAACTAGCTCAGCTCTGATGCCCTGTAGCACCACTGTCTCCTTTCACACAAGCTCTGCCCTGATGGGCCAGAGGGCCCAGGGCTTTCATCTGCTTGCCCTGAAACCATCCGACAGCACACTTAGCCCTGAAACTAGCATAGTAGTGGGTCCTAAGCCCAGCTGTCCCTCAGAGCTATCTGGGGAGGCACTTAAAATACAGATTCAGACAGGGAAACAACCTAAATGCCCATCAGCGGGTGAATGGATAAAGAAGATGTGGTATATTTATAAAATGGAATATTACTCAGCCATCAAAAAATGAAATAACGCCATTTGCAGCAACATGGATGGACCTAGAGATGATCATACTAAGTGAAGTTAAGTCAGACAGAGGCAAATATGATATCGCTTATATGTGGAATCTAAAATATGACACGAATGAACCGATCTACGAAACAGAAATAGACTCAGGACATAGAGAACAGACTGTGGTTGCCAAGGGTTGGGGGAGGGATGGAGTGGGAGTTTGGGGTTAGCACATGCAAACTATTATATATAGAATGGATAAACAACAAGGCCCCACTGTGCAGCACAAGGAACTCTATTCAATATCCTGTGATAAACCATATTGGAAAAGACCATAGAAAGAATGTATATATGTGTGTGTGTGTGTGTGTGTGTGTGTGTGTGTGTGTATCTGTGTATTTGATGTACAGCAGAAATTAACACAACATTGTAAATCAACTATACTTCAATAAAATAAATTTTAAAAGTACAGATTCAGGAGGTCCATCTCTGACCTGCGAAACCAAAATCTCAGCAGTGATGCCTGGAGCCTGTATTTTTTGAAGTTTCCTGTTGATTCTGAAGATAAGCCATGGTAGGAATTGCGTGGCAGCGTGTCAAGTGGACAGAGGTGACAACCGAGCGTGTCCCCAAACCGTGTCCAGGCTCCTTGGAGCCACATGTCCCCAGTTTCTCAGTCAATCCTCAGAGCACAGGCAGGCGTGACCCAGCTGAAAAGGGAAGTCAAGTGTCCAAAAAGAATGCTGAATTAAGATCTAGTTATTACAGCGACTTTTTACATGGCTTAAATCGATAATTTTATGGTGAAGTGGTTTATGATTCTAGTCTTTCACATGCAGTGTCATGTCCTAAAGCAAAGTGCACACACTTTGAATCAGTGCACACTCACCAGGAACTTACTTCTAGAAAACCCCACAGATGAGAGAAAGCTGTGTCCATAGATGTGTTCATTCAAAATTGTGGCCACGAAACACCAGCTAGAATAGAAGTAGTCAACCATAGGATTGATGCCCATTTCCTCAAATGAATGTTCAGTGACGATTTAAAAAATGCTAAACAAGCAAACTCTAGGGCCACGAGAAAATAACTCACATCAGAAGATAAAACTGTACATTCAGGCTCTCATTTCCAGGAATGATGGATTAGATAATGAGCGCCACACTTCCCTTGAAAATAAATAAAAAGCTGGACGAAGTTCAGAGGTACTCTTCCTAAGCATTAAAGATGGCTAATTGCGAGGAATTCCCAGAATAAAGTCTAGCGGAAATAGAAATCGGGTGGCTGTATTTGCGGGTATCTTCGCCTGGGGTCATTTGCCAATCCCGGGAGACTGGGCAGGTGTTTTGGCAGCTTATCAGAGGAAAGGGTTTTATTATTGAACCGGAATAGAGGTCAACAGAAAATAGCCAGACTGAATGTGGAGGGGAAAAAAAGAATAAAAATACAGAAAATAGCATGAGAGACATGGAACACGGGGGTGGGAAATGCTCATATGTGTCACTGAAGTCTTTGAAAGAGTGGAGAGAATCGACAAATTCAAAGAAAATCCCACCCAGGCACATCGTGGCAAAACCATCGAGGCAAAGAGAAAACCTTGTAAATGGGCAGAGGAAAAAAGTCACGTTCCCTTCAGAGGAGCAACAGACTTTCAGCAGAAAGAATGGAATCTGGAAACACATGTTTAAACTGCTGGAAGAAAATACCTGCCAACCTAGGGTTTTACAACCAGTGAAAATACTCTTTGAACGTGAGGCAAAATAAAGACGTTTTCAGAAAACAAGAAAGGACAGAATTCATCACCAGCAGACCTATGTCAAAAAATATATATATCTGTGAAATGAAAGGGGGTTTGGTGGACAGCAAGAAAGACTGAAAAAGAGTTGGAAGATGGGGTAAGAGCCACATAATGGGTGACTATGGAGAAGAGCATGGAGGTTCCTTAAAAAACTAAAAATAGAGCTACCATATGATCCAGCAATCCCACTCCTGAGCACATATCCAGACAAAACTCTAATTCGAAAAGATACATGCACCCCAATGTTCATAGCAGCACTATTTACAATAGCCTGGACATGGAAACCACCCAAATGTACATCAACAGATGAATGGATAAAGAAGATGCGGTACATATATCAATGGAATATTACTCAACCATAAAAAAGAATGAAATAATGCCATTTGCAGCAACATGAATGGACCTAGAGATGATCACACTAACTGAAGTAAGTCAGAAAGAGAAAGACAAATATCATATGAAATCGCTTATATGAGGAATCTAAAAAAAATGATACAAACGAACTTATTTACACAACAGAAACAGACTCACAGACATAGAAAACAAACTTACGGCTACCAAAGGGGAAAGGGGGTGGGGGAGGGATAAATTAGGAGTTTGGGATTAACAGATACACCCTACTATATATAAAATAGATAACCAACAGGACCCACTGTATAGCATAGGGAACTCTAAATATCTTGTGATAACCTACAAGGGAAAAGAATCTGAAAAAGAATATATATATATGAATCACTTTGCTGTACACCTGAAACTAACACAACATTGTAAATCAACTATACTTCAGTTAAAAAATAAATTTAAAAAATTTATATATAATCCAAAAAAATAAGACAAGAATGCAGATACATCAAGAGGAATATGGGCTGTGCAACTCCGTAAGAGCAACATCTGGCGGGGGGTTAAATAAAGAGATAAAGTGTGTGCCAGACACGGTGACACAGAAGGCAGGATGGGCAATGAGCTGACAGGGGCTGAAACATCCTCCGGGTCAGTGGTAGAGGGACTCATTTGTCTTGGGCCATAAGAGGGCAGGGGTGGACAGGGCGTCTCAAACACGGACTCCACAAGAGTAGGGAAAGAGCGTCCACAGAATAAGCTGGTAGAGGGGAAGTTTGGGTAATAAAAATATTCACTAATAAGAGAAAAGGTGATGAGAGCAAGGCTGGGGGAATGACCCCACATGCGCTGAAACTTTGCTGGTGGGGCCCCACCTCCCCTCCTGCTCAGGAGAGGGTGCTGGGAACGAGACTTGGGGGATTTCGCTTATTTGATCCTCCCCCAGGTACCAGCATGGAGCTGTTCGAAACATCACTGAGTTTTGATGATTTGAGTTTGGGAGGCATTTGTGTTTAGGAAAGACTCTGCTTTTTAAAATTAAGGTTTGGTTTCTGAAAGCTACAGATTCAAAAACTTAGCCTAATATTTTACATTGGGCATGCAGATCTTGTTTTTCTATTCATAAGACCTGCAAATCTGAACAGTCACTTTTAAGGGTCTTTGAATACGACAAATCTAATTCATTAAACTTTCAAAACTTTGAATGGTGATAATAAGTGTAATATATTCAATTCCTTCTTGGGCATTTCAATTGCCTAGTGGACAAAACCTTCTTAGTACTAATTAATTTTTAGAAATCTAATGATTTCACTTAGAAATGCAACGAGCCCAGAGTTTCTTACATATTCCAATACTGTGTATAAATGCACCAAGCTTTCCAGATAACATTACAAGACTAAGTCAATTAGTTAATGACATATTTAACTTTGGATTTATGAGAACTTCTTTACAATAGGCCAACTTCTTTAAACATTATGAGACTATGAGATACCAAATCTATCCAGATTTCTTAGTATGAAAGTCATAATTCTATGGCTTTTAGTATAGGAATCATTTCTAGACTTATAAGTCTTCCTGGATTTATAAGATGCTTACCTACTGAGGAAGAAAAGTACAGTTTCAACTAGAAGACTTTACTTCTGTTGAGAGATTGTGGCCAGGACCTGGTGGGGTCTGGTCGATCCCAGGTGGGCCGCAGGGACCTCTCCTCGGTTACTGAGTCAATGACCGTGGACGTCAGGAAAAGATGTGTGTGCTGTCCACATCCCTGGAGCACGGGTGTGCCCTCTCTTTAAAAATAGTTATAGAATTGTGAACGTACCATGTACACAGAAGTCCATAAAATGAAAAGTGTAGTCTAGGTATTTTTCTTACCACATGCTTGTCCTCACCACCCAGAACCCCAGAGGCCATCTGTGTCCCTACCCAGTGACCACCCCATTCCACTCCAAGTGCAACCACTTTCTTGTTTTCCTGGTGTACATTTACCACCTAAGTAGGCATCCGAAACACGGCAGGTCATTTTTACTTTGAAAACAGTTTTGTGCAAAGTGGAGCCAACAACACATACTCTCTTGAATCCAGCTTCCTCCGCCAGCTGCCGCGTTGTGCTCTGTCCGTCCTGCGTGGGGTCGTAGCTGCCCAGTTAGCACTGCCGTGTGGCATTCTAGCGCGTGACTATCTTTGGATTGCTATCTGCCTTCTTCCTGATGGGCCTTTGGGTGGATGCCCGGGTGTGGCTGCTGTGAAGAGTTTGGCTATAGATATTCTTGGCATGGCCCCTGGGGCACACAACAGTCATTCCCACGTCAGGCAGTGGAATTGCCAGGTTATGGGAATATGCGTGTCTTCTACTCTAACAGTTGATGTCAGACACTTTTCCAAGTTAGTGGCATCCATTTGCATTGCTACCAGCAGCATATGAAACCCCCCTTACCCCACAGCCTCTCTGACATTTAGTGCTGTCAGTTTTTCAAATTTTAGCGGTCCCGATGAGAGAGTAATAGCAGCTCGTTTTGGTTATAATTTGCATTTTGCTGAGAACCAACAAAATAGAGAAGCTTTTAATAAATGTATTGGTCTTATGGATATCATTTTTTGTGGAGTGTCTGTTCAAATCTCTTAACCACGTCTTACTGAGCTATTAAAATTTTTTTACTGACTGGTAGGAGTTCTTTAAATATTCTGGGTACGAGACCATAATTTTTTTTAATAGGTTGTGGTAGGCAGAATAATGTTTCCCCTGCTAAAGATTTCCTGCCCTAATCCCCAGAACTGGTGAGTATGTCACCTTACGTGGCAAAAGGGACTTGGCAGATGTGGTTAAACGAAGGATCCTGTGATGGAGAGGTGGTCCTGGGATACCCAGGTGGGCCCAGTCGCATCACATGAGTCCTTCAGGGAACCTGTTCTGGCTATACCCAGAGCGAGACGGGACCATGAAAGCAGGGTTGGAGGGATGTGCTGTTGCTGCTTTGAAGATGGAGAAGGGGCCACGAGCCAAGGAATGCCAGGGACCTCCAGAAGCTGGAAAAGGCCAGAAAACAGACCCTCCCCTGGAGCCTCCAGAAGGAACCAGCACTGCTGACAACTTGCTTCTAGCCCAGCCATACCCACGTCGGACCTCTAAACAGCAGAACTTTGTGATAACACGTTTCCTTTGTTTTTAAGCCACTAAATTGCTGGTAATGAGTAGAGACAGCAGTAGAAAACTAATAACCTACGTGTGACCAAGGGATTCTATCCCTCTGTGACTCTCCTTTTATTTCCTACCGTGTCATTTGATAAGCAGAAGCTTTTAATTTAATGTGGTTGAATCCATCCATCTTTTCCTTTATGCCCGGTGCTTCTGAAGTCCCAGTTAAGAAACCTCTCCCTGGCCCGAGAGATTGAGAAAACTCTCCTTTACCATCTCCCGTCAGGCTGTTCGGCTTCGCACCCGGAGGTCTACAATCGCCCCGAAGCCGAGGGTTGTGCGGTGTGAGGCCGGGCCCCTCGGGGTTTTGTATGGTATGTGGACGGCCAGCTGCCCTTGTTCCGCTGGGCGGACGCGGCCCTCCCTGAGGATCTGTGTTTGGTGTTTCAGCTGTTCTCCAGGGAAGCTGGCCCAGAACACCCACTGCGTTGACTGAAAGCCGAAAGGTCCCTATTTAACTCCTCTCCCACCACTTTTCAATGGGAGTTTTCTAGTCTCCAAGTGACCTGTTTAAAGATGAGTGAAGATGCTGTGAGCAATATCAGGAAGGGGCAGGTGACTTTGGGTGAGGGAGGGGACGTCCCGCCCCCACCCGTCGACGAAATTAAGTGGGAGCTTAAGGCTGGGGGCTGATGCTCTGTGGAGCAGCCACTTGCCCTCTAGGAACATCAGTGGTTGCATCTGCTAAATGGGCTCCCTAACTCTCCCTGGCTCGGCCGCAGCCCCTGCTGGGGATGGGCTCTGGGAAGAATACTCGAAACAGCTGATGTTCGAGGACGCAAATGAAAACTGGGAGGACAAATATCTGCCGGAAAGCAAACGGTTTTAAAACATGACTCTTCTTCTGGTGAGGCTGTGGGGCACGAGGGTTGGGACCCTTTGAAGAGAGAGAGAAGGGGCTGGACAAGCAGATCTTGCTCAGCAAAGGGGTGGCGGGGAGCACGTGTGCTGGCCTTCGCTGGGGACTGAGCGAGGCTTTGGGAGGCCGCAGGCAGGGGGCGCCGGGAGGCGTCGGGTCGGGCTGCCGGCCCCGCCCACCTAGGTGAGCCGCACCTTCATCGTGGTCGCCTTGTAGCTGTAGTTGTACCCTCTCCACGACCTCCAGTTGACACCATTGGCATAGCTCGTGTGCGGCCCCCCGAGGTAGCGGCCGTTCAGGTTGGACGAGTGACAACTGTTGTACCACCAGGCCCCCTGGTACTGCACGGCACAGTTAGAGGAACTCTGGTCGTTGTCTTGGTCTTTGGTGGAGAAGAACTGGTTGTTTTGGGGCGTCAGGGAATCGCCTGCTCGGGAGGGAGCGTGGGTGTTGCTCGGGCTAGAGGGAGCCGGCCCTGCCGCCTGCCCAGCGCCGCCTCCCTCTAGAGACGCGTGAGCTGACCCCCAGGGCCTCAAGATCCTGCCTCACCCTGGGGCAGATGGGGGCTCCTGGTCCAGGAGCTCTGCCCCAGGGCGCATGCCTCCCTCCTCCAGCCTCACCTGTCTCCTCCCGGCTCCCCCAAGACCACCAGGACCCGCGCCGTCCTCTCCCCTGAGGTGCCCTCCCTTCCCCGAGCCTGCATCGCTTTTCTGGGCTTCATACCCACACCCTGGGTTGCGTGGTCATCCCAGAGGGACAGCACGGCCTCATCCCGGGGCCCCCGGCTCCATCTTCAGCCCTGGGTGTGCAACTCACCCCAGCTCCTGTAGCACCCCACTGCCCTCCTCACCCCTGCCAGACCCTCAGCTGTACCACCCGCAACATGGAGAGGAGGGGCCCTGCCCTGCTCCTTCCCTGGAGGCTCAGAGGAGGCGTGTGGGTCAAAGGGGTGCTTGAAGGCTCCCACTAGCAGTACTCCCCCACCCCAAGCCCCAGGCGAGCCTTGCTCTCTGCAGCTCTGGTTCAACACAAGCAGACAGGCTCCTAGCACCTCTCCTGAAAGGGCGCACACTGGGAATTCTCAAGAGGAGGCGCCGTAAGAGATGCCTCCCCACATCCTGTGACCGGGGTGTCTTTTTGGCAAAGAGCATCCCACAGGGTTTATGTTCAGTTTGGGAATACGGCTCTAAGGGCTCCTATGAAATGACCATCCTCTTCCAGGGGTTAGCAGGGAAAGGGGTCAGTGACCTCAAGCCCCACTCAGAACAGCTCACTGCTCTGCAGACACAGCCTTGGGAGCGGTAACTGACGGCGTCACTGGTCCCCATGCTACACAGAGACTCAGGTACCTTCATGTCTGCATTCAAAGACGGAGAAGCTGGATGCAGGGAGGGGAGCCCCAGCCCAGGATCACTCAGGGGAGACAGAGGCAGGAGGCTCAGCAGGTCCTCCCTGCCTCCCCAGACCCCGCACTGAAGCCCAGGCCACTGCTGCGCCCCGCACGGACCCTCACCTGCGCTGCCCTCGACGAAGGCTCCCAGGACCAGCTTGTACTTCTCTGCCTCGTCCTCCATTCTGAATGACTGGTACCTGGCAAATCGGTGGTTGCCCTCAAAGTCCACGAGGTCTACCCGGAGCTCGCTGCTTCCTGTTGGAGGTGGGTGCTCAGGTCCCAGCAGGAGGGGCCCTCTGCCTCCAGGCACGGGGGGTGGGAATTTGGGTTTTAGGGGACGTCTGAACTTGGCATCAGGGACAATTCACCGGGAAGGTGTGAGAGGCTGGGCTGGTGGGGGGACCTCCGGGAAGGCTCCCTGCTTTCAAATAGCTCCCCTGCTCTTCCCTCAGCCACGCCGGAAATCCCACGGCCGGGGATCCTCGGATGGCACGAAGCCTCGCTCTAGTTTGAAACCCTAAATTCTCCCGCAAGTAGCTGGGAATGCCACGGCAGGAAACCTTTGTACGTGTAGTTTCTCCTGCAAGAATTTCGGGCACGTGAGTGGACACCGTCCGGGTTGCCACGAGGGAGCGGATGATTAAGAAAGGATTTACAGGGCCATCCGAAAAAAGTGCAAAAACCAGAGAAAAAACAAAGAAAGGATATACAGGTTTGCCGTTGAGCTCAGGACCAGCTGTGAGGCTGATTCTGCGGAACGGAGAAGTGGGGCGAGGGGGCCTGCGTGGGGACCGCCACATGCACTGAGCAGGAGGGGCAAGGGAGGGGGCCCCGTGGGCCTAAGATCCCAGTTTCCAGGAAGGGCCAACGGCTGGAAGTGAGAGAAGGGCCGCCCCAGTCCAGACGGCCTCCTGCTCCCTTCTGACTCTCGGGTTCCGGATACGATCGGTGCCGAGACCAGAAGTCGTCTTCTCTCCAACAGTCCTCCTCCCCGATCCGAACCCTCAGCGCGTGTAAGAGAATACATGTCCCAGGTTCTCAGAGTACTAACCCTTCCTGCTGTCAGACCTGACCACCCCTGGGGCGAGGAGGAGGGGGTCTTCTGGTCCACGTGGCCCAGGGCTGAGGTCAGGGGCATGTGGATTTCAGGCCGCCCACCACAGAGCCCCCGGCCGTGGCCCTACCCTGGGCGGTCAGGGCGTGGATGTTGTCATTCCCCAGCCAGAACTCTCCCAGCTGACTGCCGAAGCCCTGCTTGTACGCGGCCCAGTCCCGGTAGAAGTCCACAGAGCCGTCACTCCTTCGCTGGAAAACCTGCGCGCGATGGGGAGGGCTGGGGCGACGGGGCCCCACTGCCGTCCCCCCACAGGGCGCCCCGGCCACACGTGGGAGCAGCATTGGTAGAGTTCACAGCCCGAGGACCAGAACGAGGGTCTCGTCAAAGAGCCCAGGGGCAGTCAGGGACACCCACATGGGACCAAGGAGGAAATGGAGGCTCAGAGAGGGCAGGCCACAGGCCCAAGGCCGCACAGCTGGAGAGGAGTGGGCACCTCCGGGCCTGAGCCCACAGCCCTGAGCCACGGGACTCCCTCCCATAGGGGTCCGCGCCCCCCTCCCCCGACATTTCTGATTCTCCCGACCTCAGTGAAAGGACGCGGTCAGCCTGAGCCTGGAGGGAGTGGACGGCCTCACAAAGGCCACTAAGCGGTGATGTGCCACCAGGTGAGGCTCCCGGGCAGGCCCACCCCTGCCCAGGAACCCCACGGCCATCGCTGGGTCCCCCCCACTCACGGTCCACCCCCCGCCGTCCACGTCCATGCCACACACCACGGCCAGCGGCCGGCAGTCGGGCAGGTAGATGGTGTGCCAGCCGCTCAGAAGGTGCCCCCTGGTGAGCAGCTCCTTACAGGTCCGAGGTCCTGGAAGGGAAGCCGGGAATGGACGCCAGGACAGGAGCTCTGGGCGGGGCAGGGGGGAGGGGGAGGGGGGAGAGGCAGCGACACCCGCCTGGGGGAGGTGGGCTCTGAGTCCTGGGACAGAGACGCAGCCCCCAGGCCCCCCGGCTAGGACGGCCAGGCCCCGTCTACCTGGCCCTCCCCACCTCCCAGGCCTGCCCCCGCCTAGTCTCCTGGGCACCTGGCCTCCTCCTGGCATGTACTCGAGTTATCCAGGCAATGGCTGCCTATCACTCGGGTAACCGGGGAGTAAGATATGCGCAGAGAGGGTTTTGTCCTTGGAAGGAGGACCCTGAGCCTGTGCGGCTGGCCTTCTGGTCGACCCCGCTCCCCCGCCCCAGCAGGAGCGGGCCCAGGCGGAGGTCGGGGGTCGGCGTGTGCGCAGTCACCTGTGGCACAGGAGTGAAGCTGCCCCGGCTCTCCTGTCGTGGGGAGAGAGGACATGCACGTCACACGTCGGGGAACAGCGCCCCGCGCCCCTCAGCCCCGCTGCTCGGCGAACGCGGCGTGGAGGACGGAAACCATTATCCAGCTCTTTGCAGGACTATCGGCCTCCAGCCTGAGGATCCGTTCCTCGACTCCGCATCACTGGGCTTGCTGGGCCCCCGCTGCGTCCGGCCTGCCCGGGGGCTGGCGGCCAGCACGTCCCGCGGGGCTCCGGCTGGACCGCCGTGCCGGCCACCTCGCCGTGCCGGCCACCTCGCCTGGGCTCCACGGCTCCCGGGGTGGAGGATCGGCTCCCCCAGGCCTATCGCTTCCCACAGCCCGTGTCTGCATCAGAGCCTCCGGCCGTGGAAAGTTCTCGGGAGCATTTGGGATGTGAGTCTGGGCCCCAACCTTGCACTTTGTATCTGTAGCCAGAGCATGGACTGTGTCTCGGAGTGTTGCCTTTTCTTGCTGTTACAACTTTTTAAATAAATGAGCATAAATCAGAACACTAGAAGCAAAACGGCCAAAATCATGTAGTGAGGCAGCGTTGCCCGTCACCTGGGTCCAACTCTGGAGCCTCTGGGCTTTGAGCGCTCACCGGCCGCTGGCAGCTCGCCGGGCTCAGAGGCCCCTCCTCCCGCACCCATCGGCTGGACGGCCAGGGCCAGGGCTGTGCTCTGAGATCCTCCCCCGGGTGGTGCTGGGCGTGGCCGAGGCCTCTGGGGCCCCCCAGCCCCCTGCAAAGCCTGCCCAGTGACCCCAGGGAGGCGGAGGGGCTCACCTTTCTCTCCGCGCGCGCCCTTTTCCCCTCGGTCTCCTGGGGAGAGACAGGAGATGCACAGGACGTCGGGTCAGTGGACGTCGACCCTCCGCTCTGGAAACCACCCACGTGCCCAGTTCTTCGGGAGCTGGGGCGTGGGGGACGAGGCTGAGGCTCTGGGCGCCGCACACGCGTGCTCCGCGGCCCACACCTTTCCAATGCCTGGGTCTCAGCCGGGGCAGTTGGGGGGGTACTCAGAGGCCTGGAATCTTCCCTGGGGTATGAGAGGCTGTTCTGGACCTGGGCCCCGGACCCGGGACCCAGCTCACACGCTGTCTCGAAGCTCTTTGCAAACGGGAAATAGGACAGGTGCCTCTCTGTCACTTGGCCCCCCTCCCTCTCTCTGTCTCTCTCCCATCTCTCTCTCCACCTCCTCCCTCTCTCTCTCTGTCTGTCTCCCTCTCTCATGTCTCTGTAGACAGGCCCCGGGGTCCTGCTCAGGGGTCCTAGCTCTTCATCACCTTTGGTACCTTCGGGCCCGGCCGGCCCTGCCTTCCCAGGGACTCCAGGAGAACCTCGTTCTCCTGTAAATTCCAAAGATACATCATTGAGGAAAAGGCCACCTGAAGAATTCTACTTGAGCGTCTCTGCCCTAAGCAATACAGTCCTGACCCTCCCATGCCAGCTGCGGTATCCTCAGCCTCACTGGCCTGGGCCTCAGCCCGAGGTGACCGCCGACAGCGGGGACAAAGCCCTCACAGCCACCCGGTGCCGAGCGGCCGGCACGCCAAGCTCGGGCCCCAGGGACCCACCAGCGCTCTGGCTCCCGACCCCCTCAGTGTGGCCGCGCAGGTCCAGGCCACCGTCACAGAGCCCCACCGTCTCCTTGGGGGCCTGGGACCAAGAGCGCGTCCTCAGAGACCCTGTCCCCCAGGAGCCTCCGGCCCACTGGCTCTGGGGGCAGGCGGGCCCTGCCCTGCGCTCAGCCCTGGACGCAGGCGCGGTCCGGCGCAGTACGCATCCCTCTGTGGCGGCTCTGTCTCCACCTCCGGAGAGGAGGGGGCAGGAGCCGCGAGGCCCCCAGGTCTGCGTCCTTGACGTTAGCAGGGCGCTGGGGCCACCCAGGGCCCCTGCCCGTCCTCCTGAGCACTGAGGCCCGGGCCAGGAGAGGCGGCCCCGGGCTCAGCCGAGGCAGCAAGAGCGTCTGCCGGCAGGCCGCCCTCCCCGGGGGGGGGTGGGGGGGGGTGTGGGGCAGACGGGGCGCCGGCTCAGCTCGCGGGGACCTACCACACCCACTGGTGGGCAGCCGCCCCAGACTTGCCCCTCCTCCCTGTGTCCCCCCGGCAGGAGCCCAGCCTGGAGCCCTCCCAGCCCCAGGACCCGGCCTGGGCGCCCACGGCCCCTGAGCTGGATTCCTCCCAGGACGTGAGAGGCCGGGGACCTCCGAGCTCGCCCTGTCTCCGGAGCCCTTGGAGCGTCCACTCACACCCAGGCCCGGGGCCCTCACCCCTGAGCTGCGTGCACACCTGCCCCTCATACCAGGCTCGGGGCCCAAACCCCCACGAGGGGGCCACCACGTCGACGGGGGAGGTGGGCAGTGCTCGGGGGCCCTCAAACTGAGTCGAGGTCCAGCTCCGCCCTCCCTGCCGATGGCTCACTGCTCTGAGCTCCAGTTTTCTCATCGCGGTACAGATGGAAAAAGCTGGGGCCTCAGTTTTCAGGTGAGAAAACCGAGGTGTAAGGCTTGGAGCTCTTGCCCGTGGCCACGTAAAGCCGGGGCTGGATCGAGCACCAGGAAGCGGTGTTCTGTGAAAGTATACCCCAATGCGAGCTCATAGACTGGCTGAGACCAGCCCCCTCCCCAGGGGATGACAGGTCCCGGTGGGCCTCAGGGGTCGCTCCGGACGCCAGCTCCGAGCAGGGTCGTGAGCCCAGCTCCCGACCTGAGACCCGCAGGGGGCACTGCCCACCCGGGGTCTAATTTGAGAAGAGCCGGTGTTCAGTGACCCCCACCCCCGAGCCAGAGCACGTACCCTTCTGTCCAATGGCGCCTGCCTCTCCCTTGGGCCCCGCGGGTCCGGGCAGCCCCGGGCAGCCTCGGAGGATGGAGAGCTTGTCGGAGCCCTCCAGACCCACCAGCTTCACCTCTGCAGAGAGACACAGAGCGCGAGTCAGGGCGCTCGTCCTGGGCCTGAGAGCCCTGCAGAGCCGGCGACAGGCCACCCGAGCCACGGGGATCTGCCACGCGGCGACCTCGGCCTGGGCCCTTGGCTGTGGCCAGAGTCACCCGTCTCAGATGTAGGGTCAGCCTGGCAGTGAGTTTCCCGCCTCTGGTGGGCACTGGTCAGGTGTGGAGGTGATGCAGGGCAGAGCCCTGGCCTTGTGGTCCACCCTGCCTGAGCCACCCTCCCCCCAGCCTCAGTGCTGTGTGTCCTTGGGCAAGTCACTCGACCCCTCTGAGCTCTGTGCCTTCGGCGCCCAAGTGGAGACAGGAATAGGCCTGTGGGGAGGACTAGATTAGATAACGCCGATTTTAAACTTCTTAGTATAATTCATGGCATTTTAAAAGAACCTCATAAACAGTGGTTGCTTTCACTAAATAACAACAATAAATATTTAAAAGAATCTGGGTCAAAGTAACATTTTCACCCCCAGACCTTGGACTTTTGACCATAGCATTCCTGAGCTGGAAGGGGTCTGTGTAGGTCCCCTGGAGAGGGGATACATTTGATCCAAGGACACAGAGCAAACTCCAGTAGAACTGGAACCAGAGATTCATTTCCTTCTCAGAAAAAAATAATTAATTGTGTTGATTTCAAAACTGAAATATCCTCACGAGAGACAACTTAGAGGATGTGGGAATCAGCTGTGCTCTCACTGGAGACACAGGCAACTGTTGTTTTGGGGTCTGTCTCCAGCTGGGACTCTCTCACGGGGGCAGCCTTATGCTTCCCCCATAAATACGTCCTCAACTCAGGGGGAGGCTGGTCTGTCCTCAGGGGCAGCCTCTTGCCAGGTGTGGGCGCCATCCACCTGCGTGGCATCGGGAGGGAGACCACAACCCCCTCTTAGACCCGAATCTGCTGAATTGGACTCTCTGGGGTAAAAGCCAGAAATCTGCACTAACAAACCCCAAGCAAGCGTGGGAGCCCTCGGTTTAGAACATCTTTCTGAAAAGTTCAGGAGAAGACAGAGAAAGGGATGGGCATGGTCCTCCTCCTCGGTGGCAGTGTCGAGACCTGGCTGGGAAGCTCGTGGGGCGAATCACAGGCTTGAGAGTTGGACAGACCTGGCATTAAATTCCTGCCCCTCCCCCTCTGACCTGTGTGACCTTGGGCCTGTCGTGTCCTAGTCTGAAGATGAAGTTGAGCTGTTGAGTCTTCAGAAGAAGATGCATATGGAGGGTTTAACCCTAGATACCGTTTGTGGTCAATGAGTGGGTAGTTACCAGCTTTCAGGGACAGGAAATTCAGGTCCCTCTCACCTGGACAGGTGTCTGCAGTCTGGGCAGCCAGGGTCTTGAAGCACAGGAGTAAAAGGAGCTGGCCGATGGGCCCCAGGGCCACGGCCACTCCACTCAGCTCCATGTCCTCTGGTCTTTGACCTCGCTCTTGTGAGCAGGCGAAGCCAGCCCTTGCCTGGGCCTGTGGTTTCTCAGCTCCCACGGGGACACCCACTTCCTGCAGCCTCTTTGGTTACACCAACAGGAGGTACCAGTGATGGCAAAGGGTGTTGCCTTCCTGCTGGGTCCCACCCTGCTGCCCGCTGAATCAGGCTCACTTCCCCTGGCAGGATACTCCATTCCCAGTCGAGAGAGCTCCCAGGACCCCTCTGTTGGAAAGGGTCTGCCTTCTTTGTGGCTTAAGGAAAGCCCAGTCCCCAGACCCCCTCCTCATTACCCAACTACACCCAAACAACACTCTGAGACCTTGACTGGGGTATAAGGAGGAGTTGGCTAGAGATGCTCCTTCCCTCGCCTGACTTCCAGAATATTCTAATAACTGAGGCAGTCCTTGAGCACTTAACACAGCGGAAGAGAAAAAAATCCCGAGCACTTCTTATGTGCCAAATACTACTTACGCCAGCCCTATTCGGAAGACACTATTATCTAAATTTCACAGGTGGAGAAACTGAAGTCACACAGCTAGTAAGAGCCTGACATTACCTCGAGTCTGTCTAATGCTCCAAGGACCACTGGGTCTGGTCATTACACCAGAAGGCGAGGCTATGTCTTATCTCCCCCCAAATCCCAGAGGCCATGCTCCACATCTTGTACTATGATCTCCCTTAACCAGGACATGTGGTGAGCATTCTGTAAAGGGCTTCTGCAGATGTGTAGAATGTCACTAAGGAGAGTAGGATGAGGACAAGAGGGGAGGAGCTGAGGGTGAAATTCTTCTGTGGTTTGATATTTTTCCGGGCCAGTGCTCGTGAGCTGGTGTCCCAACCACACACACTGTCCAACTAGGAAAGAAGCAGGGGATGGCCAGACCAGTGGTTTAGCAAAAGGGGTTTAGGTCCATCTCTATGGGCACTGGAATGACACTAGACTTTGCAAATTTTTGTGCAGTGGCTCCAGCCCGTGGAGACGGAGGGAACAGAGAGGTCGCATTGCCTCGGGCACCCCTCAGCCTCCCTGAGCTACTGGATGGGGCCGCCTGTCCCTAGCATGGGCCGGAATTTCATCTGTTGGAGAGGGGCTGGTTCAGGGGTGTTCACCTGGCCTTAGGACAGGGAGAGAGGCAGCCGGTCTTTGTCCTTCAACCCCATCTGCCGGTGACAACCCCCCACCCCCGATCCCAGGGTGCTTCCTCTTCTTCACATTGCCAGTAGAACGAATGCAGGGGAGATGTTGACACCACAATCAGGTGTCACTTTAATGTTCCTAAGAGTATGTGGGCCTAAGAATACAAAAGAATGCAAGAGTCTGTCAAGTTCAGATATCTTAAAGCAGGATCAGTCAAGGTCATTTGACTTCTGACACTGGCAGTTTAGGTATTTGGGGCCATCTATCCTCATAAAGACAAACAGACAAAACATTAAAAAAGAGATTTGCCTGAAGGTAGAGTCAAGTGAACCATGTAGGGATGGGTTACTTTGCTATGTTCTAGAGAGCAACAGAGATCCGGAGAGGGGAAACCAGCATGTGGGGTCTCTTTTTGCCAATCCCCCAAAGATAGCTGAGAAGCTGGTCAGTTACCTCGACAATTTTGCAGCATTGAAGGTCAAAGTTTGGGGTCTATGTTCTGTCAAAGAGTGGATTTGGGGTGGGATCCAGAGGCATTTCTTCCTAGAAATAAGGATGAATCATCAATAGGCAGCCCTAATGTGGACTGCAAACTGGTTTTGAGACATCTAAGTGTCCCAGGAAACAAATCTCAACTCCTGAAATTCTAATAAGGTCTTCCTAGATCACTAGTATCCACTTGCTCTGAGCTGAAACCAACACAAATCTTGTGGGAAGGAGAACACTATGACCCCAGGATTTAAATGATTTCTGCAAATATATGTATTTTCCAAATTAAATGTTAGAACACAATAAAAGATAACCAGGTTCATGAGGATAAAAGACAACATGTACAAGAACAAATAGAAACAACAGAGTATAGAAACAGATCCCCAGAAGCTACAGATACTGAAATGACAACATAGTTAATGGTGAAAATGGAAAAGCATCCTCCGAGATTGAAAACAAACAAGAATGCTCATAAGTCACCACTTCTGGTCAACCTCGTGTCACTGTCAGTGCAGTAAGGCAGAAAAAACAAATATGATGTAAAAGAATTGGAAAGGCAGGTGCAAGGCCATTATTAATTTCAGAAGATATTTTATGTAGAAAATTCAAGAGAATCTAAAATTAAATTTTTTAGAATGAATAAGCTCAGCAAAAACCAATTATGTTCCTCAAAGCTAGCCAGAAAGAATTGCAAAATGAAATTTTAAACATTTACAATAGTGACACCAAAATCAAGTAACTGTGAATAATTCCAGCAAAATACATGTGAGTCCTCCATCTGGCAGTAGAAAGCCGTCAGATGTGAGTGAGTGATGTTTAAAAAGATTAGAACAATTGGAAGAATAGTCTCCGTTCATGGATTCAAATGCTCAATATTGTAAAAATCTTAGTTTCTCTCTATTTGATCTGCAGATTCACTGCATTATCAATTAAATGCTCATTTTATTGGGAAACTTGACAAGGTGAATTTGAAATTTCTTTAAAAGTTTAAAGGCCAATAATTAGGATGTTCTGAGCTAGAACAAGGAAGGATGACTTGCTCTGCTTGAGGTCAATAATTGTCACGAAGATATAGTCACTGAGATGGTGTGGTACCAGCTCCAGGATCCAGACTAAACCAGCAGAACTGAACAAAGGGTCTAGAAACAAATTCAGGCGTAAACGGACCCTTGGTGCATGACAGTGGTGGCTCTGCAGAGCAATGGGGAAAGAATAAACTTTTTAAAATTGAAATATAGTTGATTTACAATGTTGTGTTAATTTCTGCTGTACAGCAAAGTGATATGGTTTTATATATATATATATATATATATATATACTTTTAAATTCTTTTCCATTAGGGGGTTATAGTTGATTTACAATGTTGTGTTAATTTCTGCTGTACAGCAAAGTGATATGGTTTTATATATATATATATATATATATATATACTTTTAAAAATTCTTTTCCATTAGGGTTATCATAGGATATTGAATATGGTTCTCTGTGCCATACAGTAGAACCTTGTTTATCCATTCTACATATAATAGCTTACATCTTCTAACACCAACCTCCCACTCTATCCCTCCTCCAACCCTCTCCTTCTTGAATAAACTTTCAATAAACACTATGAGCTACTGGGTGTTCATGTGGGAAAACCAGAAATGAAACTTGACCCTAATCATAAAAAAAATCAATGTTGGCAGAATTATAGACCCAAATGGGAATAGTTTTAGACCACGTTGTAAGACATCAAATAACCTTGGTGATATCTTATGTAGGAATGAAAAGCACTAAACATAATGGAATAGTCTGAAAATTGACTTTGAAATTAAGAACTTTGGCTTCTCAAATGATACCCCCAAGAGAGTGAAAAGACCCACCTGGGCGGGGGTGGGGGAGGGAGAGGTATTTGCAACACACAGAAGTGACAAAGTGTTGTATCCAGGATAAATAAGGAATTGCAGTAAATCAATACTCCTGCAGAAAGTGGGAAAGTGCCTTATACAGACACTTCCAAAAGAGAATATTTCAATGGCTGATAGAAGAAGGAAAAGGTGCTCAACTTTATTAGTAATCAGAGAAATGCCTGCGTGTACCTGCTCCATAACCCACAACCTGGAGCTCAGACCTGCTGCACGGCAGTGCATGTCCAGGCAGAGGAGACACATAGAACGATGTCCCACTCCGAACGACAACAACCAAAATGTCCATCCAGAGCAGGATGGCCTGAGGGGTGTTCAAGCTGGAGAAACCTGCACAGGGTAACTCGGACAAATCTCTGCTTCCTTCTAAGCATCTGGAAATTCACAAACACAGCACTGAGCCCAGGAAGCCACACAAGGGAGGAAACATTGTTTGATTGCATTTGTAAGTAAATTTCAAAAGCGGGCAACTCTGCACGGCCGTGGTGGGGGTGCGTGCTGAGTGGAATGTGGAGAGAAGGGCAAGGATGGCCCCAATCAGGATGGCAGCCCCCTAGGGAGGGGGGCCTTGGCATTGGGAAGGGGCTTGGAGGCTGGCGCTGGGCTCTGGCTTCATCTGGGTCGTTTCATGCACTCTGGTGAGGAGGTGTTATCTTCCACTTCAAAAAGGAAGTTTAAATAAAATGAAATGGAGCGTGCAGAGGCCTCAGTCGTTCTGTATTGCTTCCTGCAGCAGTGCAGCGGTCCCCGGGAAGCACAGAGATTTGCAAGGGCCCTTTGTCCTGCCTAGCTCCTGGGATGCCGGCTGTCACTGCACAGGTGCCGCTCGCTACACTGCATTTAAGGGGAGGTGGTCCCAGGGGGCCGGGGACTCCCGCACACCTGCCCTCCATCCGGGTACCAGGGGCTGCACAGTGGAGCTCTCCTGAGGGCTTTGCACGTGACTCCACGGATGCAGGAAGGGTGTCAGAGCCCACCCGGTGATGCTGTCTCTCCACCCAGGTCCTGGCTCGGGGGGTAAGGACCACACCAGCCGCCAGAGCTTCAGGAGCTCCAGAGTGGGAAGGGTGGGTCTGATTTAGGGTGGGTCTTCCAGTGGGACCTGGGGCAGGGGATGCCACCTCGTTGTTTAGGACTGGTGGATGCAGCAGAGAAAGGACTTTGAGTCAACGGGGTTCCAATCAAACTGTTGATTTCTGTTGGTGAGTTGATGGGTCTTCGGGGGAAATGCAGTGACAACAGCATCTGCAGCTTCCATCTTTCTGAGCAAGAGTCTCCAGGAATAGCAGGGCACCTGGGAGAGCAGGTGTAAACCGCCCCCTGCCCCTACAGAGAACTGGCTACTCCAGGCCACCAGAGCCAGCCTCAGGGTGTCCCCCTCCCTCCCAGGAGTAGGGCGTGTTCCCCGGGCTGGGCTGTCCCCTGTCTCTCAGCTGGTCCCCCTTCCTTCCTGCTCCTGGAAGGACTCGTGTCTGGAGGGATGCAGGAAAGGGGGCCACATGCCGGCCGGACCTGGCGGGGTCCTGCACACAGTACACCCGAGATCCCCTGAGGCACCTTTGTTTGGCTGTGAGGACCATATACACCTGGAGCCCTTCGGCTGGGGGAGAGGTTGCTTGCCGTCCCCAGTCCAGCCCAGAGCCCGGGAAAGGGACCCTCCTGACCTGTCTGGGGATTTTCTATTTGGGGGGAAGAGAGCGCAGGGCTTGCCTTGAACCATGCCCCAGGCAGTACCACACAGGCCTGGGTTCTCCGGACCCAAGCCGTGTGACCTTGGGCCAGTCACTTGGCCTCTCTGAGTCTTCTTTGTCACGTGACTCGGGATAACAGAGTGGGTCTGAGGACCCTGTGGAAAGAGGATAATAAGTGAGCAGCGTGGGGTCTGGGAGGGACCGAGGGGTCAGTGACCGGGGGCGTGGGCGTCACCTGCATTTCCCCACACAGCTGCGTCTCTGCCTGCTCCAGGGCTGCCCTCCAGGGCCTGCCCACCCCCCACACCGCCTGTGCCAGGCCTCAGTTTCCAGTGGGTGTTTCACAACCTGGGAGGTGGAGCCCGCTGGCTGGTGGCTGTTGGAACCTCCACCCCCAATGCACGGTTTCCCTCCCCGCCCCTCCGGCAGCTGGGTTGGCAGCCGCTCCGTCCTGCCCTCCAGGGCCTGCCCACCCCCCCCGCACCGCCTGTGCCAGGCCTCAGTTTCCGGTGGGTGTTTCACAACCGGGGAGGTGGAGCCCGCTGGCTGGTGGCTGGCAGAACTTCCACCCCCCACCCACAGTTTCCCTCCCTGTCCCTCGGCAGCTGGGCCGGGCCACGGATGCTCCGTCGAGGGTGTCGGGAGCTGTGTCCCTGGGGCCCCGCTCTGCTGTGCGCGCAGACCCAGGACAGGAGGGCGGCGCCCCTCAGGTGGGCAGGGCTACGTGGACACGCGGCCCCCACTGGTCCGTGAGGGCGTTTGGGCAAAGCGCCTACAGCCCATTGACAGTTTTACGTGCCCACAAAAATGATTTCGAATTCTTTTAAAATCAGAAGAAAAAACATGAATAAAATTCGGCCCAGGTTATCTTCATCTTTGAACCTCCGTCGTTGTAAAATATAATTTTTAATATTTTCTATGGAGGAAGGGGCCTAGTAAGGCAGAAGTGCCCAGGGTCCCCAAACGGGAGATCCTCCCAGGGACCCTCCTGGAGCATCCTTGAAAAGCTGGGGCTGGCGGAGGAGCTGGCACTGCAAGCAGGCTATCGGCTGTCAGAGGGAAGTTTTTCTCTTTCCCACCCCTCACAGGCCTGAAACAGCTCCTTCCCCACCATGAACAGTGCCCCTACAGCAGGCTGACACAGCCTCAGCATTAGTGACATTTGGGCTCAGACCATTCTTGCCGTGGGGCCATCCTTGCATGGTATCCTGGCCTCTTACCTGCTAGATGCCAAGAGCATCCCCCCCCCGAGTCATTACAACTAGAAATGTCAGCAGACATCTCCGCCAAACACCCCTTCAGGGGCAGGAGGGAGAGTCACCCCAGGCCCCATAATTTTGGAATCACCACCTCTGCAGTGTCACAAATCCTAAAGATGACCTGATTTCTTGGCCAACCCCCGAGGAGTGTACCTTCCCACGCCCCTTCCCCCTTCTCCTCCTCAGGTACCAGCAGGGGTATCTTTTGATTTTAACGATGCTCTTGGAAAGTGTATTTGTGTGTGTGTATTTTTTAACATCGGTAAACAGCATTTACTGGGGCGCATTCTGAATTCTACTTTCTCCACTCAGCTGCGTGGGCATCGCGTGTGCATGCCTGTGTGTGTTTGTGTGACTTTCAGGAACATGCATCTTGATATATTTATCTGCATTTAGTCCACTGCTTTCAACTGCCAAGTGATCATCATCTTGGACCTGCCCACGTTCCCAAGGCGGTCACCTGGGTGACCTCTAAGCCCGCCCTCCGCCACTGCCACCGAGGCCACTGTGCTGTCTCCCAGGGTCCTGTGCTCACACCAAGAGTGGGATTTTCAGGGCCTGTGGTCTGTGGAGCCTTAATTCGACTACATAACACGGGACTGTTCTTCAGAACGGACGTGCCCCCGGCCGGGGCCACACTGGCCACTCCACTCCCCACACCTCTGCACTCCCCAGCACTCTGACAGGTGCCTGGGGTCCTGAACAGCTTGCCCACACTTTAGCTTCAAGGCTTTCCTCTTACATAACCTGCTCTTCCATCGCCTTGGGGTTATTGCCTTCTCATTGTACTTTCCAGACGTGAATCACGTGTTGGTTTAAGACGCTGCAAATATCTGCTCCCTTTCCATCGGCTCCCCTTAGCAAAGCTTATCAAAGTAGCTTTGCCCTTGATAAGTTTTTTGAGCTTATCGTTCTTGCTTTTAAAGTTTTGTTTACGAAGGCTTTCCCGCCCCAAAAGCCCCAAAGATAATCTCCTGCATTTCATTTTCTAACTTTATTCTTCTCCCATCTGGTTCTTTATTCCTTGGGGTCCTCCTAGTCTCTAGGTAACCTCCCCCCACCACCTCCCCACAGGGATTCATTATTATCCTCCATCTCATGGGCCAGTTTCTGGAACCGTCTACCAAACCACTGTCCTCTCCTATTGGATTTGCGGGGCCACCTTTGTGGTGAAGTAAGATCCCATATACGGCTGGTGGGCTGTGTCCCTGAACTTTGGATTCCAGTCCACAGCTCTGTGCCAAGACCACGTGGGATTTATTTCTGCATCTTTGCAGGATGCCTTACTATCTCACAGGACAGTTCCTACTCTACTCTTCTTTTATGAAGTTGGAGTAGCTATCTGTGGGCCTTAATACCTCCACAGAAATCTTAGATCACATCTGAGTTCTGCAAAAAAAAAAAAAATTTGATTGGGATTGCATTGGATTTATAGGTTAATTCAGAGACAGCTGGCATCTTTATAACGTTAGGTCTTCCCATCAGAAGGTGTGGTGTCTTTCTATTTATCAGGGTCATATCAGAGTTTCACATTTGGGTTAGGTTAATTCCTAGATTCTTTATGGTTTCTGTTCCTATTGTGTGAATGGCACCTTTGGAAAAATTGTATTTTCTAATTGATCGTTACTGGTGAAAACAGACGTTATTGACTTTTGTCGGTTCAGTATGTCCAACAGACATACCCAATGCAACTGCTGGTTCTATTGGCTTTTTTCTAGAGAGATGATTTAATGAGGAAGAACTGTAATGACTCACTAAAAATGGAGCTGAGGAAAAAACCAGTTCCCTTTTTTTCTAGAATGAGAACTCATTCTCTCTCTCTCTCTCTCTCACGCACACACACACACACACACACTTCCATGCACACAAGCATGCGTGAACACACACTTGCTCATATATACCCATGCACACACGTGCACACAGATGCAGGCACGCATATGCAAAAATAGCCAATCTCACTTCTCTCCTGCAGAGTCCTCTGGGTCCTGCTTGGCACCAGGGCACATGCTCTGTCGGCGGCACGTGCCGGCACACAGGTGGTGGCTCCCGTCCTGCAGCTCAGCTCTGGCTGCGGAAATGCAGCACGTGTTCAAAGAGTCAGGGCAGCAAAGGAATAAACTCTGCCTTACCTTTTTTCCAGCCTCAGCGGCCATCACCTCGTTTCTCCTCCTGTGGAGGCGAGGGTGGGGACCTACCAAGTATGAAAGGCAAACGCCTCTGGAGGACAGGTCTCCTCTGCCAGATGAACACTCCCACTCCAGGTCCTCCTGGCCGTGGCGTCCGAGGCAGCCTGGTCCGGGAAAGGACGAGGAGGCTTCAGGCTGGTCTGTAGCCTCAGGGACAGCCCCGCCCTCTCAGAACCTCAGTTTCCCTGTTTGCCAGGGGGTGTTTGGACTAGACGTGCTTTCTGACACTTCTGTGCTGAAGCTGGAATCCGCCCCCCACCCCAGCCCACCCTGGCTGCTGCAGGCTGGCCAGGGGTTGCCAGGAGTGGGGGTGGGGGGCATAGAGGGGAGACAGCGAAGGGGTACAGGCTTTCTTTGCAGGTGATGAAAATATTCTAGAATATTCTAGACTATAGAATATTCACCACATTCTAAAACTGGAACGTGGTGAAGGTTGCACAACTCTGCGAATACACAGAAAGCGTTGAATTGTGCACTTAAAATGGGTGAATGGGGACTCCCCCGGTGGCGCAGTGGTTAAGAATCCACCTGCCAATGCAGGGGACACGGGTTCGAGCCCTGGTC
>NC_041226.1:84797486-84824509 GCF_002837175.3 Physeter macrocephalus
GAGTAGCCCCCGCTCGCCACAACTAGAAAAAGCCTGCACGCAGCAACAAAGACCCACACAAGGCAGCCAAAAATAAATAAATAAATTCATTTTTTTTAAAAATGGGTGAATGTTATGGGATGTGAATTAGATCTCAATAAAGCTGTGAAGACATAAAAAGGG
Organism: Physeter macrocephalus; assembly: GCF_002837175.3. Lineage (NCBI taxonomy): Eukaryota > Metazoa > Chordata > Mammalia > Artiodactyla > Physeteridae > Physeter > Physeter macrocephalus. Next base: position 84,797,649 of record NC_041226.1, read on the forward strand.
TTAGTTCTGGGAGGAAGGTGAGGGATGGACCGGGGACACTGGCACATAGGTCCTTAGCATGGGGGACGGGCCCTGAAGACCTAGACGGGGGCCGGGGGGACCCTCCCGCCCAGTGGGGCCGGCTGGGGAGAGACCCTGGCCTTCTGCTGTGCACAGGGGCCTCTTCTCCACCCATCCCCCCCGCCCTTCTCTCTACTTGTCGCCCTTCTCTCCACTTGGCTCCCTTCCAGCTCTGTCAGCCTCTTCTCTGCCTGCCCCCCAGCCTGGCAGCCACACTGGGCTTTCCACGGGCCCCGCCTCCAGTGACCCAGGATCCCCAGGAGCTCAGATGCCCACTCCCAGCGCCTGGAGGTTGGACGGGAGAGACAGGCTCTGGCAGGAAGCAATCCTCACCCTCGGGCGTGTTAATTCCCAGAGATAATAACACCAGCCAGACTATCCGCCGGAACCTGAAGACGGATGACCAGAGTTTGCAGGGTGATCTTTTATGTCAGAGTAAACTGGAATTTGTATCTCAGAAGGCAGACCATCCCCTGAGAGCCCTCGGCGTCCCGGGATCGGGGGAGTGTGCCCCGCGCTGCTGGCTGAGGATGCCGGCAGAGGCAGCGCCACAGGAGACCCCCGCTCGCCCGTGTCCGGTTTAATATCTTAACTGAGCCTACAAGCCCGAGAACGCTGTGGGGAAGGCAGATCTCGCAGTGTCCTCCTCCTGATTTGCAAGGGACAGGGGTCAATTTCACCTTCCGGACACTCAGAGAAAACAAATCAGGAAGCAGGGGTTGTTTTGTTTTGTTTGTTTGTGGCTGTTGTTTACTTCTTGCGTGTATTTTCAAAGCTTGTGAAAAGACAAGAAAAATCTAGGAACCGGTTCTCACCGAAGTTAAACTCATTCTTAAAATCCCAAATCCTTTCATGGCTCCCTGTTTCCGGGAACCAGAACACAATCTGCTTTGCTCTTGATTTGAAGGCTGGTGAGATGGATGGGGATGGTCATATATAACGCGTGAAAAGAGCAGCAGAGAGCCTGAAGCCGTGTTGAGCGCATGCGTTACCTGCTCTGGAGCTCTGTTCCCGGAGCCGTTGTGCAAACATATTTACTCTGCATAAAAGAATGTGATGAGGCTGCCCAAGACATTTGTCCACCGCAGTGGATTTAATGTTTAAACCTGCATTAGGACAGGATTAACCTTGCTGAAGGGTATTGAGATGTGGGTGAAATGGATAAAATTAATCCTGGATACACGTTGCCATGGGAGAAGCACTGGGTGCAATTCAACATTTATTGCACGTAAATACCATCTCCTCAGCTTCCCTATTCCCATGCAGTCACCTCGGGTAGCAAGTTCTCTGCCCAGTGGAGTGGAACACAGGGCCCCAGGCTTAGGCCTGGACATGCCACTCTGCCTTACCTCCTCCCAGCATCCCTGATCCTAGTCATCTCAGTGACGGCTGTGGGCAGGTGGGTGGGTTTGCAGACTCAAACGAGCACACCTACCCCCACGTAGTCTCTGCCTGAGCTCTTTCTCTCCTCCTCCAGAGGCAGAGAGAACATGGCCACAGTCACAAATAAGTCACCACCATCCTCGCCTGTGACCAGGGAGGCAAGAGAAAGCATGACCCAGCAACTCCAAGCGAAGAATCCCAGGGAAGCCTCTGATTGGCTGGCCACTGGCCAATCATCACGATGGAGCTTCTGGGCACAGACAGCTGTGGCCACCGTAGGGAACCTTGACTAAACAGTCCCATCTGCCTAGGACTATCCCAGTTTCAGCAGTGAAAGTTCCAGGTCCCAGAAACACTTCGGTCCTGGGCAAGCCAGACGGCAGGTCACTCTAAGCTCAAGAATCCACCGAGAAATTTCCAAACCCAATTAGCAAGTTCTGTGAGCATGTTGTAACCTGTTTTGCAAACATTCTATTTGAGCAATTTCCCCACAAATTGTTTCAAAAGGGACAACAAATGAGAACTGAAACCAGGTCAGTGCGGGTCTCATGATTTTTAGTTTGGCAGAATGTCAGTCCCTGTGCCATCTCGTGGTTAAACCAAATCCACAGTTTGGGGAGTTCTGCTGATCCCCAGCCTCTCAGGGAGGCCGATTCCTCTTTCGAAAGCTGCCAACCTGGAGCTGCTCAGGTAACTTTCGGGGTCAGTCACACCTGGGTATCGGACACAACAGTTCCCTCAATCCCGTCCTACAAGTCCTCCTAAAAGAAACATCAGTGACATGGTCATAACAACTGCCATTCCTGATGGAGAGGGTCCTGGATCCCAAGACAGTCTAGACATCTAGATATTTTAAGTTTCCTTCAAGCAAGAGGACCAAGGCCTGAGTGGCCCCCTGATCACTGCATGACCTGCACAGACAGCCAGGAGAGGACATTTGGGCCACCCTGGTCCCTGTGAGCTCACTGATGGCAGGAGTGGCCCTGGGACTTCGGTCACCTGGGCACACTGAGGACACAGAGGGGGCACTGCAGGGTGGATGGCACACAGCTGGTAGCACTATCCCTGGGCAAGTTTCAACCATCTTTGATGTGAAGAAAATCCACGATGACATCACCACCGTAGGTGACATTCATTGTGTGCTGGCTGGGAGGGCTCCCATGACTCTAGGGTGGTTCTTTATCTTTGTAGCCTGGCAGGGGCGGGGGGAGCTCATTCTGCATTTAACATTTGAGGAGCCAGAGGCAACCTGGTGGCGGTCACAGAGGTAGCCGAGGTGGAGAGGATGGACGCTGGATGGCGGTGAACTGTGGCTTCGCGAGGAGGAAGAGTCTTACCCTTTCCAGGATGCAGCTGCTGTTCCCTGATGCCCTGCCATCGCTAGCATCCTTTGAGGCTCAGATTTCAAGTTAGTTCTGCTTCCTCCAATCAAATCTCTCTGGTTTAGCTTAGTTGGAAGGACCCCAAAGATTACCCGATGAAAATAATCTCCACGCTCTTGTAAAGAATGATAAGCGGAACATTCCAGGGAGGTGTTGCCCCCCCGCCCTTTGAGCATACATCTACCACTAACTAGACGGTCGAACTGGGGAGGTAACTGAGTAAATCAGGGCAGCTCCCCAACCCTAGGCCAATACCCCTTCCCCTTCTACCTCCCCCGACCCCACAGGTTGGAGGAGAGCAGTCTGCAGGGTACATTTGGAATATTGTCAGGCCCCCTCCTCTAAAGAGAGCCGGTTTGGGGTGCGTGTGGTCCCTCCGAGGTCTCGTGCTCTCGCTAGGGCGGGCTGCTGTCAGTGGGAGTGTGGGCCGCTCCGTGCTTGAAAATAATCTCCACGCTCTTGTAAAGAATAAGCGGAACATTCCAGGGAGGTGTTGTCCCCCCGCCCTTTGAGCATACATCTACCACTAACTAGACGGTCGAACTGGGGAGGTAACTGAGTAAATCAGGGCAGCTCCCCAACCCTAGGCCAATACCCCTTCCCCTTCTACCTCCCCCGACCCCACAGGTTGGAGGAGAGCAGTCTGCAGGGTACATTTGGAATATTGTCAGGCCCCCTCCTCTAAAGAGAGCCGGTTTGGGTCCCTCCGAGGTCTCGTGCTCTCGCTAGGGCGGGCTGCTGTCAGTGGGAGTGTGGGCCGCTCCGTGCTACCCTGGAGTTGACAGTGACAGATGAGGTCGGATCTGGGCCCCAGCGGCTTCTCAGGGCTTGGGACCTCGTCCTGCTCACAGAGGGCGGGACTGGGCGCTGGGCTTTGTCACGGGCAGGTGAGGAGGAGGAAGGGGCGCTTTGGGAGCTCCCTGCAGAGGGCATTGCTCACTTGTCAGGAGGACCCTGTGATTATCCCCACTTTCCAGGTGGCAAAAGTGAGGCTCTGTCGGGGGAGGTTGCTTGCCCATCACCATGAGGAATGGAGACTCCGCCAGGCTCCTGGACCCCGAGCTGGCGCCCGGTTATGTAACCTGCCCTTGAGGGGGCCCTCTTGCTTCCCTTGGTCTCAAGCTCTCAAGTCCCATCTGATCTTAAGACGAGTTCAAATGCCTCTTTTCAATAAACTAGAGGACAGGACACTTTGGAGAGGGAAAGAGGTCCCTGGAAGTGTTAGCAGGTGTTAAGGATAGCCGCTAAGGATGGACCCTTCTAGCTTGAGGGACTTAACTAGGACTCGACGCAGGGAACAAATCTGGAGTGTCCACGCTGACAGCCCCGCCGTCCAATTTGGGACAGGCTCTCTGAGGGGCCAAGGATACTTTTCAGCCGGCTCGGGAGGACACAGGATCAATCCTGTTTTCATCACCTACGAAGAGCCATTCCTGCCTCTTCCCCATCTGCCCTCTCAGAGCCTTCGAGGCCCATTTCCCTCTGAGGCTGCATCGTATAAAAAGGCCCCTGGAGCTTTTCTGCGGCTGCGGAAAGAGCTTTGATTCTCTTCCGAGAACCTGTACCGCTGGCTCCACGGTGGCAGCCTTCCCTCCGGAGAGGAGCAGGAGGGAAATCATTTTGTCAATTGCGGGTAATTAAGCCGCGCACAGTTATGGAACACGCATTGTATGATGATTAATTCCCAGGAAGGCGAAGGTATTTTTCATCTTCAAAGCTCCCCTCTGCTGTTCATTAATCATCTCAGCCCCCGGGAGAGAAAGGCTGGTTCTCTTCCCGAGAGCAGGGAAACTGAGTCAGCCGTGCCCACCCCGCCCCCGGGGTACCCAGTGGAAATAGCCCCAAGGGGCCACGCTCTGGGGGCTTCTGGTCCAGGGAGCATCTGCTTGCTTCTCCAGCCTCCCGGGGAGGGAATCAGTTCAGACATTACTTTACAGAAAAAGAAGGCCACCCAGCTCTCAGCTCTGCCCGCGTGGCTGTCATCGAGGGTTCTTCGCATGTGCCTTTGTTCTTCTCTTTCTCTGGTACCTGCATTTCCAGCTCGCAGCCTCCCTGGGAACACGGACAGCCTTACCATGTTCGTAGCAAGCAGTTTAAAGGAAAGCACTGTTTTGCTCTCAAATGCCTTCCTTTCCAATTGGGACAAACTGCTATAAATATAGCACATCCTGCTTTGCATTCAAATTGTTGTGAAAGTCTGAGGCTGTAAATAATATGCTCTCAGTGCTCAAGGCAGAATTATTATTATTTTTCTTTCCCCAGTTCTTGGAAGGGGGGGATAAATTGAACGTTTCTTATGCTCCGCAGCCCCGCCCATAGCTGACGTAGAGCATGAAGCAGTGGTGGTGCACCTGCCGTGGATGAAAGGGGCCCGTGCGGAGGCCAGGACAGGAACCAGACCAGAGCCAGTGCCGGGCTGCGCGGGGGGCGGCGGGGTGGGGCGCGTTCTGAGTGTGCAGGTGGGGGGAAATCCTCTCTGAATCAGGGCTTCTCGTTGATGTTTTCTCTGGGCAACCTTCCAAGGGGAGAGAGCCCATCCTCAGAGCTCAGAAGTTGTTGGCCCAAGCTGGTCCTTTTACACAGGGGGCAACTGAAGCGGAGAGCAGATTTCTGGAGTTTCTTTTCCAAATACGCTGTCTCCGACCACAGTGTGCTCAGGATCCGGCCCGACAACCCCACAGGCGGCCTCGCCCAGATCCCGGGAAGCAGCGTTCCTCCCGGGGGTGCTGGGCACGGCTCAGGGAGGTGGGAGCGCCGCGGTCCCGGGTCCCTTTTCTGGAGGAAGTGGAGGCTGTGGGCATCTTGGGTAGACAGACCCCGCTGGCCCGGCTCACGTCCCTACGTGGGATCTTGAGCAAGTTCCCTGAGTCTCGGTTTCCCGGGCTGGAAAGGAGGATGACAGCAGCCAGATCTGACCAGGCCCGGGGCGTAGGGGTGGGTAAGCGAGGCACTCGGCGCGTGCCGCGTCAGAGGCGGGTAGCTCTGCCTGACGGCCACCCCTGCTCCGCGGCGGCTGACCCGGTGGACAGCCGCCTGTTGGAGGCACAGCCAAGACACGGACGGCGTTGAGGGCCCAGCCCCACCCCAGGCCTGGGGGGACATTTGTCGTGTCCTGGGCCCCAGTCGTCCCCGTGGGGCCATCGAGAGGCTGGGGCCCAGGGAGGAGTGACCTTGGCCTTCGAGTGGGTCTGTCCTGCCTCTGCCGTCTGGCCTGGCCCGGCCCAGGTGGGCGACGGCCAGATGGGTGGAGGACCCGCCCTGTCCTCACTTCTCCCTGCCACCCAGAAGGAATGGGACCCCTGCTCGGATCCTACCTGGGCCTGGGCTCCCAGACGGCCCTTCCCAGTGGGAAAAGAGCCTTCGAGTGGGCAGCGCCGGCAGGGGACTCACACCCAGGCCTGTCCTGCCTCTGCCGTCTGGCCTGGCCCGGCCCAGGTGGGCGACGGCCAGATGGGTGGAGGACCCGCCCTGTCCTCACTTCTCCCTGCCACCCAGAAGGAATGGGACCCCTGCTCGGATCCTACCTGGGCCTGGGCTCCCAGACGGCCCTTCCCAGTGGGAAAAGAGCCGGGACCGGTGGGGCTCTGCGGTTCGCTGAGGCCGGGGCGGGAGCCAGGGAAGCGGAGCTCTCATCGCCTGAGGCTCTGGGGCTCCAGGGGCCGGGCCTGGGGCTGCGACTCTCTCCACTGCCCCCCACCGAGCCCACAGCCCCTCCCGAGGGAGGGGGCCGTGAGGCGTCCCATGGAGACCCTGTCTCTGTGGCAGCGCTGGGGACGGAGGCGGAGAGACGGGCTCTGACAAAAGGAATAAACCGAGCGCGCGGCAGGGCTTCTGCCTTTGGAGCCGGCCCGTCCCTGCGAGCTCAGCCTGGCCTCCCGGCGACACGGCCCCCACCGCGGCCTCCCCCGGCCCCAGCCTGTCTCCAGTGTTGCTTCCCCTGCTGGCGGGACCGAACGGGAAAGGAGGGCAGGAGCGTGGCGGGCAGCCGGGCGCGGCACGGGGCCGCCCGCCGCCCCCGGGGCACACACGCTGCCCTGCCAAGAGGCCCATGAGCCGGCCAGCTGTTTGATTTCAGAAGTGAGGCCCCAGGACCTCTGGCTCAGCCTCTCCCTGGGACTGCTGGGCGCGTTCATTTCCGAGCTTCGCCACACCCCGTGCCCGGCTCCCTGGGGGAACGTGCTGGACGCCGGGTCCCCAGCCCCAGGCCCCGCGCGCAGGTAGGGATGGGGCAGAGACACGAACACATACGTGGGCCTGTTCACCTCACCCCACCCAACAGCCCTGCGGGTCGAGATGAGGAAATTGAGGCCCAGAGTCGTGAGAGATGTTGGGTGGACGGGGGCCCCGGCAGAGTGGAGCCCGGCTCCGCCTGGCCCGGGGCTGAGCTCGCCCGCGTCCGTTCGCTGCCCTTCCCTGCCCGCCGTCTGGGGACGCAGAGCGCGCCCCTGCGGGGGCCCAGGCCCCACCCCTGATCCAGCACTGCCCTCCCAGCCCCCTCGTAGGATGCAGACCCCACCTGAGCATGAGTGTCGCAGGTCCCCTCCCTGGCAGGTGGCGCCGGGGGGGTCTGGGAGCCTGCTGTGCGGGAGGTGGGTGGGCGCGGGCTGCGGTGGGAGGTGGGGCTTGGGAAGGGGGAGGGGAACCTGAAAGCCAGGCAGGTCAAGGAGGCCACACCTGGCCCAGCTTTTGGTACTGGTGGCCTGGCCCTGCCCTCGTACTTGTAAGGTATGATCCTGGACCTCGGGGAACACGGAAACCCTCGTTCCACAAAGCGGGGAGCCGAGGCTCAGGGGAGAAGGGGACTGACCCAGGCTGGCTGGCTGGACGCAGCGGCTCCCGATTCCTGCCAGGAGCCCTCCGTTCACCCCGCCTGGGGCCGGGGCTGCTCCTAGGGAAAGCTGTGGAGGGCCACGGGAGCAGGATGCAGGTGGGGGCAGCTCCTCCCCTCCCCTCTGCCCCAGCGCCCAGCTCCATGGGCTGCCAGAGGCCCGGCTGGGCTCTGACCCACGACACACTCTAATGAGGCGTCCACACCGAGCCAGGCCTGGGGCCCGGGTCACAGATGCCTCAGAAGCGGCCGGGTTCAGGAGATGTGGCCTCGCGGCTGGAAGGTGGGCGCTTGGTGGGATGGGGAGGGGCTGCGGCTCTGTTGAGGGTTCCGGTGTGTGTGCAGGCTCACCTCCGCTTGCCTCTCTCCTCTCAGAGTCCCCCGCTCCCCAAATAGGCCACTGCAGGAGGCATAACCTCCAGGCCTGCCTCGGGCCCCAGCGCAAAACCTCACGCCCACCCCGGCCTGGACCGCTGTCTGGGGAGAGGCAGAGCCGCTGCCGCGTGCTGGGGGCCTGGGGCGGGGGGGTAGCGGGTGGGGGCGCTTCTGGGGTCCCACTGCTCAGTCATCCCAAACGTCATGGTCTGGGGTCCGTGAAGCGTGGCTGGACCGCTTCTGGGGACAGGAGCCACTGTTTGGTGGCCATGGCTGGGCAGGTGGGAGGTGACTTGTGGTGTCTGACTTCTGCCGGGGCTTGGGAACCAGCACCGGGTCGGGCTGGGGGGCAGCACCGCGACCCACCCCAGGGTCTCCCGGGGGTCCCCGAATGGCAGCCGGTCCTCGGGACCCTCCTCCAGGTCTGCAGCAGGATGGGCCCTTCGTGACCTGAGCTGAAGACAGCCCTTTGTTCTGACGGCCACGTTTTTGGCATTAAGGTGCCCTTGGTGAATGAAAGGACAGAGTCTGGAACTCCTGCCTCCAACTCTTGGGCTTGCTTTTGTCAGTTCAGCAACAGTGCAAGTGCCGGGCGCTGATGGGTCAGAAAGGGAAATAAACTCGGCTCCCGGCCCTGAACTGCTGGTCCCTTCGGAGAGCTCACCCCGGGGAGCTTGGCTCGGCTGCACCAGCACCCCGAGGGCTGGAGCAGGGATGGGGGGAGGGCCCCCTCACACCTGGCTGTGCACGTCTGCCACCCCTGCCACCCTCCTTGGAGGGACATCTTGCACGCACACACGTGCGCACGCTCACAGGCACAGACACACGTGCTCGCACACACCCACACCCCCGGGCCCAATGCACTAGCAGGAACCTCCTGTCTAGGCCGGGCAGACCCAGGGTGAGGCCCAGGCTCCTTCCCGCAGCACTGCCACGTGCCCAGGAGCGGCCTGGGCCTGGTGGAGACACAGGCTCAGTGGCCCCCGGAGGCCAGGCTCCAGGCGGGATGGAGAGCCTCCCCCCTCGCTCAGCACAGGCTCCGCCCTCTGTCTCCCAGGACGCTGGGGGCGGGCGGACTGTGTGGCCCCTGGTGAGAACGGCCCACCTGCCTGCAGCTTTCGGAAAGATCTACCACGTGCGGCACGCCCTCCCCCGCCAACAGCCCTGTGGGGAAGCAGGCTGGGGGTCGCAGACCGAGAACCAGCGCTTGGAGTGCTGGTCAGCTGCCTGCATGGGTCAGAATCCCCGGCAGATTTCTTCAGTTCAGATGCCAGAGACCCGCCCGGAACCTGGAGTCTCGGGGCACGCTCAGCAGGGCAGGGGGCTTGGACTTCTGGAATGTGCTGGAAGACTCTTCCTGCCACACTGTCCCCGCACCACTCCACACAGCCACGTGAAGCTGCTACTGGCCTTGCCCTTGAGTGAGGACGACGTGTTCAGAGCATCCGTAAATAAGGGAAGCAAATGATATCACCAGAGGAGACGGCACCTCTCGGCCACCCTACCTCCCACCGCCACTGCCACTGTGGCTGATACCGTGTTCTGCGGTCACAGGATTCCCTAGAAATCCACCAATTCGTGGCGTGCCTTTTGGAGGCCCTGCACCCAACTGTACGGGAAGATGGCTGAAGCAACAACAAAAACCTCCCCTCTGCAGAGACAGCCCTGGCGTGAAAGGCCCTGCTGAGGAGGGGCGCAGCCGCACGGGAGACTCGGTGGTAGGGAGGCTGCAGCTGGGGGATCGTGGCCGGTGAGGCTCCCGCGGGCGGCCAGGCGCGAGGGCCGGGGTCTGGGCCTCCCGCGCCGACCCCATCCGTGGTCCCTGGGCGGGAGGAGATGCTCAGACATCTGGGCGAGCAGGTGCACGGCTTTCTGAGGCTGTTTTCCTGTGTGCCCGGAGTTGATGGGGGCTGTCCTCTCTCTCCCTCCTCACCTTCCAGGACTGAGGGCCGAAACGATGGCCGAGGACAAGGAGAGACAGGAAACGGTTACCTGAGGGGCTTTGGGAGCCCTGGGCCAGCTGCCAGTCCCCCACTTGAAGGGTCTTCTCTTCTTCTGCCACCGATAGCTCTCCGGGTAGGCGGCTGTTTCTTTTTCTCACCGATCGACGTCTGGGCCGGACACAGGGCTCCCTTTCTCTCTCTCACGCTCTGTGACATCCCCAAATTCCCATTGGGTGGGCCTGACGTTGGATGCTGGGGTCACAGGGCTGCAACCCATAGATGCACAGACTGCCCTCCAGGGACCGGGGTGCAGCCTCCAATACCGTTTTCTCAGCCCCGAGGCAACACAGGGGGCAGACCACCAAGCAGGGACACGGTGGTGCCGACCCTGGGGTCCTGGACCGGGTGTGGGGACAGGTGGGCCCGCCTCCCTGGCACTTGCCGTGGGACAATCCCCCCTCTACCCCCAGCTTCTCTGTGCCCCGATCCCTGTGCATTTTCCCCACAGACTCATGTTTATTGCGTGTTTGTTTCTTCCTTGTTCATTGCGTGTTTGTTTCTTCCTTGTTCATTGCCTCCCCAACCCCCTGAGAGTGAGCGCAGGGTCTGGTCCACCCAGTTCCTGGTCCTTGGAAAGCATGGCACAGAAGTTCATGGGATGAAGAAATGCACAAGCAGGCTCTGGAGATACAGATCCAGAGGGGGCCCACCCTTGAGGCGCTCACCGTGGGGGGAACACTCAGACGTCCACCCAGGAGACAGGAACCTGGGCCGTGGGAAGACACGGGCAGGAATAGTCACAGCGACTCTGTTCCTGATCACCCCAAATGGGAGAGACCCGAGTGTCGATCCACAAAGAGCAGATAAGCAAATTGGGATACGGTCATACTGTGGGATATAGTCCTCAACAAACAGAAGGAACACCCAGCAACAGAGATGAGCTCCCAAACTGTATGAGGAACGGCATATGCCTGACGTGGATTCCCGTGTGATGCCCCTGCTGTGATTTCTAAGAACAGGAGCAGCTGATGATGATAACAGCCGTCAATGAATGAGGGCATCCCTGGGGTGGGGAGCAGGGGGAGACTGGAAAGATGCTCCAGGGAACTTTCTGGGGTGATGGGAATATTCCATAATTTGGGGTGGTGTTCACATGGATGTCTATAATTGTCAAAATTTATTCAATCAAAATCTGTGCTTCTTTTAGTATGTAAACTTTTCCTCAATCTTTAAAAACATGTATATCTCGGAAATAACTAAATTTCCTTGTCAATTGCATTATTAGGAACTTTCATCGAATCTTTAACAGTGGTCATTTTTAAGTCTTTTGTCATTTACAGAGAGTTCTGGGTGTACTCTGATGCTTTTGCAAAAATGTTCCTATAAAAGTGTTTCTTCAAGGAATTCATGGAAAGGACTCTGACAAGTACAGGTTTCCGGTAACTGACTATACTGCTGAACTGAATGAATGAGCATTTTCAGAACTCAAATGGAAAACTGATGAATCCATAAAAGTGCTAACAAAAGATCAAGATGAAAAAATTAATTACATAGGACTGAGTGAACTGATGAGGATGATTATAATTTTTGTGACTTTCTGTTTGAATAAAAAAAGAAACAACATACTACATATGTATATAAAAAAAGAAATTCTAATAGTTGCTTATTTACTTAGCCAGTTTTAAATGCAAACCTGTAGTCTTTGGCTGACTGTGAGCTATGGCAGTGTAGTCTGATGCCAAAAGCATGGGTTTTTTTTTGCAAAAATGTTCCTATAAAAAGATTTCATCTTCAAGGAATTCATGGAAAGGACTCTGACAAGTACAGGTTTCCGGTAACTGACTATACTGCTGAACTGAATGAATGAGCATTTTCAGAACTCAAATGGAAAACTGATGAATCCATAAAAGTGCTAACAAAAGATCAAGATGAAAAAATTAATTACATAGGACTGAGTGAACTGACGAGGACGATTATAATTTTTGTGACTTTCTGTTTGAATAAAAAAAAAAAAAGAAAGAAAGAAATCAGGGACAGTGGCTACCTTGGAGGGAGTGGTGCCTGGAAAAGAAAGCCGTTTTTATTAAGCCTGTGTTCCTGGCAATGTTTTGTTTCTTGATCTAGATGTGAACTACACTGTTCATTTTATGAATTTGCAGTGAGTTGTACACCTATGCTAACTTCTCTGTTCTATATTATTTGTCATTAAAAAGCTAAAGAAATGGCCAAAAAAAAAATCTGTTTATGCCTGAAAAAAAAAAGGGAAAACAGAGCACACTTAACATAAATATCAGCCTTGCTCACCCACCAGCAGGATCTTGCTTATGGAGAGAGCTTGCTTTGACAGGCACATTCACTTTTATATTCCACTGGTCATCTGAGATTCTGGCCCTGGGTAAGTGTCGAGTCTTTTTTGGTCATTGTCATTTAAAAACTGCTTTATTAAGATATAATTCACATACCATAAAATTCACCCGTTGAAAGTGTACAATTCAATGGTTTTTCTATATTCACAGAGCGGTGCAACCATCAGCACAATCTAGTTTTAGAACATTTTCATCACCCCTGAAAGAAACCCTGTACCCTTGGCCGTCATTCCTGAGCCCCAGGCAATGGCCCATCTGCTTACTGTCTCCACAGATTTGCCGGTTCTGGACACACCACATACACAGAATCACACAACATGCGAGTTTGTGATAGGCTGCTTCTACTCAGCATAAAGGTTTTAAGGTCCATCACATTGTAGTGGGTGTCGGCCCTTTGTTCCTTCTTCTTGCAGGATGATACTCCACTGTACGCATTTACCAGATTTTGTTTATCCGTCTGTTGATGGAATTTGAGTTGTTTCCACTTTTTGGCAATTGTGGATACTGCTGCTGTGAATATTTATGTACTGAGGACCTCAGCTCCTGCTTTAAAGCCTCTTGTGTGATCCTTGGAGCCCAAGCGTGGCTGATTACAGAGGCTCTGCCCGGGGGTCTCACAGGAGAGCCACCCCCCGCCCCACAGTTGGTGACGGCCGTGCACTGCAGTCTCTGGGGAGCTGCCATCAGGGGCTCGGGCCCCCAGTCACCCTGCTCACTCGTATCTGCGCCCCTAGCATGACACCCTAGTCAGCCTTCACTGTGGGCCCCAGGAGGAAAGACCACGCCCATGAAACCCCATGTGCTCCCGCACGTGGCACACAGCACCCGACTAAGACCTTCCGCATTCTGGTCTCACCTTCGCTGTCTGTCAACGGCAGCAAGAAACAATATTTTCTGAGATCCTTTTCTCCTCCTAAAGTCTCAAAAAATCAACAAGAATGACAAGAGTCCACCAGGATCCCCTCGAGGTGCCATTTTCCTGGCATTGGGTTAAAATGGGGTTTCAGTAAGCTTTTTTATCTTTATGTACGTGTGTGTCTTGGTGTGTCTCTGTACGTGTGCGTCTGTGTGTTCATGCATGTGTGCGCGCGTGTCTGCACACATGTGTGCTCTAGTCAAGAAGCCCAGCCCTTGCCGTCTTGATTTGACGAGCAGAGAGACAACAGAGCATCTTCTCCCCGGTTCAGGGGCCTTAGTCTGTGCATTCTAAAGGGCAGAGCCAGTTTCCATGAAATTCACGGGGTGTCCTTGTGTGATTCTTTTAGCGGAAAGTCTGGCTGACCTCAGACATTGTCACCGTTGTGCTGGTGACGGCTGCACACCACAGAGAGCACCTTTCTTCTCCTTTGGGACTAGGGGAATAGGGCTTCACTGTATAGGGATGAGGCCTGTGTGAGGCTTTGATCAAAGAGGCAGGGCCACCGGGAGATGTATTTAAAGGATTTATTACAAGAATTTGCCCCGATGCAATCGTGGGAGCTGGTGACACAGTCTACGGGAGGCTCTGGCTTCTGTGTCTACTGGTGGCCCCTGAGGTCAGCAGGCAGCCTGTCGGGAAGGAGAGATGGACGTTGAGTGGAGAAGCAGGACACCTGGAAGACTGCTGGGAACCTCAGGGTGACCTCACAGCCATGGCCTCCAGCTTCAACGCCAGGTGCCCTGCGGGAGATGCTGGAGGCCTTCCTCAGGAGCTGAACACACACCTGGCCCAGGAGTCGGAGCCTGGGGAGGAGTTGGCAGGTGCTGAATTGACCGCCCACGCCCTCGAGGTGCGCCAGCAGATCAGAGACTGCCTGTGCCTGGTGCGACCTTCCGCTGAAGCCTTCCGATCCTGGTCATGACTGCTCTTAGGGATCAAGCCAACCCAGGGCTGTGCAGAAAAGGGCAGTAATGCAGCTCAGGCAGGTGACACAGCAGAAATCTACTGCCATCCACCCTGTCACCCTGGCGTCTGTACCAAGTTCATCAAAACAGACTTAGTGCCTGAATAAACAGCAAGATCCATCCTGACGAGCTCACGTGACGCCACCGACCTCCGTAAAATTGAAACCACACGAAGCTTCTCCCTAGAGTGAGTACAGGGGCCCTTGCGTCCCCTCTGGGGCTGTTCATTCCTCTTCCCGCTGAGTCACATGCCCCTTTTGTCTCCTGTGACTTAAACACTGAGTGTATTACTTGGCTATGGCTGCGTGACACATTCCCCGAAACTTGGAGGCGTCACTGACACCCCTGAGGACAGGAATCTGGGGTGGCTCGGCAGTGGGCCTCCACCCAAGGTCCCACAGAGCCGCAGTCAGCGGCCAGCAAGTGCTCTCTGTTCTGGAGGCTGGATTGGGGGAGGGCCTTCTGTTACCGAACCAAAATTGGCTCCATTCGCCTGCATGTAGTAAAGCCAATCTACTGACACTGGGTTGTGGTAAAGGAAAGTGCAGCATTTATTGTAAAGGTGCCAGACAAGGAGAGTGGGTGGCTTGTGCTCAAAAATCCCGAGTTCCCAGAAGTGTTTCAGCAAAACATTTTTAAAAGACAGGTAAGGGAGGGGGGCCCCAGGGTGTCTGATCAGCTCGTGCACAAGTCTCGAGTAGTTGATGGTGAGGTCACAGGGTGGTGTCAAAGGGGCTCACATTATCAGTCCTTAGGCTCCAGTAAGTGTAGGGGCTACATGCTCATGGTCTTCTGGTCGTGAACTTCTTCCATCTGGTGTGGCTTTAGCATCTGTAAAACAACTCAGGAAATGTGCCTCAGATACTATTAGCTGGGTACTTCAGAGGAGATACAGCAGAGGATACAGGGGAAGGGAGTCTGTTCCAGGAAGGGCCCAGAGGGTCCTGCTCAATTACACTCCCACACTCACCTGCATGGCTGTTGCCTTGAGTGGTCAGGTCCTTTGCCACATGAGCTTCTCCGAAGAGCAGTTTTGCATCCCTCGGAGCGAGGGCTCCAAAAGAGTGAGGGGCCAAAAAGGTGGAGGCCACACCTTCTTGTAAGTGGAATCTCAGAAGTGACAACCCATCCCTTTTGCCAGATTCTACCCATTCGTTGGAAGTGAGTCACTTGTGAGCCCTCGCTCGAGGAGGGGTGTTACGTAAGGCCTTGAATACGGAGAAAAGGGGATCAGCTCTGAGGCTGCCCACCCCCCATCTGAGACAGACAATTAACTTCTGTTAACACAACTTAGGTTAGAAGTGGCGACATGGGAGCCGGGAGGTGGGAGAACATTTGGTTAATATGTATACAACACGTGCATATCCAGATATGCAATAAACATTGTGACAAGTACACCTCCTTACCCGCACTGGTTATGTGGCCAGAGTGCATATTCATAACAGCCTCGCCCACACCATCCCTTACCCCTTTGCCCTCCCCTTAGCTGGCAGGGTTCCTTGCCTGATGCATGACCCAAATCTTCTCTCCCGAAGTGTCTGAACCATTAAAATTGCCCCTGTGTTGGCCTGTTGTCGTTTTCTGTTTTAGTTGTGGTGCTTTGAGCATCTCCAGAAGGCAGATGCCTCGGAGCTGGGTAATTGAGTTTCTAGAGCCCTGGGGCCTCCCAGATGGATGGAGCCCCAGCCCCAGGCTGCCCCGGGGGATCTGCAGCTGGGTCTGCAGAAGGGATCTGACCCACGGCCACCTTCCTTCCAGCTCCTCTTGGCCGGGGTCATCTCGAGAAGTTTCCCCCCTGGGGAGCAGCTCCGGCTCCAGGCAGAGCCTGTGGCTGCTGGTCGGGGCCCCGTGCAGCACCAGCCACCCCCTCTGGCTTCCGCACCGTTGGCAGGGATCCGTCCAGATGTTCTCTCCATTCTTCATCCATTCCTTGAGCCATTACGGATCCGGTGCTGAGTTCTCGAATGCCAAGTGAGAACAAGACAGGCGGGGTGGCTGCATGATGGAGCCAAGTCGATGGGGAGGTCGAGGCACCCTAAATGATTTAGGGCGTAAGTCCACTTCGTGGGCAGCAAAGGCGTGGACACAGTCCGGAGGGCAAGGCCTCACGGGAGGGAGGGCCCTTCTGATGGGCGTCAGGGAGATGGTCTCCGAGGCGGGGCCCCAGGGTAGGGCCTGAGAGTGGGGATGAGCTGCCCCAGGCCTGCGTTCCAGCAGCTGGAATGGACCATGGGGAGGTGGGGAGGGCCGGGAATGACCGGGTTCCTGTAGGCCTGGAACCATCCAGGCAGTGGGGACATCCGCGGGCGGGGCACACCACTTTCTCTCTCGGCCGTCCCAGGAGGGAGGGTGTCCACTTCTCCGCTCACACGAGAGCCTGCGGAGCTCCCTTTTCTGGTCCTCTGAGATGCTCATTCACCAGGGCTGACTGCGTGGGGCCTGGCGACCCGCTGTGCGACCAGCGAGGGCGAATCTGAGGCGGACGGCCCAGAGCTGCTGGTGGGGACACCCGGGCAAAGACCGCGGGACCCTTGAGAGGGAATGTGTGCCCTCCCAGCCAGGCCGGAGCCGGGCTCTGCGGCCAAAGCCGCTTCCTTGGGAAGAAGTGAAGAGCAAACCTGAGGGAAGAGGCCCTGACACTTGGACAGCCCCGTTTCTGGACGTGACCCCGTGCAGAGAGCAGGAAAAGCCCCCAGTGTTTTACAGTGGCTTTGAGAGGCCGAGGAGAGGGGCCGCTCTGGGCTGCACCCGCGAAGCCGATTAAGAACCAACAGTGGGCCCCTCCCAGGCCCTGCTCTTCGGGATGCGCAGGGAGAAGCGTAATTAAGGCCTGCGCAGCTGCAGGGTGAGTGATCCAACCCGGGAAGCCCGGGTTTTAATTAGTAATTAGGCCCCTTCTGCAGAGCCGTGCTAAACAGACAAGGGCGCCGTGACCTTAGTCCCCAGAGGGACGGTGACACAGCCTGTCTGTTTTGTGGAAACACCGATGGCTTCTGTCACAGCAGTTTGGATGAAGGGACACTGGCGAGAAGCTCGGCCAGAAGGAGGGTGCAGGTCTCTCTGCTCCTGGGCACCGGGCACTAAAGGCTCAGCTCCCGAATCCACCCAGAGCCTGCAAAGGCAGGTTTAGTGGCTTTTCTGGGGCAAGTGCACAGCCAATACAGTGACAAGCTGCCTGGAAGGTGCATGGAGCATTGCAAAGACCTCCCTGGCTCCACAAGAGGCAAGAGCTGGGGAAAGAGGAGCCAGTAGGCACCCACACCAGACTCTGGGGAAGTGGGCCATCGGCCCCCATGCTGGGCATCTAGGACCCCACGGCCGAGCTGCCCTATTCTGTCTAAATCACCCTGTGTTGTCAAATCACAGAACTTTCCAGCTGGCCCACCCTGGAGACCAACTCCCCCAACCTCCTGCTTCCCAAAAAGGGCAGCTGAGGCCAAGGGCAGCTGCGCCCAGAGGCTGGTGGCCAAGCCGGGACCAGGGCCCGGGGCTCCTGCTTCTCTGAGCTCTTCCTGAAGCTCACGTAAGATGCTGACAGTCACGAGCCCTTTACTAACAAAGACATGGAGTGAGTTTCTCCAAGAGGGACTTCTTTTGTGGCTTTGAAAGAGCCCGAAGTCACGACGCCCTGGAACCCCGTCTAGACGATGCTGGCTCCGGTCTCCTGAGGGTACAGCTCTCACCTCGGCCATGGCCCCCAAGTCTCCACCCCCGAGGCTCACCTCTCAGCTCCCGCTGGGCCCGCAGACCCCCAGTGCCCCCTCCCCGGAGGGCTGCCCAGGCCTCGGCTCTCCCACCTCCTCCCTCCACCCCAGCACCGGTAAGCGGGACATGCAATTCCTGGGTAGTTAAGGCCATGCACGGGGCACTAACCTTCCTAGCCAGGCTGCGAGGACCCGAGGGCGGGTCGTGCGTTGTTGTTTTTCTCCATTTCCCAGACGCTCAGCCCACAGGAGGGACCCTGTTAGCTCTCGTCCATTTTTTAGGAGCTGCAGGTACGGGTCTGTGCCAGAGGAAATAGAGGTCCACTGGTACAAGCTTTCTGTATGTGAGGTGAGTTCTAGAGCTTTGCTGTACGATATAGTACCCACTTCACTATAGGGTGTCACGCACTTTAAAATATGTGAAAAGGACAGATCTCAGGTTGTGTTCTTACAAAACGAACGGAAGATCACAAGGAAGTTTTGGGAGGTAATGGGTATGTTTAGTACTTCGGTTGTGATGGTATCACGGGTGTCTGCATACGTCCAAACTCATCAAGATGTAATTCACACGCACACACCACTATATATAACCAACAATGACCTACTCTGGGCACAGTGCTCCATACTCTGTAATAAGCTGTATGGGAAAAGTACCTGAAAAAAGAATGAATATAGTACACGTATAACTGAATCACTCTGCTGTACACCTGAAACTAGCACAACCTTGTAAGTCAACTCTACTCCAATAAAGCTGAAAGATCAAAAAATTTTAAAAATTACACAGGGGAGAAGAAAGATGTATACATTAAATGTGCACGTGTTTGGATATCAGTTACACCTCACTAAAGCTAAAATTGTTAAACAAAGCAGCTGGAGGCCTGTGATGCCTCTGGCACTGTTGGCGGACACCCTCTCAGGACAGGGAGGTGAGTGGAACTCTTGCCAGACGTCGTCCCAAGAACATGGGGGCCTGATGCCTGGGTCCCACTCACCTCCGCACCCTGAGGACCTTCTCCTGCCCCCTGCCTGCCCTGAGGGAAGCGCGTTTGAAATCAGAAGACCGCATTTCAGTGCCAGCTCGGAACAGCCCTCGACATTTCTGAACCTCACTTTTCTCCTCTGTATAAGGTGTCCATTAGCTAGACATCTCCCATTGACTTCACGGGCTTATCGAGAGGAACAAGCCAGCCGGCGCTGATCATGACAACGTTGCTGGCCACTGTCACCTGGGCCCTGTGCCCATCACTTTCTACATCTGAGATGTGGTCACCATTGTTCCCGTGAACGGATGGGGAAAGCGAGGCTCAGAGCAGTTAAGGCACTTACCCTTGGTCCTGCAGAGGTGGCTGGGCTAAGATTCAGCCCGCAGTCTGGTCTCTTTAGCTACAAAGTGTGACAGTAACCGTGACAGTGAACAGGAGAGGGTGCCCTGAGAACAGGGGGCACACACGCGCGCGCGCGCATGCACACACACTCACACGCACACACATGCACACACACTCACACGCACACACGCACACACTCACATCTGCTTCCACCTCCTCCCGATAACTCATCATGGGGCCTAACTGCTCTCTGAGTCGCCTGAAATAAAATGTAGAACTTTCCACGTGAGGCTCTTTGTGCTGAGGAGAACGATACCAAACGGGGAGAAACTGGCTGTCCAGGGCCCCGTTCTTGCGGTTGAAATGAAATGTGCTGACGTGTCAGAGGAACAGAAATAAAATTCCCGAATATGAGACCCGGAGCAGGTAATGAGGACAAATCAGCAGGTTTCAGAAACGAAATACAACCGTGTGTCTGTAGCTGCAGCCCGGGGGGGCGGCCCACACAGCACGACGGGGGGGCTCGAGCATGGCGTGTGGGGTCGGCCCCAGGGCGCGGGTTTACCGGACCTCGTAAGAGGGACCTCCTCGGACCCTCGGAGGCATCTGGCCTCCTCCTGCTTTGAGGCGTTAGACCCACCTCAGCCAGGCTCCCAGCCAGCACTTTCCACAAAGCCCTCTGTGTCGGTTTGCTCGGCTGCTGTAACAAAGCACCATAGACCGGGCGGCTTAAACAACAGACAGTTACTGTCTCACGTCCTGGAGGCTGGACGTCCAAGATCAAGGTGTTGGCAGGGCTGGCTCCCTCTCAGGCCGTGCTCTCCCTGTGTCCTCACGTGGACTTCCTTCTGTGCCTGCCTGGGTCCACATCTCCCCTTTTTCTGAGGACACAGCTCATACTGGATCAGGGCCGCTCTAATGGCCTCTTTTTAACTTGATGACCTCTGTACAGACCCTGTTTCCCAATACAGCCACACTCTGAGGTCCTGGGGGTCAGGGCTGCAGCACATAAACTTTGGGAGACACAGTTCAGCCCCTAACACTTCCCTCACCCTGCCTTTCTTCACTCCTTATGGTTTTCGCTCATTCACCCGTGCCTACTTTGTGCTTGGCTGGACCAAGACAGAAAGCCCTCAGGAGCCCGGCCACCGGTGGACATCAGGACGGAGCATGGTGGTGCCACGGCAGCGTCAGAGCCAGCCCGGGCCCCGTCTGCAATGCAGCCCCCGGGACGCCCACCCCCACCAGGACTTGCACAGAGCAGGCTCTCGAATATTCATTTCTTCAAAACCACATCCCTTTGCGGATGCTGAGCTGAGCCACTCTGTCCACTTGGGCAAGTTCACCACCCAGGATGGGGGGATGGCACCAAGGCCTGAGAACAAGGTAGGTCCTGAGCCCTAGTGAGCACATCTGGTGGCCACCCTGCCTCGCGGTGGAGCTGGCGGGGGCTGGAGGCTGGGCCACAGAGAGCCCTCGGGAGGACGGGTGCCACACGTGGAGGGCGGCTACGGCGTGTATCAACATTTCAAACGCACGTGTCCTTTGACCTAGCACCCAGCCCGTTGGAGGACGTCTCCGGAGGTCACTGGAAAAGGGCACAGGAGCGGGATGGGCTCCACCAGACGGCCCCCAAATTCCAGGGGCTTCTCCCAACAGAAAATCCACGCAGTCACTCAGGGATCCGGGCTCGCCTCCCTCAGGACTCCAGCCTCCTCGGTTCAGACAGCAGAGGAAGGGAGAGTGAGGGCGGCACTCGGGAAGGTCTATGGCCCCCCGGGCAGTGGAGTGCATCACTTCCCCACCCCCACCCCTGTGTTCCACTGGCCGGACTCCTGCACGTGGTCGCCCCCAACCCAAGAATGCCTGGGACGCGCGGCTGCGTGTGCCCTGGAAGAAGAGAACACAGGTAGGGCACTAGCTGTCTCTGACGCAATATTCGCCCAACGTCTGTCTAAAATAATTAAACGTTAACTCCAGCTTGAGTGACCTGTGAACAGAGTTAAATACATTTAATGGTGGCACAAGGCGTTCATCCAACATCCGTTATTCCAGAAACACTTCCCGGGACATCACGCTGTGTGAAATACATATTATGCAGCCCAGAAAAATGATGGCACGTCTCGATGTTCATGGATATTGGTTCAATGACAAGATCTGGATTCAATAAAGATTATATAGTATAATCCAGATTTTGACAATTCAAATATTTATATCCATCGGTATACATAAACACAGAGGATTATGGGAAGATTTTCACAAAAATTGAAAAAGATATCTACAGTTTTGTTGGCAAGCGTCCCTTCAAGAGATGGAGCTGGTTTCGCCTCACTGTGAATGCGGGCTGGGCTCGTTTCTAATGAGCAGAGTGTGGAAGATGAGATGGGGAGTGACTCCAGATACTTGGCTGTAAGTGGATTTGCAGCCTCTTCCCTGCTTCCTCCCCTGGACCGTCTGTACCTGGGGAAGCCAGCAGCCTTGCCGCAAGTTCACCTAAACAGCCCTAGGAGAGGCCCACGCCACGTGGCGTGCCGTCTTGGAGGTGGCTTCTGCAGCATCTGGAGAGGCCGGAGGCAGAAGCTCTCCTCTGAGCTGCTCTTGAATTCCTGACCCTCCAAAACTGTGAGATGAGACATGTCTGTCAATTAAGCCTCTACCTTTGGGGGCAATTTATTACGCAGCAGTAGATGACTAACACGCCATCTTTGCAAAGTGAAGGGCCAAGGCTCTGACCCTGCCTTCCCCTCTCTCCCCTCTGTGTCCACTCAGAAGAATTCTGAGAGGCCCCCTGGCTGGACTCAGGAAGTCAGCTGAGGCCAGGTGGCCTGACTGTAGTAACTGACCACCTGGGTGTAAAACCCCAACCGCGGTCCCTCAGGACCTCTCAGGGCAGAACTGTGGCCCCAGGCCTGCCTCAATGTCCTCCCGCAGGGTCCCCCCAATTCTCCAGCCGTCCCATTCCAAGGCCCTCAGTCTGGACACAAGCCTAGGTGAGTCATCATAACCGTTGCTTCTCGGAACCCCGTACCACGTCTGCACCAAGCACAGCGAGAGCCCTCAGCACGTCCTTGCGGGACGAGCAGAGCAATGCAGAGAAAACCTTCTAAGATGAACGTGTATGACCTTTGAAACTGGGGAGAATAAACTGTCTGAAAGCAAGTGGGCTGATGGAAGGATTCCCCTGGAGCAGGAAGAGAATCAGTGACGTGACAGCGCCACACGCTGGCTCCCGGGAAGCCGTCTGGGGTGCTGGGCGGCGTCCCTGTGCCCGGGCTCTGCCCACGTCACCCTCTCCCCGCTCCCCTGCTAATTCCCAGGATGCAGAGGCTGTTTTCCCGGAGCCGTGAGCGGGCAGAAATGGGCTTGCTGCTTGGTAAGAAGAGCTAGTCCAAATGGACTGGGAACCGCGAAAACGCAGTTAACAGAGCTGGCCAGGGAGTCTGTCCTGTCCCTGGACGGTCCCCGCCTGCTAATGGGCCTTCCTGGAAAGGCCACTCAGGGCTGGTCTCCACGCTCTGTGATGGGCTGAGCAGGCGCTGAACAGTCTGAGGGCACAGTGTATATAAGAACCACTTTCCCAAACTCATTTCCCTTGCGGGCCTAGCGTGTGCAAGGGTGGCCCGTGCCTCGCCTGGTCCAGGGGTCAGAGGGAGGAGGAGGTGAACGGAGGCGCCAGCGGACTCCTAGTGGCCTGGAGCCTGGTCCGCCTGTCTTGCACTTACCTGCCACTTACCTGCCCGAGGGCTTAGGGCTAGGTAGGTAGTGGCACCAGAGGTCTGGGCTGGTCACTGCCTGGGGGACCCCGGGCCCTCCTTTCACATCCTCACCCATTTCATCCTCTGTGATGTGAGGCTGTGGGCGGACCCGTGCGCTCTGGAGATGCCCGGTGAGGGATGGTCCAGGGGATGGGTTGGGAGCCAGACACACCAATGGGAGAGCAAAAAATACGCCCCTGGGTGCCTCCCAGCCCTGGATGGGGCGGGAAGGGCTCGCAGCGAAGGAGCGCTCAGCCCAGGGAGAGCAGTGACTTTGGGAGGGAAGTGCAGCCACGCGGCACCCGCGATCAGCCTCCTCGGGGTCGGGGAGAGTTGGGCACCTCATGCACGTCCTGAGTCTCGGGTCCCTCAACTAGGAGACTGGGGGCAACACAGCCTCCCTCAGAGCTGCCTGAGGAAGGGAGTGGGGGAAACGTGACACAGCAGAGCACCCCAAGTCGGAGCCGGGGGGAGGGCAGGCCTTCCAGCCGCCCCCCAGGGCAGCTCCACACGCCCTCTACGCAGTAAGTCTCCGTTTCGTCATCAGTTTTGAAAGAGGCTAAAGCGCTCCTCAGCCACGTGCCGACCCTGCCCCGCGACCTTGAATGAGCGACTTGGCCCCGCGCGCTCCCGTCTACGAGCTCCTCCCTGCTGGAGAAATACGATTACATCCAGGTGCCCGCCTTCTCGTCTCAGGATTTCTCCCCCACGACGAGAAAGAGGACATCTCCTTCTGTTCATAAAAAGCGTGCCTGTAGCAGGAGGCGGCCTGGCGCGCGGGCAGCTGCTGACAGCTCCGATGACGGGACCAGGAGGCCGTGCAGCCCGCCCGCTGGACACACATTCAGGCCACCCCCGATTCGCAGCCTCAGCCCGGCCAGGCTGCTCAGATCCCCCTGTCGTTTGATTAATCAAGGGAGGAAGGGCTGCTGGGAAGGCAAAATTAGTTTTTCTATAATTTTTCTATTATTCTTTCTATAATAATTTTCTAAAATTATTTTGCTGCTTTCTCAATATCTGAATTTTTCGCAGTGCTAAATTCTGCTTCCTTTTCCTTAAAACGAAAACAAGGAAACACGCTGGGACAGTTCGCTGCTTATATACATTCCCTCTTACTGGACTTCAGAGGTGTACTTCCAAAAAAGCAAAATGTTTTTGGACAAGACCTCGATGGTTAGAAAGGGGAAAATAAGGCCTGGATTTCAGCAAAACATCGGTGGCCTGACTTGTCTCCGCCTTCTCCCGTGTCCTCACAGTAGAGGGACGATGCAGGTCCTAACAGCAGAGCAGCGCCCTGCCCGGTGTGGGGCCGGGCCCGGCCTCCCGCCCCAGCTCAGATGCAACGCAAGGCCGCCCTGGAGTTGACTGCCGCGTGCGCTGACGCTACACGGAACCACCTAGAGGCTGCCGGCCTAACCGGCGGAAGGTGGGTCTTGCTACTGGCTTCCACTCATCCGTTGTAACAAATTGGACACTCGCCTTCTGGGCTGAAGGGAAATGAAGACCTCGTGAGAGGGGAGCTGCAGGAAGCAAGACCTCCAGGAAGGCTGGAGGGAAGTCCAGGGAGCCTCCTGGGCCTGGAGCATGTCTGGCGCGGGCAACGGGTTTCTTTCCAACCCCGTCTAGGAAGGTGGTGGGAAACGAGCATTTCAGGGCCCCTCTGGGCCGGGCCGGGTCTGAACATTCAATATCTGGGACTCGGTCTCTCACTGACATCTCCCAGTGCAGCCCAGAGAAGTAATGCAAGCTGTTCAAGGTCACACAGCAGCCGAGAAGCAGAGGCGGAAACCCACCCTGTTGCTAGACCCCCACCCCGATCTCCCCAGAATTTCTCAGCGTCTCCCAGTCCGTCCCCAAAGGGCCCTCTGGGTTGGATGCAGAGATTAAAGGCACCCCTGGGATCTAGGACAGTCCCCAGAGGCCTCCAAGTCCTGTCTTGTCTGCAGGACCTGTGAAAAGTCAGGTCTCGGCCCCTCTGCTGATGGCGGTGACCTTCACTTGCTTCCCGGAGCCCTGCTTCTGCCTCGATACGAGGGGAGCCTGGTGGTTGGGGGCGTGGCACGAAACGTGGAAATGCTTGGTAAGCCAGCACGGCTGACAAATACTAAATCCTCACGACTCTGAGGGTGGCGAAGCTCCAGCACGGCTCTCCTGGGTGCAAATGTGGCCTCTGCCACCCACAGCTCTGATCTCAGGCCAGGATAGAGGGGCGCCGGCTTGCAGCACCCCCGTCTCTTCACCCCCATGGATGCACAGCGGTGTCAGCCTTGGGAAGGGCCCAAGGCAAAACCGTGCAGAGCAGGAAGGCCAGGAGGGCCAGGCGCGGGGCTCGGGCAGCGTCCCTGGGTTTCACGGTAGAGACAGCCACTGGGATCTGGGAGGCCATGTGACTGTGCTAAAACCTCCCATGGGAATAGTCAGCGGTGAGTAGGAAGACAGTCTGGCCTAAGACTAAACTTGAGAAGAGATTCAGGCGGAGGGCATCCCTCGTGAGTGTGGGAGAGGGCGGAGCAGATGTGTGTCCCTCAAAACATGCTAACTGCCTGGCCTGCCTGCCCGAGGGCCACCTCCTCCAGGGAGCCTGCCGGGACTCCTACATCCCAGGCCATGACCCCACCTGCAGAGAAGCATCCCAACGGGAGTCCCAGTCTTTGCTTCCTCCTTCCAACATTTTAGGCAGGTGGGTCCATGATCCTTGACAACCCTGGCTGGAATTCCCCACTCTCTCCAACAGCTCAAGGTCTGGAGCTCTGGGGGCCTGAGCGCTCCCCTCCCACCTCCCGAGGGCCTCCCCCACCCCCGGGAGTTGCCATCCAGGACTGCAGACCTCCTCTCCTGCCTGCTTCCTGTTGCGCTCCGTCTGAAGACTCTTGCCCTCAAGGAGGTAGGGGGTAGAGAGGGGAGGTCAGCTTGGGGGTCAAAGGTGCCAGGCCAGACATTTTAGCCTAGTCCAGCGTCCATGGACGCTCCATGGGACGATGCACTGCCTTCCTTGGTAAACGCTTTTCCTGTTGATACCTGGATCCCAGAGCAGGGGCTGGCCCTCCCACAGCTCATGGCACCTGGGCTCTCCTAGGGGGCCCAGGTCTCCCCACACGGCTGTTCTCGGTTCATTGTCCTCTTTTCCTACTTGACTGAGAGCCAGGGAGGGTGCAGGCTGTGTCTGTTTCCACATTCATCCACTGACCGCATGTGAGTGAATGAACGAATGAATGAATGAATGAGTGAACGGATGCCTTGACGGATGCCTCCCTCGGGCTCCGACAGGCTGGGGTGTTCATTGCATTCTAGCAGGATGACACCCATATCACCATAGCCGGTAGGGCTGTCTCATGCCTTCAGCCTCCATCAATCTGCTTTTAATAATAAAGTGACAGTAAACCACACACAGTATCTGTCTTATTAAATTGAAATTAAGTTCCTCATGGAGACAGTTAAGGTCGACTGAGTTCTTGGCAGCTGTGGGCGTGCCCACGGATGCTGGACTAGGCTGAAATGTCTGGCCTGGTGCCTTTGACCCCCAAGCTGACCACATGTGCAGCCTGAGCACTGCCTGCCCTTCGCTGACTCTCTCCTGACCTTCAGGTCGGGGAGAAGGTCCTGCGGTGCTTCTTGGGGCAGCTCTGGTATTGACCCAGAGGAGCAAGGGTGGAATCGTTTATCATCCAATTAATGGTGTCAGCAGAGTCATTATTTAAGTAACCAGACACATGGGTAATGGTGTCAGCAGAGTCATTATTTAAATGACCAACCGCATGCATAATCCATCTTTTTTTATTTTTTTTTTCTTCTGTACGCGGGCCTCTCATTGTTGTGGCCTCTCCCATTGCGGAGCGCAGGCTCCGGACGCGCAGGC
>NC_041226.1:84824706-84901672 GCF_002837175.3 Physeter macrocephalus
GCGGCACGTGGGATCCTCCCGGACCGGGGCGCGAACCCGCGTCCCCCGCATCGGCGGGCGGACCCTCAACCACTGCGCCCCCAGGGAAGCCCTATAATCCATCTTTAATGAAACAATAACTGCTTCCTAGTCGATGAGCGCCCAGCCTCTCCTAAAACCTTGGTATGAAAAATAAATGGCCGTGGGCTCTGCGGGGGCCGCTCGGCGGAGCCGAGTTCGCGGGTGGGTGCTTTTCAAGGTACTTCGGGGCAGGAACGTCACAGCTTCTGGGGAAGGCTGGGCCCGTGAGTCCGTGCCCCTGCCCGCCCAGCCCAGCATGCTGGTCGGAAGGGGCTACATCCCCGCAGACAGACACCCAGCCTCAGGACCGCTCTGGCCATGTGGGCCAGGTAGGGGGGCACAGGGATGAGACCTAAATCAGGGGATTTAGGTGTCGAATTCCACTACATCTCTACCTTCTTATATCAATACAACCTCAGTCGAAGCATCCCTACTCCCCATCTCTGAGCCCTTTCCCATCTGAAAGGTCAGGGTGAGGAAGGCGAGATCCCAGGGTTGATTTCTCTCTGATTGAGCATCTGGGCTCCCCAGGAGGGAGGGAAGAACAGAAGACATGGCCCTGACCGCGTGTGTCTGCTGAGGCATCTACACAGCCCGGGCACTTTCCCTGGACACCAGCAGCCCCAACTCAAAGCCGTCTGGCACAGTTTGGCACGGCAGAATCGATTTTCTCCCTGCAAAGGTCCTGGGCCCTCCTGAGGAATAAAGCTCAGCTCCAGGGCAGAGGGTGGGGCTGGCAGACCCTGGAGGTGGAGGGTCCGGAGACCTGCTTTCTGCTTCTTGGCAGGGAGTGCTGTCCTGGGACCTGATCCTCCTCCTGGTCGACTAGGGGGCACAGCCAAGGGACGGGCACCCGCCGAGTGTCACGTTTCAGTCTCAGAGTCCCTGAAATCTCAGTTTTCTCTGCTCTGTTCGTCCTGCTGAGACGTGGGGAGGTGTGGGGACGTCAAAGCAGCAGCATCAGTAGGTTTCTACCGAACAGGCCAAGTCCCGCATCTGCGTCTCGCTCCTGTTCATGGTGGGGGGTCGCTCCCCGCCGTCCCTCGGCCCCCAGGGTCCTCTCTGTCTTTGTCAGCATCTTCCTCAACACGTCAGGAGGTGTACCCTCTGGCCTCTTCCCCCGGCTGTGAGCTTCCCGGGATGGGGCAGGTGAGGCCCAGTGCCGGAAGGGGTGCTCTGTGGATGCTCCAGGGGAGACCCCCCGCAGAAGCCTCCTGGCCAGAGGATCTCCACGCAGCCCACTGAAGTGGCTCCTCCAGCTGTGCTCCAGTTTTGAGAGTTGACCTAGAAAAAATGAGGGGGTTTCATCTGCTTAATCCCAGTTTCATCGGACCCACCCCTTGCCCCAAGCCAGCATTCCATTCAGCCAAGACACCCACATGGTTCCTCTTAGACGTGACTGTTCAGTGGGTATTTGTCTGAGTTCCACGTGAAGGCAGACTCAGGGCATCGTGGCTGCCTGAGCCCAGCTCTCAGCCCCTCCCCAGCACGTGCTGCCCTCCCTTGGGCCCACCTTCCTGCCCCATGCTGGTCAGAGCGCTGCCTCCACCCTCTGTCTCTCCCCCTCCCCTGTAACCCTCTCCACCATCACCCACCCACACAGTTTGATGTGACCTGTTGAGCCCATCACATCCTCCACCCATCTCCTAAACTCCCATCACCTTGTATTTTCCTTATTAGCACTTTCATACCTTTCCTCTCCCATGAACGAATTTTGTTGGTCCCTTTGTTTTGTAACCCTCGGCCCCCAGCACCAGGCTGGGCACATGTGAGGTGAGTGAATCCTGCTGCTGTTTGACTGTGGAAATGAAGTGGCTGCAGCTACAAGCTACAGGTAAACAGTGTCTCCCTGGGGCATCTGTGCAGGTGGGGCAGGTGTTCTAGAGGCACCTCCTCCTTCCCCCGTCCCACACCCTTTAGCCAGGACTCCCTTTCTTCCCACCTGGTAAATCCAGTGGCCATCTGGACCCACTTCTATTCTCTCTGCCTGGTTCTGCAAGGGAACTCATCATAACTCATTATCTAAAAATACATTTCATGAATGATCACACTGACTTGATCGCATCTGCTTGGGCACTGTCAGCTTTCATAACCCTCGGGGATCACGCTATAATTAAAGAGCTAATCGTGAGATTCATTTAATGTCTCTCTCACATCTGAGGGCAGCCATCCTGCCTGTCTATTCACTGCTTCATCTCCCCTTGTCTAATACTCTGCCTGGCATATTTACATTCAGCGAATAAATACTTATTGAATGAATGTGTTGAGGAAAAGCTCTTGGAACAAGCAATTTAAAAAATAAACTTAGCTTCCAGCCAAGATGGAGTAACAAAAACCAAACTATTCTCCCTCTTGAAACAACAACAACAACACACCAAAAAAACCAAAACTGAAAACACAAATGAAAACACTGGACAAAATATATCCAAACGATGGTTCTAAAGAATTTGGACATCAGACGAAACAAAGCAAAAAACATACACCCTGAAAGATGTGAAACAAAGGAAGTAAGCCCTGTGATTGTTCCAGCTTGCTACCCATGGAGAATGTCCAGGATGTAGGCAGGAAGGGAGCTCAGGAGACCCCAAGGTCTCTCAAAGTGGAGGAGCTGGAGCTAGGAATTCAGGGAGGCCAAGACAGCTGGAAGTCTGCAGGGGAGAGAGCTGCAGAGAACCCCAGACATCAGCAGAGGGGCCCACGAGTTTTCAGCAAATCAACACATATATGTGAGGAAAAGACCTGAGGACAGTGGGGGAAACCACCCAAAAGGAATGCAGGGAACAGTCCTGGGAACTCATGCAGGACTAGGATCGATGCCTGTTTCCACAACCAGAGTATAAGACATCATAAGTCACAGGGCATCAAGTGGCATACTCAAAAGGGTATTGAGACAAAATAGCCTTAGACTCAATGCTGCTCTGTTTTCATCTGCAAAAGCTCACCAAAAGGATAAAATGTTTCCAAGGAACTTAATGTCCCAGAGTGGGCTCGAAACTCTGTATAGGATTATATATAATCTTACTATTAACAAGGTAAAATTCATGCTATCTAGCATCTAACCAAAACTTCCTAGATATGCAAAAAGCAAGAAAATACAACCCACACTGAGGAGGAAAATAAGTCCATTGAAAGTGACCCAGAAATGACACACATAATAGAATTAGTGAACAAGGAGTCAATAGTCTAATTGAATTCCACACATTCAAGATGTTACAGGGGCTGCCCTGGGGGCGCAGTGGTTGAGAGTCTGCCTGCCAACGCAGGGGACACGGGTTTGAGCCCTGGTCGGGGAAGATCCCACGTGCCGCGGAGCAACTAAGCCCGTGCGCCACAACTACTGAGCCTGCGCTCTAGAGCCCGCGAGCCACAACTACTGAGCCTGCGCTCTAGAGCCCATGAGCCACGACAACTGAACCCACTTCTCTTGTTGTAGAGCCCGTGCTCCACAACAAGAGAAGCCACCGCAATGAGAACCCCACACACCGCAACAAAGAGCAGCCCCCGCTCGCTGCAGCTAGAGAAAGCCTGTGCACAGCAACAAAGACCCAGTGCAGCCAAAGATAAATAAATAAATTAACTAATTTTAAAACAGATATTACAGGAAAAAATAAGCATATTAAATAGAGACATGGAAGATACAAAAAAAGCCGAATCAAACTTGTAGCCGTGAAAAGTATAATATCTAAGAGGAACTATACACTAGATAGAATGAATAGCAGTACTGACCTTGAAGAATAAAAGATGAGTGAAATTTAAGACATAGCAATAGAAACGTCACAAAATAAAACACAGAGAAAGACAAAGACTGAAAAAATAAAGTGTCAGTGAATTGTGGGACCACTTCAAGCATCCTGATAAATATGGAATTGAAGTCCCTATTGTCGAGAAAAGAGAAAGTGGTCAGGAAAAAAATATTGAGAGAAATAAAATACAAACATTTTCTAAATTTGGTGAAAACTCTAAATCCACATACCCAAGAATCTCAATGAATTTCAAGCACAAGAAACCCCAAGCACAACTAGACCAAGGCATAAAATAACCAGATTTATTTAAATCGGCAATACAGAGAAAATCTTAAAGGCAGTCAGAGCATACCAGATAACAGAGCACAGCAGAAGATCTTTTGCCTGAAACAATTCAAAGTACTGGAGAGTGGAGGGACATCTTTAAAGTCTGAAAGAAAAGCAAAACTGTCAAGCAGGAACTCTTTTACCAGGAAAAATAGCTTTAAAAAATAAAGGTGAGGGCTTCCCCGGTGGCGCGGTGGTTGAGCGTCCGCCCGCCGAGGCGGGGGACGCGGGTTCGCGCCCCGGTCCGGGAGGATCCCACGTGCCGCGGGGCGGCCGGGCCCGTGAGCCGTGGCCGCTGCGCCTGCGCGTCCGGAGCCTGTGCTCCGCGACGGGAGGGGCCACGACGGTGAGAGGCCCGCGTACCGCCAAAAAAAAAAAAAAAGATACAGCCAGAGATGGCTGATGTCTGGCCCCACGGTGCTTTGGAACCAGCCCTGCAGGAGGGGTGGTGTGCACTAGACCTTCACCCCCGTCCCCAACTCACAGGTGGGAGGGGACGCTGCGAGGGTCCCAGGGCTGCTGTGTGTGGTCATTGAAATCCAAGCTGAGAGGACCCAGTGCCGGGCGTGTCGAACCTGTACTGGCCAAGCCAGGTGTCCTGCGCAGCCATCAATCCGGTGTCTTCCTGGCAGCCTGACGTGAGGCCGGCCACACCCCGGGACAGTTCCTCAAGGCAGCGTCCCCGCTTCCTCTGAGCACAGCCAGGGCCTGTGTAACTCTCCAAGGGCACGCAGCGGACCGGTCTCTCCGCGGGGTCGCTCCAGGGTTCTGGCTGGGCTGTTTCTGCTTCTTCATTGCAGTGACTTCGGAGAGAGAGAAAAATA
This sequence comes from Physeter macrocephalus, assembly GCF_002837175.3. Taxonomy (NCBI): domain Eukaryota; kingdom Metazoa; phylum Chordata; class Mammalia; order Artiodactyla; family Physeteridae; genus Physeter; species Physeter macrocephalus. The sequence goes on from NC_041226.1 coordinate 84,829,661, forward strand.
AATGGAGCTGCTAACATTTGCAGAATTCGTTTCAAACAGTATTAGACTTGGCTAATTAAAATGACTTATGCTGCAACGAACCGAGGCAAATCAATCAATTTTTAGCAAATCCAAGCCCGTTCCTCTCCTCGGCAGCTCTGGGGAGCAGACGAGCAGGGGAGCTTGCCCAGGTGTCCTCTCTGCAGGGCTGGGGGGACACGGCCGGGCTGCATCCACCTCCCGGGGGGATCAACGAGCACATCCCGGGCGTGGGTTCAGAGGGTCTCCTGGTGGCCTTTTCCTGGGACATTCAGCACGTTGCATGCTCAGTTTTGTCCTTTCCTAACTGACTCCGAAGTATAATGAGTATTTACTGGATCCCTGCTTTGTGCCTGGCGGGAGAGACTATGGTGGTGCTTTGGGGGGATGGCAGTGGAAAGGGTGGGGGATGGGAGGGATGGAGATGGGAGGGGTGGGCAGGAAGGAATGGTGGGAGGGGAAAGAGACAACGACAATGGGTAAAGAAGGTCATCTCCCAGGGTATTAAGGGTCTAGAAGACAATGGGTCAGGTTGACATGGAAATGGCTAGCTGGGTGGGGGGTGACTTTGGATGGTGGGGTCCCTAAAGAGGCAGCAGGAGTGGGGAGCTTTGTGCTAGTCAGGGAAGGGTGTGGGCAGGGCCAGGCAGGGAGCAGGCCTGGAGTGACCATCTGGGCTCTGCTTTCACAGCTCTGTCTGCGGTTCTGTGGGGCTGGGCTTTGGCGGCTGGGATGTATCTCGGAGGCGGGCTGACGGTGGGGAGAGAGGGTGATTTAGGGTCCCGACTGGGTGGGGCAGGGCGGTGGTGCCATCTCAAGGTGGAGGCTGCTCGGGGAACGGGCTGCCGTGGACAGCGAGAGCTCCTTGGCGAGGTCAGGAGTAGACACACGTGGAGCCACCGGTCTACAGATGGCGTCTAGGAGCTCGAGGCTGCACGCGGTCACCTGGGGCCAGAGGGCAGAGGGGGAGGGGGTGGGGAAGCCCAGGCCCTGGGTGTCACCACATAGAGGCGATGAGGGGGAGCCTTGAGTTGAGAGGGAATCCAAGAGCCTGCTTCAGGAAGGAGGTGATCCAGCAAAGCTGGGACAGAGACCTGGTGACGGGGTGGTCACGGGCAGCTTGTCAAGGTCAGGGTGGACGGTGGAGGAAACAGAAACCCAGCTGTAGCCCCTGGTGAATCTGAATGACACGCTTCAGACAGGAGCAAGCCCTGCAGCCAGTGGGAGCCCCACCTTGCTGTGCTGTGTGCTGTGCGTTGCCTGTACCACTCTGGGCCAGTGTCAGAGCCCTGGTGTCAGATTGCCAGGTGCACAGAGGGAGGAGCTGTGAGGTGCAGACAGGGGAGGGACAAACTCCATCTGCTAGAGACCCGGAGGGCTTCCCAGAGGAGGTGGCATCAGTGGAGGCTTGGAGTCTGTGGGCATTTCCTAGGTCAAGAACCGGGGAGGGCAGGAGGCAGAGCAAAGCAGGGAAGGCTCTGGAGAGGCGGGAGGGATGAGAGCTCCTGGAGATGAAGTGGAAGAGTGAGCTGGACTATGGGGTACTTTGGACGCCTTGCCAAGGACTTTTAACCGTAAATAAAATACACAAGCCCAACACTTCTAGGGGATCACTTGGTCTGCTATACAAAATGCATTACATATTTTTGTGCATTCTAGGATAATATGTATTCATTATGGAAAAATTGGAAAATACTCTGGTGGGCTGAATAATGGTCCCCCAAAGATGGCCATGTCCTAATCCCCAAAACCTGTGAATCCCCCTTCATGGTAAAAGCTGGAAAAAGAAAGGAAACAGATTCTCTTCTGGAGCCTCCAGAAGGAACCAGCCCTGCCAATGCCTTGATTTTAGACTTCTGACCTCCAGACAGTGAGAGAATAAATCTGTGTTGGTTTAAGCCAACTGCACCTACAATGATTTCTTACAGCAGCAGTAGGAAACTAACACAAATACCAAAATATAGAAAGGAAAGAGAGGGGAGAGTATCATGGCCACTGTTTACCTTCCACCCAGTCTTTTGTCCTAACAGAATTCTTTTATACAGAATTCTTTTATTCTTTTAAGACTGGACAATTTGGCACCTTCTTGCATTTTTCACTAAACTTTGCAATGAGCATTTCTCCCATGTTATTAACATTATTTTGTAATGGCTTCTTATCATTAGCAGATCTTTAAAGTAAAGGAACAACATGATCTGTGAACATTAATAGAGGGAAACCTCATTAAAATGGAGTTAGGAGTCCAGAACAGGAAGCTCTCACACACGTACCACTCAGCATTGATATAGATCCCAACAGGTAGAGACCTACCTTGCATCTCCAACCGGAAGAAGGTTACTACTTACTACCCAGCAGGAGGAAGGAAGATTTCTCCCCGCCCGGCAACAGCCCAGCCAATGAGAGACCAGCACTGTGCAGCCAATGAAAAGCCACCACACTTCCAACTCCCAGTTTCTCCCAATGGACTCTTTGTTTAGAACAGCCCCTCCCACTTCCCCTTCTGCTCTAAAAAAAGAGTTTCCTCCCCTTTGCTTTGCCCAACTTGGATCTGGTTCATCATCAACTGCATGTCCCAAATTTCAATTCTTGGCCAATCCCGAATAGACTCATTTTGCTGGTAAAAATAACTGGCTTTTTATTGTGTTAGGTTAACAATCCAAACTACCTTTTGGAAGGAAAACTCTGGCACACAGCACCCAATCCCAGAAGCTTGAGCAACTCTTAACAGGAGTGATGAGGGTGTTAGTTAAAGTATGATACCCCAAACCCCACACGTGTTTATTTTCCACTCATGTGAAGTTAAGAACGTGGCTTCCTGTTGGCAGGCAGTCTTCTCAGGGTGGTGACTCAGGGGCACACACGCTTTCTCTCCTGTGCTTCTGTCACCTTTACCCATGGCTTCCAAATTCAATGTGCTGCAAGGGGATACAGACAGCACATTGAACCAGAGGGGGGAAGGGGAGGTGCTGGGAAGAGATAAAGTCAGGGAGGGTCTAATTGGGAGGATGTTATGGTCTCACGTGGAGGAAGCTCATTACCACCACAAACATCCAATCCTGGGGCCACTCCCAAGGGCACAGAGGCTGGGAGACTGTGCTGGACAGTGAACCAGGGAGCTGAGAAAGCATCTGTCCAGCTGTGTATGTCCAAAGTTCAGGGATGCTCGTTTGGGGCATGTTGGAGCACACATGTGTAAGTAGAATGTGGGAGGAAAAGGAGCTGATTGTCCAGTAGGGGACAGGGGACAGCTCATGAGACCCTGGGAACCGAGGAAGGACAGACCACCAGCAAAGCCTGCAAGTCTGGGGCAGGGCCCTTTGTTGGAGCAGAAGGTGTCATGGGTTGAATGGTGCCCTCCAAAACGGTTGTCCACCTGGGACCTGTGACTGGTGTTGGGGGGGGGTGGATTTTTATAGATGTAACTAAGTTAAAGGTCTCAAGATGAAATCATCCAGGATTCCCCAGATGGGCCCTAAATCCAATGGTGAGTGTCCTTATAAGAGACATAGAGGAGAGACGCAGGGAGGAGAGGAGAGGCCACATGGGGACGGAGCAGAGACAGGAGTGATGTGGCCACAAGCCAGGGATGCCTGGGCCACCAGGATATGAGGGAGGTGGGGAGGACCCCCCCACCCCCACCCCAGAGCCTCCGGGGAGAGCACGGCCCTGCAACACCTTCATTTGGGACGTCTGGCCTCCGGAATTTGGAGATGATAAATTTTTGTTGTTGTAAGTCACCCAGTTTGTGGGCCTTTTTTAGGGCAGCCACAGGCCACTAACATGGTGGGTAAGGGGCAAAGTAAGCTCCCCAGGAAGCTGAAGCTGGAGGCCGTAAAGGCATCTTCTAATATCTCTACAATTCCATAAGCTCCTGGAAAGAGGACCAGCTTGATTTCTCGCTGCATTCACCACTCTGCCTGGCCTGTGTGGCTCCAGGCATGGGCTGTGCTGATTCGGGGGGCGGGTCTGGGGCTCACCAGCCAGGTGTGCGTGGAGACCAGGGCACGGGGGCCAGCACAGAGGGTGCTCCTGGCCTGAGAGCCAGGCCGAGGCTCGGAGGGAGACAGTCACCCCCTGTCTTCCCAGAGACAGAGGCCAAAGCATCCCTTCCCAGACGTGTAACAGGAGCCCATGGGGGTGGACCAGCCATCAACGCAGAGGATGTGCTTTCAAACACTTGTAATGTTATAACTAAGGAAATGATTTCCCAGGATAAGCTTCCCGTCTAGAAGTGCATTCAATAATTTGTTATTTTGAAACTTCTGCAAGATTTATTTGGTTAAAAAACCATCTACTACAGTTTCGAATCCACACGTTCGAAGAACATTCTTGAAGCTTCCAGCTTATGAAGATGGAGAAATGGAGCTCACAGAGCACCTCGGATGACACCCTCTCCCTTCCGCATGTTCAGTTATAGCCACATGGCCTCAACTCAGAATGGGCGTGCGGGACAGACCTGAGATGAATTTTTCATGGGGCGTTGGGCTGTAGATGATATTTCTATTTACTTATGTAACTCCTACATAAAAGATGATGGTATTTAATTAAATACAGACCAACTGCCAATTATGCTAGATAATCAGTGTGAAAAAATTCAATATGCTATTGACCGTTTATATACACACACACACATAAATATTATTGATATATATTTAAGAGTAGCAATCTACTTCATATTGTTAACCCCTCATAAGTAGTTGTACACTTTCCAGGGCTTTGCTTGTGGTTTAGAGAATTTCAGATGCCATTGCAATTGAGGGTTTGTTGTAACAGGTTTTCTTTTCATCACTCCCCCACCAACTTCTGTGCTGACACATTTCTGGGAAGACCATAAACCCCTTGAAAAAGACCACACTTGTTTTACTCTTTGCCTCTCTCGCCTCTAACACAGGGGTTCTCAACTGGGGGCAACTTGGCCCCCCAGGGGACATTTGGCAATGTCTGGTGGTATTTTTGGTTGTCACCACTTCTGCTGGCATCTAGTGGGTAGAGGCCAGGGATGTAGCTAAACAAAGAATTGGCTTGTCCAAAAAAGTCAGGAGCACTAAAAGAGAAACCCGGGTCTAAGGCTGCAGAAAACTCAGTCCATGTTTCAGGAATGGAACACAACGCTTGAGTTATGACTTTTCACAGCTCCAGACATCTGCTGCTCCTGCTGCCTGGAGCGCCTCCCCCACTTCCCTTCTTCCTTAGCAAGTGTTCTCATCCCAGAACACTTGCTAGTTAGACTGGAGTCTGCTTCCCCAATGGCTCATGAAGCCCACTGGACATATAAACTCCGTCTTGTTATTTCTGTTTTCCCAGCAGCTCTACAAGACCCAGAGCCTAGTTTGCTCTGAATGAATGTTTGCTTGTTAGCTGGCTGGCTGGCTGGTTGGATGAGTGGATGGTGGATGGATGGATGGATGGATGGATGGATGGATGGATAAATGGGTGTATGGTGAATGGATGGATCAATGGATGGGTGTATGGTGGAAGGATGGATGGATGGATAGGTAGATGGTGGATGGATGGATGGGTGGATGGTGGATGGATGGATGGATGGATGGATGGATGGATGGGTGGATGGATGGATGAGTATATGGTAGATGAATGGATGGATGGATGGATGGGGCGGTTGGTGGATGGATGGATGGGGCGGATGGTGGATGGATGGATGGATGGATGGATGGATGGGTGGATGGATGGGTGTATGGTGGATGAATGGATGGATGGATGGGTGGATGGTGTGGATGGACGAATGGGTGGATGGATGGGTGGATGGATGGGTGTATGGTGGATGAATGGATGGATGGATGGGTGGATGGTGTGGATGGACGAATGAGTGGATGGATGGATGAATGAATGGTGGATGGATAGATGGATAGTTGGGTGGATGGATGGATGGATGGGTGGATGGATGGGTATATGGTGGATGAATGGATGGATGGATGGGTGGATGGTGTGGATGGACGAATGGGTGGATGGATGGATGAATGAATGGGGGATGGATAGATGGATAGTGGATAGATGAATGGACAGATGAGCGGTAGGTAAGTCAGGAGGCCTGGCCGTTGTCCTTTGTCTGCCACCAACTGGCTATTTGACTCTTGAAAGGTCAATTAGACTCTGCAGAAATGAATAGTTGGTCTGGAGAGGGCAGGGGTTTCTTTCCAAGTGGTGCTGTGAGGTCCTGAGAGCTCTGTGGAGGTGGCCTCAGGGCTGCCCTAGGGAACACGCTGGAGACCGGAGGGAAGGGTTGCCAGATAAACTACAGGACTCTTAATTAAATTAGATTTTTTTTGATCAGATAAATACACTTAATTTTTTTAGTGTAAGTGTATCTTAGATGTTACAGGACACACTTATACTAAAAAAATATTTGTTGTTTATCTGAAGTTCAAATTTAACTGGGCATCCTGCATCTCTATTTGTATTTTTATTTGGGGACCCTGGCTGTGAGGGAAGGTGTATGTGTTTTTCTCTTTCACGAACTCGGTGAGGTTCTGCTGCAGAGTTTGAACACTGCTGGCAGAAAAGACTTTAAGGGCCCTGTGGCATCCCCCGGGGTCTCGGGAGGCTGGCAGAGGGGCTGCTACCTCCCGTGTATCCCTCAGGCCCCAGACAGCCTGGGCAGGACACACAGCAGCAGGGAAGCTGCGCTCCCGGCCCGCCCGCCCTGCCACCGCTGTCCTGTTTCAAGGTCCCCTTTCGCTGTCAGGCTAGATCTCCAGCCCTCCCTGTGTCTGGGCCTTTTGTGGACAATTGCAATCGCCCTTTGCTGCAGTCGGTTCCAGCTCTGTTTTGAGATGACAGATAAAGTAATTAACTGCAAGGCAAAGAGCAAGAAGGATTTGTACATGGCCTGGGGAACCAACAGTGAAAGGTTTGGAGAAATCACTGGCCCCTCAAAGAGTTCCAGACAGGGGGTGTTGGGGGGTGGGCAGGTGGCATCAGAAAGTGGCCTAAGTTTAGCAAAGAGACGGCTGGGCTGCTCGAGGACTCGGACCAGGCCAGTGGGAGGGACTCGACCCGAGGCTCTCATCGGCGGGGAGAGGAGGACAGAATAACCCTCCTGCCTGAGTCTTCATGCCTGTTCACCCCACCTGAGACCCCAAGACCCCAGGGCGGCCCCTGGATTTCTGGGATCAAAGTTTTACCAAATCTCACCCATTACCTGTCTGTTCAGTAGATACTTCCGGAGGTGCCACCCCATGTCAGATGCTGGGAGACACCCGCTCCCGGCCCTTGACCCTCAGGAGCCAGAACAGCACTCCAGGGTGGGCCGGAGTGGGACTCAGCCTCAGAGGGTCGGGGTCTTTTCCCCCAGGAGGTGGCTTCTAAGTTGGGCCCCGAAAAGCATCCAAGTGGCCGGGAGGGGGAGGATGCCAGAGCTGCAACGGGACCAGGCCGTGGGGTACTTGGAGGAGACGGAAGCTTGCAGCATGAAGAAGCTGGCTCTGCCCTGTGGGGTTAGGGGTCGGGGGAGACGGAGGGAGAGGTGACCCCCTGATTTCTGTCCCGGGGGAGCCATTCCCTGGATTGCAGGAGTCTGAGGAGGGCAGCACTCAGGAGAAATATTCTGGACATGGTGGCTCTGAGATACCAGCGGGGCGTCCAGAGAGTGGAGGATGTCGCCCCCGCACCCCACACCCAGGCTTTCAACCCGGGGCTTTGAGAGACCCCAGTGCCAGGCCACACCTTTAGGTGACTCCCAGCTCCAGGGAATTCCAGCACGAGGCCGCGGTGGGGAACACTGATGCAGGTGGACCACCGAGGCTCGCCCACAAACAAACCACGACCACACAGAGGCCGGCAGACAGCCTGGCCCTCCCTCAGGCTCACAGAGAAATGGTAAGTGACGTGTATCTCCCTGGCCAAGCCCTGGACCTCCTCTCGGCTGTGGTCTGCACCAGCCAAGGTGAGCCTCCCTGCAGGCCGCCCGAACCCAGGATGCAGCCTCTCGCTGCCGGGGTCCGGTCCCTGTGATGCCCCCAACCTGTCTTGGGTTCTCAGAGCAGTGAAAGCAGCTGTTGCCCTCCGTGTGGATTTAACTCCACCCTCCGATTCGGGACTTAATGGTCTTTCTCTGCCGAGTTGCAGGTAACGGCAAGCGGAGCTGACATTGAAGAGCCACTTGCCCTGAAAAGATAAAAACCAAACCCAGGATCTTGCTGGCGTTTGAGCTTTGCGGGTGCAAAAATACGCATCACTTTTTCTAACCGGTAGTTAAAGGAGGAGGAACAGCCCCCGAAAAGTTCTCCGAAAATAGACTTAATAACAGTACAGTATGCAATTATTATTTTTCTTTGGGATCTTAAAAAACCCTTGTCACGAAGATTTTTTTTCTGTCTTAGCTGAAGATATCCTCCACTGAGCATGGAGACTGGGCTTCACGGTCTTGACCGGCCGTGTCATGTCGGGAAGGTTTATGTGACAAGGACAGGCTTCCGTGGGATGGAAATGAGGTGAGGGCTGGGAGGCTCAGTCAGGGTGCCTGACCGGGGAGCAGAGCAGAGCCCACCACGGCCATGCTTCCCTCCCCCCGCCCGAAGGTGAGCCAGAACCACAGAACTGAGGCGTTAACAAAGGAAATTGCAATCAGCCCCTGCGGCTTGCCGAGACGCAAGGAAAAGAAAAGATGAATTAGCTTTGACAAACTGCGGGCAGTATTTCAGCAGGGAGGAGACTCAAACCCGATCCCCCCAGCGTTGTGGGGAATTGTACCCCCCTCCCCAAATTCACGTGTCAATGTCCTAACCCCCAGTACCTCAGAATATGGCCTTATTTGACATTGGGTCTTTAGAGATGTAATTAGTTAAAACAAGGTCACTCTGCAGCAGGGTGAGCCCTGATGCAACATGACCAGTGTCCTTGTAAGAAGAGGGGACACAGAAGGAGGCCTTGGGATGACAACAGACCCGTAGAGGGAGGACGGCCGTGTGATGACGGAGCCACGCGTTGGAGTGATGCGTCCGCAGCCAGAAGCTGGAAGAGGAACGGAGCAGACCCTCCCCTGGAGTCTCTGGAAAGAACCAGCCCTGCTGACACTTTGACTTGGGATTTCCAGCCTCCAGACTGCGAGAGGGGAGATTTCTGTCACGTTGAGCCCCCAGCTTGGGTTCATTTGTCACGGCAGCCGTGGAACGTGGGCATACCCTGTCTCTCTGGGCGGCCTCGACTGTGGTCCCTCCCCTAGGGTCAGGGACGAGCATCCCTCCGGCAACAAAGGACACGACTCTCTTCCTGACCAGTCGCAGGTCCCCTCGCTTCTGCGTCTGCTCAACGTGGCCAGAGAGGTTTCAGCAAAGAGAGCCATCGACATCTCGACGACCAGGCTCTGCTTGGGGTGCCCACGTTCCAACTGTGGCCATTTTGCCGGCAGGTCCCGTCCCCTCTTAGCCGCGCTTTCTCCATCTGTATGGTTGGCGGGGAGGCTGTGTGAGCACAGGGTTACTGAGAGGCCCGAAGGGAACGGTGGAGGGAAGGGGCCCCGTGTCTGCGAGAGCTCCGAGGCAAGTGGTGCTTCTGGGCGGCGGCGTTAGGGCTGGTCCTAGCTGGGCTCCCCAAGTTCCAGACGCCCTGCTTGTAACGGGTGCGTCTGAAGTCTGGCAGATGTGGGCAACTGAGAGATGGGGGCGCGGCCGGCTCTCCCGGAGGGACAAGGGGCAGGGCAGTGTCTCCCTGGCAGGGCTGCTGGTGGTGGTCTCTCCAGGCAGGGGACTCTGGGATCTCTCCAGGGCACACGTGCATCCAACCTGTCGTCCCCCAAGGTCCTGCCCGCCCTGTGCAGGCAGCAATGGTCCTGTAGCAGGAGGAGCACGTGGGGTGGGCGGGTGGAGGGAAATGAGAGAGCGACGTCCACCTAAGGCACCGAAGCTGGATGGAAGCGTCCCCAGCGGCCAACTGGAGTGGAATCCACTCGGCTGGTGCCCACAGCCTGGTATTGGCCGGTGTGAGGATACCTCGGGAGCTCCCTAAACATGCAGATTCCTGGGTCCCAGACTCCAGTTCAGAAGGGCTGGGTGGCCTAGGAATCTGCACGTTTGATGTGTGGTCTTGTGTCTTCATTCCCTCTGACTTCTCCAGAAGCTGAGAACCTGGCCTCTCCCACCCGCCCCTGGTGGCCTTTCCGTCTACAGGTCTCGGCCCCGGGGCAAACCCACGCATGGGTTGAGGCTCCGACGGCTCCCCCTGGGGCAAGTCCCTCATCCCAGGCCTCAGTTTCATAGGGTATTAAAGAGGAACAACAGTACCTGCCTCTGGACGTCACTGTGAGAATCAGATGAGCCGTGGGCAGAGGGCCTGCTGCTGAACGGAGGGCACACCAGCGCACACCTGGCCGATTAGTGGGTCCTGTATTTGCAGTTGATGAAACACCCAGGATGTGACAAGGAGCAAATCACTGTCGGAAAGTGAAGCCTGTCTTTAAAAAATAGGAAAAGTTGGGGATGATAAATGATGCTTTTAGATCCCAATTGTAGAACTCATGTCAGTGGCTTTGGGAACATTTCTTAGGCTCCTTCACCTCTGGAGGAAGATGATGAGTGACTTATGCCCAGGAGTGGAATTTCTGGATCAAATGGTAGCTCTATTTTTAATTTTTTGAGGAAACTTCATGACGTTTTCCACAGTGGCTGCACCAATTTACATTCCCACCAAGAGTGCACAAGGGTTCCCTTTCTTCCACATCCTCGCCAACATTTGTTGTTTGTGTTCTTTTTGGTGATGGCCATTCTGACAGGTGTGAGGTGATAGCTCATTGTGGTTTTGATTTGCATTTCCCTGATGATTAGCCGCGTTGAGCATCTTTTCATGTGCCTGTTGACCATTTGCACGTCCTCTTTGGAAAAATATCTATTCAGGTCTTCCGCCCAGTTTTTAAGTGGGTTGTTTATTTTTTTGATGTTGAGTTGAACGAGCTGTTTATATATTTTGGATATTAACCCCTTATGGGGTCATATCATTTGCAAATATTTTTTCCCATCCAGTAGATTGTCTTTTCCTTTATTCCTGGTCTCCTTTGCTGTGCAAAAGCTTTTACGGTTTTTTTTAGGTTTAATTAGGTCCCATTTGCTTATTTTTGCTCTTATTTTGCTCTTATTTCCATTACTCTAGGAGATGGATCCAAAAAATATTGCTGTGATTTATGTCAAAAAATGTTCTGCCTTTGTTTTCCTCTAGGAGTTTTATACTCTCCGATCTTACATTTAGATCTTTAATCCATTTAGAGTTTATTTTTGTGTATGGTGTTAGAGAATGTTCTAATTTCATTCTTTTACATGTAGCTGTCCAGTTTTCCCAGCACCATTTATTGAAGAGACTGACTTTTCTCCACTGTATATTCTTGCCTCCTTTGTCATAGATTAATTGACCATAAGTGTGTGGGTTTATTTCTGGGCTCTCTATTCTGTTGCATTGATCTATGTGTCTGTTTTTGTGCCAGTACCATACTGTTTTGATTACTGTAGCTCTGGAGTATATTCTGAAGTCAGGAAACATGATTCCTCCAGCTCTGTTCTTCTTTCTCAAGATTGTTTTGGCTGTCCAGGGTCTTTTGTGTTTCCATACAAATTCTAACATTATTTGTTCTAGTTCTGTGGGAAATGCCATTGGTATTTTGATAGGGATTGCACTGAATCTGTAGATTGCCTTGGGTAGTATGGTCATTTTAACAATATTAATTTTTCCAATCCAAGAACTGGGTATATCTTTCCATCTGTTTGTGTCATCTTCAGTTTTTTTCATCAGTGTCTTATAGTTTTCCTAATACAGGTTTATTACCTCCTTAGGTAGGTTTATTCCTAGGTGTTTTATTCTTTTTGATGTGATGGTAAATGGTATTGTTTCCTTACTTTCTCTTTCTGATACTGCATTGTTCAAAAAGACACATGCACCCCAATGTTCACAGCAGCATTATTTACAAGTACCAAGATATGGAAGCAACCTAAATGTCCATCAACAGATGAATGGATAAAGAAGGTATACATATGGAATACTGGCCAGTCATTAAAAAAAGAATGAAATTTTGCCATTTGCAGCAACATGAACGGACTTGGAGGGTATTATGTTTGGTGAAATAAGTCAGGCAGAGAAAAACAAATACTGTGTGATATCACTTATGCATGGAATCTAAAAAATAAAACAAACTAGTGAATATAACAAAAAACAAATAGATTCACATATATAGAGGAAAAATTAGTGGTTACCAGTGGGGAGAGGGAAAGAGGAGGGGCAATATAAGGGTAGCAGATTAAGTGGTACAAACTTATGTATAAAATCGACTACAAGGATATATTGTACAGTGCAGGGAATATAGCCAATATTGTATAATAACTACAAATGGAGTATAACCTTGAAAAATTGTGAATCACTATATTGTACACCTGTAACTTACATTGTACATTGGCTATACTTCAATTTTAAAAGGTTTCACTAGTGTTTCCCTAATGTCCTCCTCTGTCCCAGGACCTGCCATCCCCCCTGAGACCCACAGGACATTTAGTCCCCACGTCTCCGTGGGTTCCTCTGGGCTGGCTTGGTTTCTCAGACTTTCCTTGTTTTTGGTAATAACCTGGACAAGTTTTCAGGAGGGCTGGTTGGGGATCTTGTAGGATGTCCCTCAGCTGGGATTTGTCTGATCTTTTCTCATGTCAGTGGCTTTGGGAAAATGTTACTCCAGTTACTGGTCCAGATTCCTCTGTCTCCAGTTTAGACTGGGGTGGTGGTTCTGGGGAGAAAAAAACACAGAAGTGAGGTTCCCCTTCCTCTCATCCTATCTGGGGCACCTGCTGTCAACACAACGCATAACCCTTGACGTTGACCTTCACCACCTGGCTGAGGTGGGGCTCCTCGGGTTTCTCCAAGTTACTTTTAGTTTCTCAGAAGGGACCTATTTTATTATTAGCGTTTCCTGTAGACTCACCAGGCAAGGGGCCTTTCCCCCGGGCCCAGAGTCCCCTGAAATGCCATGTGCAGTGCATTTGTCACCTACCTTCTATTCATGGGAATGCTGGTGTGCACGCGAAGGCCACCACTTTCAGGGGACCCAAGAAGGGCCTATGACCCCCTGGCAAAAAAGAAAGAACAATTAAAAACAAGGACATCAGGGTTTGAGGGTCCATGAGCCTGCTCACGACAGCTTCTCTGCCTGGTGGCCATTCCCCTCTTCTCCCCAGGGGCTGTCGCCGGCCAGCCTGCCCCCCCCCCTCCGGGCACTGACCTCCCTTGTATGGGGCCTCAGCCTGGCACCAGCTCTGCCGCGGGATTCTGCAGAGCGAGGGCTGCAGACAGCAAAGCCTAGATGTATATGCTAATGAGGCTGAGGCAGGCAATTTCATAGCTTCTCTGCCCTTTTCAAGTATTTCTTCCTCAGCCCTGCCATTCTTCACTTTCAAGGGGCCTGCCTCCTAAAATGGCACTGGATTTAGTGATAATGATGGCAACTCCCTAAACCGAGGTACCCCGAACCTTAATGAAGGTGACAAAGAAGGGGGCTAGGGCTGAATTACAGGGGGGAATGTTCTGTTTCCCTACAGCCGCGATTAGAGAAGAGGGGGTGGGCTGCCCTTGTTACAGTCTTGCTTTAGAGCTGCAAAGCAGGCTCACCAGGGCCCCCGGAGCCAGGGCGGCAGCTGGGGAGCAGGCTGGCAGCTTATTCCTCCCTGGGAAGCCCGGGGCCTGGCTGTGGGCCATGCCCAGTGATAATCTTGCCGCCGCCTTCCTGTCTGTCTCCCTCCCTCCTTCCCTCCATCTCTCTCCTCATCTTCCTCCTGTGCCTAAACGGGTCTTTACCAGAATCCTCTCCCTTCTCAGAAAGACGGCCCACTCCCAGATAGACACCCAGCACCGCTTTCAGGTTTGGTTCATGCTACAGGATGATATGTGTCCCCCAAGTTCCTGTACTGATGTCCTAACCCCAGGATCTCAGTATGTAACCGGATTTGGAGATAAAGTCTTTCAAGAGGTGGTTAAGTTAAAATGAGGTTTTTAGAGCAGGCCCTAAACCCATCTGACTGGTGTCCTTATAAGAAGAGATTTGGACACAAAGAGAGAGACCAGAAACGTGCAGAGACAGACGGAGGCCATGTGAGGACACAGCAAGGAGGGAGGAGCCGTCTGCAAGCCCCGCCGAGGGAGGGAGGCCAGGAGAAACCAGCCCTGCCCACACATTGCTGGAGCCGTCCAGCCTCTGAACAGGGAGGGAATCCGCTTCTGTTGCTGAAGGCTGTCTGGGATGCTGTGCTGTGCCCGCCCGGGCAGACGTCCCACCCACCACGAGGGCGTCTGGGAAACTTGGTCTCTGTTTCTATTCATACACTCGCCCAGCCGCCCTCGGGTGTGGGGACCCAGGGTGGATGTTTGAAAGCACGTTTCCTCGCCTCTTTGCCGGGTTTGCCTGGGTCCTCTGGGGTCCCTGGGACACCAGGAGTGGGCGGAGGTCTCATGCTCACACGGACCACCTTGCCCGTAGTTGAGGGCCTGCACACAGGCTGGCAGCCAGTGACCGAGAGCCATGACTTACCATCCCTGGCATGTGCCTCTTTCCAGTCCTGGGGGGCTGGAACCCTAACCCTAATCCTACACTTAAGCCAACGAGGGCACAGAGGAAGGGGTCTTCGCCCCACCTACCGTAAGACCTGTGCGTGGGTGGGACCTGGGGTTGCCAGAAAAAATATGGGATGTTCTGTTAAATCTGAATTTCAGCCGTAAGACCCAGAAATTCCACTCCTATGCTCCTACTTAAGAGAAATGGAAACATGTCCACACAGAGTCCTATACATGAATGTTCAGAACAGCAGGTGGAAACAGCCCAGATGTCTGCTGTTAAAGAAAAAATTTGCACCAGGCACATGTTAAAAATAGCAAGACAGACTTTATTCAAGCCACTGTAGTAGGCAAGAGAGACTCCAGGGTAGAAATGAGCTCAGTTCCAAACAAAGCAAGACGTCCCGGGATGGACACTCAAGGATGGGGGGCCTATGGGGGGGAGGGTGTCAGTGGATGGAGGTCACTCGGAGGAACTTGGTATCAAGTGGGGGATTCTGCTATCTTGGCCCAACAGGGTTCCTGCTAAAGGCTGGCCAAGGACTTTGGCATCGAGCATGGGGGACGAGGGACAGGATCAGGTACCAGTGATGGGGGTTGGATTCTCGATACGTTGGTTTTTAGCAGAATTCTTTGCTAAACCTGAGGTTAGCCTGCCAAGGGCAGGCAGCAGGCTGAGGTCGGGAAGAGGACTCAGAGTAGCCTGACTCAAGTTCAGTTGAGAAGACAGCCCTTGCCATCACCGCTGGTGGCTGGATAGACAGATGTGGTCCATCCACATGAAGGGGTTTTATCAGCATGAGAAGTCTTGAGGCCCTGGCACACCCTACAACGTGGATGAACCTGGAAAGCACAGGAAGTGAAGAAGCCAGTTATAGAAGACCACGTATTACACGATTCCATTCATAAGAAATGCCCAGAAGAGGGAAATCGGTAGGGACATAAAGCAAAGTAACGGCTGCTTAGGACGGAGGAGCTGGGGCAAGAGAGTGATAAGCCAGTGAAAAGCCACCTCCTTTTTGCGCTACTGAAAAGTCCTAAACAATGATTGTAGTGATGATTGTGTTTACCTGCAAATATACGAAAAACTGTTGAATTGTACACTTGAAATGGATGAATCGTGCAGTACGTGAATATATGTCAATAAAGAAGTTTAAAAAAAAAAGCAGGTGGGGTAGATGCCCACCCAGCACACAAGAAACTCGACTGATAGCTGCTTGCTCTGAATGGTTACCACCATTATCCTGAAAAAAATTAGAATTCAGACAAACAAAAACCTAAGCATAAGTATGCCTCATACAGTATTGGTCGTTCATCTGAAATTTACGTGTAACAGGCATATTCTGGATTTTTATTTGATAAATCCAGCTACCCGCCCCCGCCAGGCCTGGCCATAGGGCTTCTTCTCCAAGTTCATCCTAGCCTCGGAGGAGTCCCAGCCCGCTCTCCAGGTGCCAGCAAGTGGCTCCTTGTACGATAGGATGGACCAGTGATAACAACACCAATAATAATACATCGCAACCTCTGAAATAGTACATAAGACAGCTACTACTGGCTGCTGTTTATTGGGTTTGCACCTCGGGCTCTGTATGCAGCTAGGTGTCCCAGGTGGGGCGTCTCAGTGAGCCTGGATCGGACTCCCATGCAGCAGGAAAATTAAGCTCAGGGAAGCTGCCGAAATGGACTCAACCCTTAGGAGATGGGCAAGGTCACACCAGCTCCGGAACCCTACAGAGGAAAGGCGTCACAGATGCAGGCCGAGTGAGGCCCTGAATGTTCCCGCAGGTGTCCGTGAGGAGGCACTGGCCACCCTGCAGGTGTGGGAACCCCTCCTCCTGGGCCTGCCAGGGCCAGGGCTGGATTCCAGATGCCGGGAGGCTGGTGGAGCTCGGGCGTGGGGGTGGGCAGACAGGGTGCACGGCGAGTGACAAAATCCACACGGACCTCGGACTGGGAAGCGCTGTGCCCGCGGGAGTGGAGCTGCATCCTTGTCCGAGACCCTGGGGCCTCCGAGGCTCAGCAGCCCACACGCCCCATGGTTAAAAGTAGGCAACGGCTTTCAGGAGGCAGCGCTGCCTGACCTCCGTGAAGAGAAAGGGAAATGAGACCCTAAGTGCTTCTCTAAAAAATTCTCTAGGGGAGGGAGAGAAGCGTGTTCTGCTGACAGCCCCAATCCTCTCTGCGTGTATTTGCAGTAAACCCCACCCAGCGGAGGTCCTCTGTGCTAAAGTTCAGCTCTGGCCGGGCCTCTCCCCCTAACGCCTGCCCTGGTGTGGGGGGCTCTGCCGTGCCCCGTGGCTGACATCGTGCAGCTGGGTTTACGGGAGAGGATTGATCCTGGAGCCCACAGACAACCGAGAATGAGGATAAGGACAGCTAACAGCAGGGTCCACTGCTACCTTCTCCGAGTAAACACAAGCGAACGGGTGTCCAGTGAGGCTAAGGCTCTGGACATTGTGCGTAGAAGGGACAGAGCCCGAATCCAAACCAAGTGTCTCGCTCCCAACTGGGTGCTCGTGACACTGTGTTATTTGGATGATAAATTCCTTAGAAACAACAGCACGTGTTTTTCCATCTCTCAGCATCCCTGCGCTTTCCAAGACAAGACCTGGCCAATGACAGGTACGGCCACCCCCACCAGCCTCGACAGAGCCGCACTCTGTCCCAGGGCTTAGACGCTGTCTAGCTGGGGCCGACCCTGCTCTGGGCCAGGCCCTTCAATCCTTTCAATTGTCATCAAAGCGGCCCTTAAGGTCACCAAAGAGACTGGCCGGAGGGTCCCACCTGCCTTTTATTCCTGTGAAGTGAGTCACCCAGACAGCATTTCCGGACCCACCCGCAGCCCCTCCCTGAGCCGTGGAGACTTACTCCTGGGCCCAGGCCTGATGTCATCGTCAGGGTGGGGTAGACAAGGGCAGAGGGGCTTTCTGCCCAGCCCCCCCGCACCTGGGCCCGGCCTACCCTCTTGGGGGCAGAGGAATGGGTGAGGGGCTTCTAACCCCCTTCCAAATAGCCTTCTCCTGGAGAGGCACTTTCTGCCCCTCAGTGGTGAAACTACGGGCTCTCGGTGGCAAATCCCCACCAGCCCCCCCATCCCCCGTCGAAATCCCATGGCATCTCTCTGTTGCATGAGGGTAGCAGGGGAATAAGTGTTCCCCTAAGTAGATCCAGGAGGTCCGGCCCATCAGAGGATGAGTGGGTGGCACCTACCTACCGGGGCTGGGGCAGGAGCCCTGCATCTCTGGCCAGCGGTGCCCACCTGCCCGCCCAGACATGCGGGCCTGTCACACCCCTGGCCGGCCTGTGGGTTAGGGTGCCGGGTGCCATTGGTCGGTTCCCTGTGCTCCAGTAAGAAGGATACTCAAAAGGACCTGTCTAGAGGGAGCTGTATCTTTGGGTTCCGAGCCACCTGTGGTCTGGGCTGAAGGTGGACACCTGTGGGTTGGCTTGTTAGCTGCAAACCCAGCCCAGGGCTTGGAGGGGTGGCCCCTCCACGGGTAGGTTGTGGTGGTGATCTAAACATCATTGTCACTTGCCCCCGCCTGGGGCCATGGAGAGCTAAAGAGGTAATGGATGTATGCGGACGTGCCCCAGTTCTGAAGCTGGGATGCACTACACGGATGGGAGGTGTTATTAAACCAGTTTATTTCCTGGGACGTCCCTCCCAGCCAAATCCATTTCAAACCAATTAAACTGCACACTGGCTGCAGAGAATGGTACATTGAGACTCTATGAAGTTTTTAGCCTTGGGCTTCTACTTCTGTGGGGCTCCTGCCCGGGTCTGCTCGGCCCGCCTGTGGCCCCCAAAGATAACAGGCCCCAATCCCTAGAACCTGTAAATGTTAAGTTATATGGAAACGGGGTCTTTGCAGATGTGATTAAAGATGTTGAGATGGGGAGATATTCCTGGGTTATCCAGGCAGCCCAGTGTTATCACAAGGGTCCTGATAAGAGGGAGGCAACGGGACATTCGACCCAGACGGAAGAGAAGCCACGTAAAGACGGAGGCAGAGACTGACTGCGATGATTCATCTGGCCACAAGCCCGGGGACGCCTGGAGCCTCCGGGAGCTGGAAGAGGCTGGCAGCTTCCTCCCCTAGAGCCTCCGGAGGGAGCGAGGACCTGCTGACACCTTGCTTTTGGACTTCTGGCATCTAGAATTGGGAGAGAATGAATTCCTCTTGTTTTTGGCCGCCCGGCTTGGTCCTTTGTGGTGGCAGCCAGAGCACTGGCCTCGGGGGAGAAGCCTCTTGGAGCCTGCGTGGAAGTCTCTCCTGTCCTGACAGCCTGGGGTTTCCCAGCTGCAGGGGTGGATGCTGATGGAAACAGTGGTTGCCGGCCGAGCACCCCTGAACCTGCTCAGATCCGTCCCTCACCTGGTCTGGTTGGTTTGGGGTTCGTGTTACTTCATGTTTTCTCCATCAGGCCACGCTGATCCAGCCCACAGCCTTGGGAACCGTGAGACCTCCACGGAACCCCTTTCCTGGCATATGTCGTGAGAGGATGTTACGCACACCTGAGTTCTGAGGCTGGCTCCTCCAATAAGACCCAGAAACGTCTTGGCAGCACTGAAACCCCAGGGGAAGCCAGCCTCCTGCACGCCAAGCCCTGCGGCCGTGTCTGCCATCCAGAGTGGTCTGAGCAAAGCTCTGCTCCCCGTCCTGGGGTCCAGGGGCCCCGTTTGCCAGTTGCCCTGAGATGGATGACTTCACTGGGGGTTGCAGGAGCTCACTGGGTTTCCTGGCGGGTGTCTGGGGTGGCCCTCATGTCCTGCCCTGGCCAGTCACTGAGCCCCAGTCCATCGGTCACCTGCCATGCTGCTGTAAAGAGCTCCCCGCTTTCCTTGGAGGCCTGGGGGTGTCGAAGCTTGGCTGTGCAGCTGGACACAGGGAAGAAGCATGGAAGCCAGCTCCAGGACATGGAGCGATGCCCATGGCCTGAGGGGCTGAGGGGCTCTGGAGGTTGTAGTGGCCGATGAGAGTGCTGGGTGATCAGAGCATCGCCTGATTGCAGCAACGTGCTCTGCTCGCCCAATTCCCTGCAGTTAGGAGACGCCGATGACTAGTTCCTGGGCCAGAGGGGTTTCTTACAGCCCCGAAGGTCATCTGAGGACCCACAGCCAGCTTCCCACAAGGCACCTTGGTTCATTCACTCACACATGCCAGCAGCGCACACGGCGGGGAGAGCAGACGGTCACAGACACTCTCAGCTGTGCCGACTCAGTGTGCAGGGCCCCGGGGCTCAGCCCCGCAGCCTGGTCTTGCCACCCCTGGCAGGAACCGTGGACTCCCTCTCGAGCCCCTGCAGACCCTCTGACCTGGGCTCAAGGCACCGGAAGCTGCAGGGCCAGGGGGTCTGACCTTGCAGCCAGCCTTGGTGGGGTCGCCAGTGGGCAGCCGTGGGAGCTGGGCTGGGAAGAGAGCTGAATAATAATTCACACTTACCTAAGCTCCATGCTATTGGGAGGGAAAAGGGGCTTTACTGGCTGTCTACTGGGCCAAAGGTTCGAGACTCTATGATACAGTCTTTAGCCTTGGGCTTCTACTTCTGTGGGGCTCCTGCCCGGGTCTGCTCGGCCCGCCTGTGGCCCCCAAAGATAACAGGCCCCAATCCCTAGAACCTGTAAATGTTAAGTTATATGGAAACGGGGTCTTTGCAGATGTGATTAAAGATGTTGAGATGGGGAGATATTCCTGGGTTATCCAGGCAGCCCAGTGTTATCACAAGGGTCCTGATAAGAGGGAGGCAACGGGACATTCGACCCAGACGGAAGAGAAGCCACGTAAAGACGGAGGCAGAGACTGACTGCGATGATTCATCTGGCCACAAGCCCGGGGACGCCTGGAGCCTCCGGGAGCTGGAAGAGGCTGGCAGCTTCCTCCCCTAGAGCCTCCGGAGGGAGCGAGGACCTGCTGACACCTTGCTTTTGGACTTCTGGCATCTAGAATTGGGAGAGAATGAATTCCTCTTGTTTTTGGCCGCCCGGCTTGGTCCTTTGTGGTGGCAGCCAGAACACTGGCCTCGGGGGAGAAGCCTCTTGGAGCCTGCGTGGAAGTCTCTCCTGTCCTGACAGCCTGGGGTTTCCCAGCTGCAGGGGTGGATGCTGATGGAAACAGTGGTTGCCGGCCGAGCACCCCTGAACCTGCTCAGATCCGTCCCTCACCTGGTCTGGTTGGTTTGGGGTTCGTGTTACTTCATGTTTTCTCCATCAGGCCACGCTGATCCAGCCCACAGCCTTGGGAACCGTGAGACCTCCACGGAACCCCTTTCCTGGCATATGTCGTGAGAGGATGTTACGCACACCTGAGTTCTGAGGCTGGCTCCTCCAATAAGACCCAGAAACGTCTTGGCAGCACTGAAACCCCAGGGGAAGCCAGCCTCCTGCACGCCAAGCCCTGCGGCCGTGTCTGCCATCCAGAGTGGTCTGAGCAAAGCTCTGCTCCCCGTCCTGGGGTCCAGGGGCCCCGTTTGCCAGTTGCCCTGAGATGGATGACTTCACTGGGGGTTGCAGGAGCTCACTGGGTTTCCTGGCGGGTGTCTGGGGTGGCCCTCATGTCCTGCCCTGGCCAGTCACTGAGCCCCAGTCCATCGGTCACCTGCCATGCTGCTGTAAAGAGCTCCCCGCTTTCCTTGGAGGCCTGGGGGTGTCGAAGCTTGGCTGTGCAGCTGGACACAGGGAAGAAGCATGGAAGCCAGCTCCAGGACATGGAGCGATGCCCATGGCCTGAGGGGCTGAGGGGCTCTGGAGGTTGTAGTGGCCGATGAGAGTGCTGGGTGATCAGAGCATCGCCTGATTGCAGCAACGTGCTCTGCTCGCCCAATTCCCTGCAGTTAGGAGACGCCGATGACTAGTTCCTGGGCCAGAGGGGTTTCTTACAGCCCCGAAGGTCATCTGAGGACCCACAGCCAGCTTCCCACAAGGCACCTTGGTTCATTCACTCACACATGCCAGCAGCGCACACGGCGGGGAGAGCAGACGGTCACAGACACTCTCAGCTGTGCCGACTCAGTGTGCAGGGCCCCGGGGCTCAGCCCCGCAGCCTGGTCTTGCCACCCCTGGCAGGAACCGTGGACTCCCTCTCGAGCCCCTGCAGACCCTCTGACCTGGGCTCAAGGCACCGGAAGCTGCAGGGCCAGGGGGTCTGACCTTGCAGCCAGCCTTGGTGGGGTCGCCAGTGGGCAGCCGTGGGAGCTGGGCTGGGAAGAGAGCTGAATAATAATTCACACTTACCTAAGCTCCATGCTATTGGGAGGGAAAAGGGGCTTTACTGGCTGTCTACTGGGCCAAAGGTTCCAGAAAGCCTCTTCCTGATTGGATTCTGAACTTTTATCTCGTAAGCCCCAGAGTTGGTGAACGCAGCAAGGGATGGGGGAAAAGCCCGACTTCGTTTCTCACGGGTGACTTTTTTCTGTACGAAGTCAGGTCTTATGTGTGTGGACTCAAATACAACGATCATTGAATGCCTTTGGTTATAGGCTCTTTCCTCCCCGGATTTCAAAGCATTTTCGTGCTGAAATATGACGGTTTCTTGGCACATTGGATCCCCCATGCCCACTGACAGGCCATCCGTCACCTTTGTGCACTTGGAATGACAGTAATTACAGCAATAATAATAGTGTTAGCTCGCATTTGTAGGGCGCTTTACGGCTGTTGAAAGCCCTTCCACATCCCTCATTCTCACGTGTGCAGCCACCCCTCCCTCAAGGAGGTGAAGGGTAACTCCCACCCCTGCAAGTGCGGACCGCGCGCGTCGTGACTTCCTTGCATGGAATACGGGGCCGGTCCCTGATCCACGGGGGCCACAAGGACAGCCCTGTGACCACGGATGCTACTACCACTCCACGGCCCTTAAATCCCTGCACGTGGGGCTGGGCGGAGCACGGGGCTCTGGGTCAGCGGTCAGCAAGCGTCACGCGGTCGTGACGATGCGACCACCACAGCCCGGCTGTCCTGGTGTGTCCTTCACGTGCTTGCCAAGTCCTCCTGCGGACCCAGAGGGAGCTGGGGTGTATCCGCCAGCCGCTCACTGGCCTTGACAGGAGTCGAGCAAACAGGACACCGTTTGAACGTGACCTGTGGCTGGAGCCTCCGTCTTCCGTCTTCCGGGTCGCAGCTCCTGGGGCGGCGGAAGGAGGCGCTTCCCACGGTGTTTCTCTGGGAGAAGGTCACGGGGGCTGCTTGGCCCAAATGAGACACAAAAGTGGGACGGGCTGTGCCTGGAAAGGCACGACAAGGTCTTTTCCAAGTACGACACTCTCTGCGCTCCACCCCCAGAGCAGGGCCATATTCAGCCACACTTGGGCACAAACAGTGTCTCCAGAAGGTTCCCACAGGAAGTCCCATATGTCGGCCCAGGACCCCAGGTTGCTCTGTGATTCCCCACCGTGGCCTTTACTGCTGGAACCTGGTCTCTCTGCGGGGACCACCCCGCGCCCCACTTCTCGGCACCCACCTCCCCAAACCCTGGCGGTGGCCCTCGAGCCGTGCTGCTCTCCTTCCCTCTGACTTTCCCCTGCATGCCAGCGCCCAGGGAATGTGACCGTCGTGCCACCCCGATGACCCCTCCTCCTGACCCCTGACCCACTCTCCCAGGAGACGGTCACCTGTCCCCAGGGCTGAGCCCAAGGCTGGATGTGGGGTGGAAGGCGCATCCTTTATGGCGGTCCCTAAATACAGGCAGGGAGAGTGGCACGGGGCGGGTGAACTCTGACACGTGTCGCCTGAGAACCCGGGGCTGGCTCTGGGGGGCTGCCCCCGTGCCCAACTCTGGTGTGCCCGCCCCCAGTGCCCGTGCCCTTGCTTGGCTCGGGATCTTCTCACTGGGCTTGGAAGACGCCCCGAGCGCCTGGACCTGAGATGCTGCCCCACAGCACTCGGCGGCCAGCAGCCGACTGCACGCTGCAAGTGAGTATGAAGTATGACAACCAGAACGAACCTCGAATCTGCGCCTCTGTCCTCGTGGATATGCAGGCCGGACGCCTTGGCGGCCTCCGCAGCTCTCGGGGGCAGGGGGCCACGCCGAGGGGCCGGGTACGGGGGCGGAGGGAGGGCGGGAGGCCAGGTCTGAGGCCAGGCCTGCGGGCAATGCAGGTACCACAGGCCCTCCGGATCCCCCCTTCTGGGCCATTCCCTCTGGGGGCTGTCTCGGGAGGGGATAGGAGGCGTCCCTGCCTGGCTGCCCTTCTTCTGCAGACACCGTCCTCAGCGGGAGGTGCAGAGCCAGACCCCCGAGGAGACCTGGCTGCCCCGCAGGCCTGCCGCCGGCCGAGCGGGTCACGGTGGACACGTGCCCACCACCCAGCACACAGCTGCACCTCACGGCATCCACGTTGCGACGAAAAAGGTGGAAATGGCCTAAATACCCCATGACAAGGGGCTGTGGGCACGGCGGCCCCTAAGAACTGTTTCCACCTCAAACCCCCGCTGGGACCTCAAAGGATGTGCGTCCACAAAATGACACTCACTTTGGCCCCAAGAGGGCTGCGCTGGATGGTTCTGAGAGGGTGGAGGTCCAGGAACCCCTTCTCCCCGTCCCCGCCCCAGGCCTGGGTTCCTGCCTCACAGCCCGTCGCCTGGGTGGAGGCGGTGGCAGAGCCTGGGCCCTGAGGCTCCTGACCTCGAATCAGCAAACCCCCGGCCGCACCTTGACCGCCCCCGCCTGCCAGGCCTGTGCGGGCGCGCGTGCGTGTGTGTACGTGTGTGCGCGCGTGCGTGCTCACGCATGCAGCTGGGCGTGGGTGCGTGGACATGCATGTAGATGCTGTCTCCAACCCCCCGTAGGAGACCACCTCCACCCCCAGCTCCCCGCCAGGACCCGCCAGGGACAGGATGCTGACCCAGCCCAGACCCCAGGGGTGCAGGCAGGCGGGGTGCCCAGCCCCCTGGGCCCCTCGTGTTCCCTGCCTCTCCCCACTTGCTGCGCTTTTGCTCCAAAGACCTGCGCCCGTCACTCTTACTTGGGCCACTGGAGCCAATCTGCCTCCCTGTGCAGAGAACCAGGCCCAACTCTCGTCGCCTTCAACTCTTCTGCCAGGAGCTTCTAGAAGACACAGGGCCACGTCCCTGATTCCCTTCTCCAAAGCCCTCCTGTCAGGAACGGACACCTGGGAGGTGATAGCGCTTTGGAAACTGTGGGCGCAGAAGGGCTGTCACTGTTTGGAGTGCAGGATCTCCCACCCCGACTGCAGGTGCAAACCCACACAGGTGGGAAGAGGCCTCTCGGGGGCCAGAGGAACCAAGGAGGGGGAGCGAGGGGGACGCCAGGTCACCCTGCCTGGACCAGCCTCCCCCACCCCATGGGCTTAGAGGTGCCCCAGCCCTCAGGCCACCTGGGCGGGGCCGGGCACACGGCAGACCGGGTTTGCTGAGTGAATTAACAAGGAAGAAGAGGGCAGCACAGGCCACTTCGGTGTGAAACCTGGCCAGAAAAGAACAAAATCCTTGTAAAAAAAGGATAGGCTACTTGGGAACTGGGTTATTAACACATGAGCATCTTTATTTGTGTGAAATGAAGGTGACGATAAACAGGCATTTATTTCTCCAAGTGGTTTTGGCAGACGCACAAGGTGCATCTCCCACGGCGGCCAGGCCTCCCTCGCGCATGGGTACACATCCTACTTCTCTTGGTGGCCTTCCCTGGGCTGCACCACAGAGGTGACCCCTTCCTCCTCCTCGCAGATGCCAAGAGCAACGATGGGGCCGGTGCTTACATGTGTGGACTCACCGAATCCTTGCCTGGATCAGGTGAGTACCCTGGTTACCCCATCTGCAGACAAGGAAACCGAAGCCCAGGGTGGGAGGAAACTTTCCAAGGTCACCAGATAAATGCCTGACTCGGCGTCCCCACCTCACCCCCTCATCTCATGGTCTTTCAGAGACCCGCTCCGTGGCTTGTAGGAGACTTCTCTGAACACACGTCTGGTCACCGCTTCTGGCAAGAATGATCCAAGATCTCACTCATAGGCAAGAACGGACAACCTCCCACTGAGACCCACCCTCCATCACGCTCTCAGCACTCTGATTGTCGTAAAAGACACCTAACGTAAAAGCCACCACTGTAACCGTCACCACATCCGTCTCCAGGACTTTCTCATCTTCCCAAACTGACACTCTGTCCCCATTAAGCACTAACTCCCCATCCCCGCCCCCAGCCCCTGGACCCCACCACCTACTTCCTGTCTCTGTGGATTTGCCTCTTCTGGGTACTTCATGTAAGTGGATCCTACAATCTTTGTCCCTTTGAGACTAACTTATTTCACTCAGCATAATGGCCTCAGGGCTCATCCATGTTGTGATCTGTGTCGAGATTTCCTTCCCTTTTATGGCTGAATAGTATTCCAGTGTACAGATGGACCATATCTTGCTTACCCGCTCATTCCTTGATGGACACTTGAGTTGCTTCCGCCTTTTAGCTGCTGTGAATAACGCTGCTGTGGACATGGGTCTGCAAATATCTCCTCAAGACCCCGCTGCAATTTTTGGGGTGCACGCTCTGAAGTGGGATTACAGGATTGTGTAGTAGTTTTAATTCTCATTTTTTTGGAGGAAGCCTCGTGCTGTTCTCCACAGCAGCTCTGCAACATTACATCTACATAGCACACCAAGCTTCTCCTTTCTCCACGTACTGGCCGACACTTGTTGTTTACTGCTTTTTTTAGATAATAGTTACCCAAATGCCTATGTTGGCATTTTACACATTATTGCATTGACTCTTTTATTCCCAAAAATGGGAAAATAATAACTATCTATTTTGCAATGATCCCCATTTGAGGATGAGGAAATTTGGGGCAGAGGGGCTAAGTTCTATGTTCCATGTTCCGTGGCTGGTGAGTGGCCCGAGTGCCCTAAGCCGGGTCCCAGTCTGGTCTGGTGGGGACACCGCATTTCTCACCAAGGACACCCTCAATCTTATCTTGTCAAATGATCACATCTGTGAGTGAATGAATGAATGATGGATGAATGAATGATGAATGAATGAATGAGCGGCAGTCTTAACTCACCAAGCAGAGTGGTAGATGGTTCCTCCTGGGGAGGCTCAGTTGATGAAAGGGGTCCACGGAGGGCCCTCGGGAGCCCTGGGAAGCAGGGGTGCAGAGGAAGCTGAGAAGGGGAACAAATCCGCCTCTGGAGCTGTGGGCAGCCAGAGCCAGGCCACAGCAAAGCCAGGCTAGAACCACAGGGCCAGAGGCGGGGGAGCCAGCCCCAGGTGGGTGGGGGGGCTGTTGGAAGAGTGTAATTCACTTTTCCCCAGGGATCCCGGTCTGACTTTTTAGGACAAGGGAAGGGAAGGCCCTTTGACGGGAGGGAAAGGAAAAGGCAGCTCTTTGATCAATAAATGAATTAGTCTACCCTGATTGGCAAATCACCCAGCCTCTTTTTGCCCGGCATACATTAACCGGCCACACTGCAGGGTCTGGAATTACTCAGCACTCCTGGCCTGCCTCGCCCTGCCCGGGGCTGGGTAGGTGGAGGGCGAGATACCGTCGTGAGAGAAGGTGAGATGTTACCTGTCTCCAGAGAGGGTTGCACCCCAAAGCCCCAGGGTGGCTCTGTGGCTGAGAGCTTGGTGTATCCATCCCACACTTTATGCGTCACCTGGGAGCCTGTCCCACTGACCACAGGGAAAGGCTGGGGTGAAAAGGACCAGAGAATGTCCAGCTGGTCCAGCGAGGGAACCAGCACTACCAGAAAGCAAGGGGCTATGGCTGGGGGCGTCCCGCCCCCTCCTTTCTCCCCAGGAGATGCACACACACATTCAGGCACACATACGCACGCTGGCACACACAGGGCGTGTGACACATGTGCTTATACACACGCACAGCTGTGTCACGCACCACGAGCTAGGCACACGCTCATGCCCACGCACGTGCCTGTATACATGCGCGCACACACACGTGCACACAAAATATTCTGAATCGTCTGGCTGCATCCCTATAGCGTGTCTGGTCCTTTCACACCCTCAGGGCTGAGACTCCAGCGCCCTTCGGAGCCGGCCAGTCTCTGGCAGCCCTGAGAGTCGGCTGAAGCCTCGAACAATTACTCCCTTCAGCCTCTGTGTCATGTCCCTCCATCCGTCCTCGTAAGGACCCTGAGGCTGTGCAGTGCTGCGCCCCCTTCTTGGGAAGGCCACTGAGGGGCAGGATGCTGCAGACGGGATTCTAGCCAGGGGGTAGAGGAGGGGTCTGGTGACCCTGGGAGCCTGGCCAGCCCTCAGGAGTCTGAGATTCTAACTTAAACGTGGACCCCAGACCTACTAGCATAAACCACAAAGGTTCCATCCCACCCCAGACCACAGCAGGCAGAGGGCACCTGCTTGAGGCCAGCAGGTCTGGGAGGGAGAGGGGACAGGGGAGGATGGCAACCAGAGCTACACACATGCATATGCGCATGTGTGCACACACATATATACATACGCTCACACACACTCACACATATGCACACATACACACATGCACACACAATACACACATATACACATACATACACTCTCACACACACACGCACACACATACACATACAAACATGCACACATACGTGCACACGCACACACATACATACACGCACATGCACCCACATACACATACACATGCACGCATATACATACATACACATGCACACGCACATACATATACACAGATCCACAACACATATGCAGGTACACACACACACATATACAGACACACACACGTACAGACACACTCTCGTGTGGTCTCTGTACGGTCTCAGTGGTTAATCCTCGTGAGTGCCAACTCTGTGCCAGGCACTGTTCCAGGTGCTTCCTAAGCCTTAACTCACCAAGCAGCTCTGAGTGATGAGCAGGTGACCCTCAGGTGGCATCGTGGCTCAAGGTCAAGGTACAGTCAGTGGTTGGGGCCTGAACTCAGCCCGCCCGGCTCAGAGCTGCTGGAGAGTGGAGGGCCCGTGCTCTCTGCTGGCCTGGGAGGGGGGAAGCGGGCGGTGGGGGCTGGTCTCCAGGTGCTCCTCTCGGGACCAGGGGTCGGGTCCCTTCCAGGGCACAGGGGATGGTGGGAGGTAAGCCAGACTCTCAGGCCAGCAGATGGAAAAGTATGAGAAACTGATAAAGTCATTCATTCAAGACTTGTCTTTATTCATTTTAAATAGATTTTTTCATACATGTCCAACAGAAATAGTTTGATGAACCTCCATGTACCGATGACCCGGGGGCAGCAATTGTCAACACACGGCCAAGCTCACTGTATTCAAAGCCCTGCTCCTTGGGGAGCGGGCGCTTCCGACCACACTGCATGGGAGTGTGGCACACATGAAGCCTCCACGTTCCTTCCTAGGGGGTGAGATGGTGTCGGCCTCATCTACTCCTACAGATCCTCCTGAGGGTCCCAGCTGCACTGACCAGCGGGGCCTCGGTCTCAAGAAGATCCGACCCGGGCTGGTGAGTCCAAGAAGATCCGACCCGGGCTCTCCCAGAAACAGCTCTGTGGTCCCGTGGATGTGGCCTCCAGGAAACATAAGGAGAGGAAACAGCCCGCACATGAGCTGGGGCCGTGGGCCTGGCCCACCTCCATCCCTGCAATGCCTGGTGGTTAGAATTAAGTCAGGTCTTAATGAATGACTTATATGTGCGTATATATACATATAACTGTTTTTATTCTAGGGTTTTACTATCAGAACGAGAGACGCATAGTCCTCTCAGCCTTACGAGGTGAGTTCTGGGGTGCGATCCAGCCGTCTGCGCCCTCCTGCCCTTCTCTGTGGACAGATCACAGGGGACTGTGGTCAAATCGCAGTGTTTGTAGCTTTCTCGGGAAAGGTCTCCAGAGGCCCACATTCTCACCCTCTCCTGGGATCCCCGGGCAGAAGCGGAGACACACGGTGAGTACATGCAGATGGGAGCCACCAGTGCCACTGAAAGGCCACAGTCCAGGGACGTCCCACCTGCCAGCTCAGGTTTCCACGGAGAACAGTAGCAGCTCCCCTGAGACTCACAACCCAGAGCTAAGGTCGGAAGATTCCGGAAGGTCCTTGAGTGTGGGCTCCCACTCCGCCTCCCCAGGTGGCAGCCAGAGGAGAAGGGCGGGGAACCCAGGATGCACTGTGGGGTGCGTGTCTTGGGTCCCCGATGGGCTCTGGATGCACCCACCCCCAACTCGCCCTGGGTCACTGGGCAACGTGCGGAAGCCACTGGCCATGGCCGGACCAGACCGCAGCCTCCAGAAGCACATGCTCAGCCCAGTCAGAATCCCTTTGACCAGGGCTTCCAGTCTCCCCAGGCCACAGAGCCTTCCCACCCAGGGGGACACTCACATTCGGGCTTGGCTCTTAATTGCCCAGAGCTGGATTTGCCCAGATGTGCTTCTTCCAGGAGAACCGACAGCAGGCAGATGGCAGCACTCGGAGGTGATGGGTCTGGGACAGAAGCCAAGTGCACGGCTCACAGGAGGGTCCTGGGAGCCCCCGAGCCAAGGAACTGTCATAGACTTCCAGGGTCAGCCCTGCATGCTTTTGGCTTAAGGTCCTACCCTCAGGGAGCCAGTTCTGAAGGTACCTGGACCCCAGGCTCACCTTTCATTTAGAAAGATGAGATCACATCTTCCACCCAGCTCACCTTCTCTCTCCTTTGATTGGATTTCCATTAAAATTCACTCAAAATAAGGCTGACCGTTCACCCAGGTATGCAAGACTCCAGAATTTCTGGAGGTATTTTTCAGGTTACATGCCTATTCACTCAAATTTTACTTGGTACCTGCTTTGTGTAGGAAGCACGCAGGGGCTACGCACACTCGCTGGTGAGCAGGAAAGGCGTGTGTGCGCAGTGCCGGCTAGAGTCTTTTCTTTAAAGATGAAAAGCATTGGAAGCTATTTCCTTCCATTTGTGGTGCAGCATTTCACCTTAAGTATAATAAAAAATACATGCAAAAGGGAACTATGAACTATGAATATGGCATACCTTTAAAAGTCTGCGGTCTATACCAACAAAAAGGATTGTAAAAAGAGGACAAACCAAGAAATGTTTTCATCACGTAAAACTGGAAAAGTCAACATTAATTATTCGTAACCAATTCCTTCAAAAAGTCTGCCTGCACTGTGCAGCTCCAGAAATACATGGGTCCCTTTCTCCTGGCCCGTGTATCACCGAGTTGAAATAGCTTATTCACCATCTGTATCCCCTGATGCTCGTGGGTGCCACTTCTTTCCCCTGGAAGCCTCTCCTAGGCTGAGCTGGTCCTTCCCAGCTCATAGGAAAATTACACTGACTCTCGTCTCTCCACTGGGCCAGCATCTCTCTCCCAGGAAACTTCCCTAAAGGCACCGGCTCTGTTCCCTTCTCAGGGTCCGGCCCCAGCGTCAAGGTGGCACATCCGTGAAGGGTGGGTGGAGAAACGTGCTTCACACAGAGGATTTATAAAGAAAGGACAGTTGCAGTTAAATTTTTTCCTTTACTCTGTGTGACTCAAGGCCCTTTGAACAGAAGCCCAGTTGTCTTGATGCATCCCTTGCTTTTGGCTTCATAAGATACTCCAGGGTCAACTTGTGTGGTTCTTGACCCCAAACTGGACCGGTCCTTTCTCCAAAGAACCCTGGCTCCTATTAGTGGGAAAATGGTACATATGGATCAAAATCTGGGTGCAAGGGATGGTCATTGTTTCTAGGCCTTTTCTCACACACACACACACACACACACACACACACACGGGAAAATACATCACAGTGTCATAGTGATATTTCCATTTCAAATATAGGATTACTGGCTTTTATGTAATTTATTTCATTAGATATTTGTGTTTCGTTTTTTTTTTCTTGGCTGCGTTGGGTCTTCGTTGCCGCGCGCGGGCTCTCTCTAGGTGCGGCGAGCGGGGGCTACTCTTCGCTGTGGTGTGCGGGCTTCTCATTGCGATGGCTTCTCTTGTTCCAGAGCACGGGCTCCAGGTGCACAGGCTCAGTAGTTGTGGCTCGCAGGCTCAGTAGTTGCGACACGCGAGCTCTAGAGCACAGGCTTCAGTAGTTGTGGCGCACGGGCTTAGTCGCTCCGCAGCATGTGGGATCTTCCCGGACCAGGGATTGAACCCATGTCCCCCGCATTGGCAGGGGCTACTCTTCGCTGTGGTGTGTGGGCTTCTCATTGCGGTGGCTTCTCTTGTTCCAGAGCACGGGCTCCAGGTGCACAGGCTCAGTAGTTGCGACACGCGAGCTCTAGAGCACAGGCTTCAGTAGTTGTGGCGCACGGGCTTAGTCGCTCCGCAGCATGTGGGATCTTCCCGGACCAGGGATTGAACCCATTTCCCCCGCATTGGCAGGTGGATGCTTAACCACTGCGCCACCAGGGAAGCCCCCGGATATTTGTGTTTCTTTCCTCTTGCATTCATCATCTTCATCCTAATTGCTTATCCCACTGTGTGTGCTCTTCCGACACACATACCTAATATTTTCCGAATAACAGGGTCAATATTCTCACTGACAACACAGATGCCAAAAAGCGTTTGCTCGCTTTCCCTCTCTTTTTCAGAAGGATATTCAAGGTACAGCTCACTAGGTACATACAGTGTTCTAAAGTTTCCTGAACTAACTCACAAGAGGGCACTTGCAGAGAAGACCAGCTCCCCTCCACCGCCCCCTCCCTATTTCCTCCCATCAGAGACAACTATTTCACCAGGTTTTAAAATTCACCCTTCCACGTTTTACAATATAAGTTACAATAAGTGTGTGTATTTGCATATATTATCTGTATTCACAGCCCTTTTCTTAGGTTAAAGGTGGCCTCCACACACTTTTTTTCTACATCTGTCCTTCTTGCTTCCGACGTGTCCCAGTGGTCCTGCCAGGTCAGGATGTAGGGAGGCCTTGATTTATTTTTACAGCTGCCTAGAACAACTGAGCACGTTCTGCATTTTATTCCCCTGTCCCTAACAGGTAGTCTGGTACCCACAGCATTTTATATTCTTGCTAGTGGACTTTTACTACAGTGTCTTGCCAGAGTTCCCTCCGCAGGGATTCTGTTACTGTGCATTCTATGTTAGTTTCCTGGGGTGGCCATAAGAAAGTACCACAAACCGCGCAGCTTAAGACAACAGAAGTAGCTTCTCTTCCAGTTCCGGAGGCTAGAAGTACAAAATCAAGGTGTCGGCAGGGCCCTGCTCCCTCTGAAATGTGTAGGGGAGAATCTTGCCTTGCCTCTTCCAGATTCTCGTGTTGCCAGCAACCCTGGGCGTTCCTTGGCTTGTAGACACGTGACTCCAATCTCTGCTT
Source organism: Physeter macrocephalus (assembly GCF_002837175.3). Taxonomy (NCBI): domain Eukaryota; kingdom Metazoa; phylum Chordata; class Mammalia; order Artiodactyla; family Physeteridae; genus Physeter; species Physeter macrocephalus. The sequence goes on from NC_041226.1 coordinate 84,862,428, forward strand.
CCATCATCAAATGGCAACTTCTTGCCAGGGTCTCCCTCCTCTTCTTACAAGGACAACAGTCGTATTGGATTGCGGCCGCCCTAAGGACCTCATCTTAACTTGACTACATCTGTGAAGACCCTGTTCCCAATTAGGGTCATGTCCACGGGGGTCAGGAGTCAGGACTGCAGCCTATCTTTGGGGGACACAGTGCAAAACCCCAAACACATTCCTACCACCAAATTATGCAGATGCCAGCTCACCCACGGTCCCACCAGGAGAGTAGGTTGTCACACATTCAGATTTTTTCAACCTGGTGACTGAGAAAGGGTGTCTTCTTTTCATTGTAATTGGCATTTCTCAGATGGTGTGTATGATTCAGCACCTGTTCATGTGTTTAAGGGACGTTTCCATTTCACTTTTCTTTGAAGGACAAAAAGATTGTATTGAGCACTGACCATGAGCGAGGCCTCCTAGTCGCCAGCCACATAACCAGGAATGAGACAGACCCAAGCTCCTGTCTTCATCAGGCTCGCTCTGTTGGGGAGAAAAGATGATAAATAAATAGGCAAGTAAAACACACAGTCCGCCAGAGTTTCCTGTTGCTGCTGTAAGAATTTCCACTGCATCGGTGGCTTGAAACCACACAGGTTTATTCTCTTACGGTCCTGGGGGTCAGAAGTCTGCACTCCATCTCACTGGACTAAAGCCCAGGTGTGGGCAGGGCTGGGTCTCTATGGAAGCTCCAGGGAGAGTCATTTCCTGCCTTTGGGGGTGACTGCGTTCACTTCGGGACGATCTCCCACCTCGAGATCGTTCCCACATCTGCAAAGTCCCTTTTGCTATAAGAGGTGGCATTCACGGGTTCCAGGGATCAGGACATGGGCAGATTTGGGACCGTTTTCCAGCCCAGCAAGCACACCAGATTGTGACTGATGTCCTGGACACAGTGCATCAGCTGGGAGGACAGGCATAACTTCTAAGGAAGCTTCATGATGCGGTGACATTTGATTGGAGCACAGGTGTGGGGGGAGGGCAATGCCAGCGGAAGGGCGTTCTGGGCAGAGGACGCAGCAGGACAAAGCCTGGGGGGGCAGCGAAGCACCTCTGACGGGGAGAGGGAGGGGGAGGGCCCGGGGGAAAGGAGGGCCGTGTCAACCACTGCGGGAATTTGGCGTTCTCCCTCAGTGATGGGGAAAGCAGGGGTCGGGCTGGGCAGATGGGGGCCACCGTGACATGGGCTTTTAATGATCACTTTGACCACTTCACGGGGACTGGATGATAAGGGCTAGACAGCAAGAGGCTCTAAATGATTCACGAAGGAGGAGGTCGCTTCTCTCTGGGCACGTGGGACCACCTACACAGCTTGGGGGGCCCAGTGCAAGTGAAAAGGCAGGGAGGGCCCCTCAGAAATCACGCAGAACCTCAAAACTCCAACAACAGAGCAGTAAGACGAGCGCAGGGCCCTGGGGGGTTTGCACAGGCCCCATGCCCACCCGTGGAGCCGTCCTGGCCATGTGGGCCTTGGTACCACCAAGCCGTGGATCTTGATACATTGTGACGGTAGAGCCACCGTATCTGCTCCTGGGTTGGATGCAGGAAAAGAAGCAGCAAGAACAAGGCCACAGTTTGGGCCTGAACAGCTGGGGCACAGAGCAGGGCCCCCTGAGAGGGGCCGGGTCAGGAGGGGGAGCTGGGCAGGGCATCCTGGGAGACAAGCCCGGGAGTGGTGACCACAATGGTGGTGTCAACGGCCTGGAGACAGTAGAGGCCACAGAGAGAGATGCTCGAGCAGAGGACAGGATGGGGGAGAAAGAAAGAGAACAGGTGGGGAGAACCCCGTCAGGAGGATCCCGAGAGCCACAGAAGAGAGTGCTTCCAGAAGGTGCCGTCTGCAGTTCTAAATGCTGCCAAATGGAGTAAGATGCCAAAGGGAACTGACCACAGTTCCCTGGGTCAGGGAGTCGGATGCTCTTTGGAGTTGGTTTGGGGTAAAAGAAGGCAAAGAAATGGAGTGGGGTCTGCAGCACCCAGAGACTGGACAGTTGTGGTTTCTCATTGTTGGAGAACGTGCTGGTGGGAGACATCAAGTCATCGTTCTGGGGCCGGGGGTGTCAGAAGCAGAAGCCAGCGGGCACGGAGGCTGCCCAGGGCCCAGGCTGTGGTGCGGGTGGGTGAGTGGGGAGGGAGAGACTGGGGCTGTGTTTCGTTGGCTGCGGCTTGCCCTGCAGCACTGAGAGCCAAGGATACAGGCGCCATTCAGCATCTGTCAGCTGCCATCCAGGACCATCACAACAAGCTGAATGTCCTGCGCTGTATAAACACAGGGCCGCTTATGGGATTCTGAATCCTCAGGCTTTCCCATAGCTGCTGGGCTGGGATCTCACCACCAGCATCCTGGGGATAATGGTGGCCTGGACCCTGGGAGAAGGGGGTGGGGCCAGGGACCATCCCTGTTGTGTCTCACGTGAGACCCACCCACCTGTGTGCTGGGCAGGCTGAAGGGACAAGCCGGAGCGTGAGAAGGGGGTGCACCCCACCCCACAGAGCTGCTTCCCTTCCTGCCCCGGGCCAGCAGAGGATGCTCTCAAGGGTCAGGGAAGAGAGAAGGGGACTGAGCTTCTGCCACCGTGCCGAGAGGGCTGAGCAGCCCTGGCTTGAAGGGGTCTTTGGGCTCCGACGCCAGGTGGTTCCCGCTCTGGCTCAGAACGACCCTTGAAGCCAGCTCCCCTCAAAGCCTGCCTGTCTCACACTCAAGGCCCCCAAGTGACCTGAGAGCTCCATTAAAGGCACAGCGGTCTCTGGCCAGGAGGACAGGAGCGCCTCTGGGCCCCATGGGAGGTCGCCCTGTCTTGCTCTCTGGATCCTCAGTCCCCAGATCCCAAACAGAGAGCCACCCTGAGAGATGCAAGTGGCCAAAAAGCCAGCCTGAGCTGTGCTTTGCGTCCTTACTTCTCCCCGCTTCTGAATAACGGCATTTCCCCAGCTCTGGACCCCGTGCTGAGCTCTGAGAATCAGTTTCAACAGGTACTTGTCTGGGTATGGAATGCTTCTGTCTCGTCTCTCTTCACACTCCCAAATTTGCCTGGATGGGTAATTAATGGGCCTATTTTCTTCTGCCCTTTGGAGAGCAGGAGGCTGCCTGAGGAGGAAGTACCACGGGAAATGATGGGGAAAAAAGCACGCTGACCTCAAGATGCCCACGTCTCCCACAGCAGCTCCCTGGCCGGTGGTGAGGGACCCCGTACGGATGGCCGTCTGTTTAAAGAATAAATCCCCCATGTCGCAGCTAATGGGGAGGGATGGGGCCTGCACCTGCTAAGAGAACTGAGCCGTTCAGTCAGTCCTTTTCATCTGTGACAAAACAGTGTGTTACACAAACGCACCATCACTCCCTGAATACGGCCTTGGAAACTGGATGCTTGGGAGATGCTCATCTGAAAGCCAGTCTGGCAGCACTGTTTGCAGAAGGGAGATTTGGCCACCCCAGCCCCACCTCCCCCACACCACACCCACCTCCACCCCTCCCCCACGCCCACCACACCCACCCCTCCCCCACCTCCACCCCTCCCCCACCTCCATCCCCTCCCCCCTCCACCTCCATCTCCCTCTCAACTCAGCTCAGCTCACCTCAGGCTTGGGAGGATTCCTGGGGGGATTTTGCGCAAACTCCATTCCCATTTCCAGGAGTAATGTCAGCTCCTTCCAAAACCACCTCCACCCCTCCCCCACCTCCATCCCCTCCCCCCTCCACCTCCATCTCCCTCTCAACTCAGCTCAGCTCACCTCAGGCTTGGGAGGATTCCTGGGGGGATTTTGCGCAAACTCCATTCCCATTTCCAGGAGTAATGTCAGCTCCTTCCAAAAACGTCTCCTCCACATCTTGTCCGTAACACACTGGCTGGGAAAAAAGTCTTCATTGGGCACCGTGGTCTGTGGCAGTCGTTGCCAGGCCTGGAGTCACACCCCCATGCTGCCCCGCCGTCCATAACCGCCTTTATTTCTGGTTCACGGGCAAGGGTGAGAAAACGGAGTGAAAACTGACTGCGGCCAGGAAGCCAGAAGCCCTACCCAGGGAGCAGGAGCCGCGGGCTGGGTGTGGCTCAGGCGTGATCTGCCGTGTGGGGGGCGCCCAGAGCCCAGTGGCCAATGCCTTGTACAGGAAGGGGCTGCCTTCCGTTCATTCCAAGACAGCAGGGTCAGGGGTCAGGGGCCGGACGCGGAGGTTGACCCTCCACAGCTGGTGGACGCCTCAACTCACAGCGGACATGCAAAGAGCCAGGCTCTCTCGTTCTGAATCACAGCAGCATTCCAGAGCTGGAAGGACTCATCAGATACGTTAGGCTAGGTGACTGCCTGACACCCTGGCTCTGCCTGCCCACTGACCCCTGCTCTGCCTGCCGTGTGCCCTCTGACCTTGTGTCACAGTCTTTAGACAGGCCTGGGCCCACGACACCTCTCCCCCACTCCTACTATAACACTGGACCTGTTGCACTGAGTCCAGAATGCTCAGGGTCCTCAGGCCACCCAGGGGACCAGATATAAGGACAGTGAGGAGGAAAGCAGCGCTGCGGACCAGACAGAGCGGGGAAGAGACAGCTCTCCAGGTCCGTGAGGCTAGCTGAAGGCTCTGGGGAGTGGACGTAAGCAGGCAGATATAGGATGGGAATAAGAAAGGGGAGGCAGTGAGTGTGTGTTGGGAGTCTTAGGTTTCTGCAGTTGTGTCCACGGGGCGGCCCTGCTCACAGGGGCAGTGCCGGGAAGCTGGTGCTCCTATGGGAAAACCTGCTGTCCTTCTGGTGGGAACGAACCTCAGGAAGGAGCCCAGGCAAGAGTGAGGGGGACCCAGAAAAGGAGAGAGCCAAGAAGGGGAGCCCATATCCTATACAAAGGCTCCATCTGGGACTCTGGCTGGACCCCGAAGCACATGTCCATGGAGCAGACGAAGAGCAGGTGAATTGAGATTTAGGCTCAGTCATCCACAGGTGTGACAGAGTTCACAGTTTGGGTCTAACCAAGTAAACTGCCTTAAAAATACCAACCTTTTGGAGCCATACAACAGAATCCAAAGTCTCAGAACAAAGCAATAATAGTTTCCAAGGGTATTCAATGATTGAAGAGTCAGGAAAATGTGGTATGTTTACAAGGAAAAGATCCAGAGATGGACCAAATGTGAAATCAGTGGACAAGGGCAGCCATTTTTAACTATGTCAATGAGGGAAGGAAAATACCCTCACAGTGAATGGAGAGATGGAAAATCAAGCAGAGAAATAGAAAATGTAAAAATATCCAAATGGAAATTTTAGAATGGAAAAAATAAAACATCATAAATTTAAAAATTTTCCAGATGGGCTTAATTAGCAGATTGGAGATGAGGGATGAAAGAAACAGTGAACTTGAGTATATTGCTAGAAATCACCCAACGTGAAGAAGAGAAAGAAAAACCACTAAGAAAATGAATGGCGTCTTAGAGGGCATCCTTAAAGAAAACCCTCTCAACCAAGACGTTTACATCCAATTAGAGTAACTTCAACAATGGAGAATAAAGACATTTTTTGTTACAAGACAACAAAGAGCACCCTTCTCCAGATGCTACACTACATGGAATGCTAGGGTGTTCCTCGGGCAGAAAGTAACGATGCCAGGTGAAAATGTGGACCTTCAGGAATGAATGAAGGGTATCAGAAATGGCAAGTATCCAGGTCAGTAGAAAGTGACCACTTTCCCCTTAATTTCTTTAAAACACATGTGACTGGTTAAAGGAAAATGCAGACACTGTCTTTGGGGTTTATAATGCATGTGAAGTAATACATTTGACAATGATAGCATGAAGGATGAAGGTGTGACTGGATCTATGGAGTTGTAAAGTGGCACAATATTAACCCACACAGATTGTGAAAAATTAGGGAGTGTATATTGTAATTGCTAAATAATCACTAACATAACAATGCAAAGATATACAACTCAAAATTCCAAAGGTAAATTATAATGGAATTATTTTTAAAACAGTCAAATAATCCAAAATAAAGTAAGAAAGTAGGAAAGGAACAACAAACAACAAAAAACAGAGGAAAAACCAGAAAACAAATATAAAATAATAAACCTGAATATTAATAGAATAAGTACTCCTATTAGAAGTATCAGAATGGATTTTTTTGAAAAGCAAGATCCAACTCTATACCGTCCACAAGAGAAGCACTTTAGTAAGACAAAAACAGGTTGAAAGTAAATGGATGAAAACATATATACCATGCAAAGAATACAAGTAAGAAGTTGCAGTAGCTTTATTGATATCAGATAAAATAGACACCAAGACAAAGAATGTTGTCAAAGGCAGAGATGGACATTTCATAAAGATAAAAGGGCCAATTCATCAGGAAGACAAAACAGTCATGAATGTGTGTGCACCTAATAACAGAGCCTCAAAATACATGGAACAAACATCGACAGAACTGAAGGAAGAGATACAAGATTGCAGTAAAATATTTTAATGCCCCTCTCCCAACAATTGACAGAAGAGCTGGAGACCAAAACTTGCAGGACCTGAACAACACTATCTATCACCATGACATGGTCGATATGTATCAAACACTACACCCAACAAAGGAAAATGCATGTTTTTTCTAAGTGCACATGGTCTGCTCACCAAGACAGACCATATTCTGAGCCACACAGCAAATAAAATAAATTTAAAGGAATTGATGTCAGACAGAGCATGTTTCCTGACCACAGTGGAATTGACTTAGAAATCAAGGACAGTAAGATATGTAGGAAACTCTCAAACATATGGACCTCAACAACATCCAAATAATCCATGCTCAGGGAAGAAATCACAAGGAAAAGTAGAAAATACTTCAAACTGAATGGTAATGAAAGGACAACTTATGACAATTTATGGGACGCAGTTAAAGCAGTGCTTTGAGGGAAATGTATAGCTTTAAATGGCTTGTCTCAGAGACGAATAAAGGTCTACAATCAATAACTTAAGGTTCTACCTCAAAACTAAAAGAAGAGCAAAATCATCCCAGAGTAAATAGAAGGGAGAAAAGATAAAGATAAGGAAAGAAATCAAAGAAATAAGAAACCAACAAAAAAATAGAGACAATAAACAAAGCCAAAAGCTGATTTGTCAAAAAGCTCAAAAGACTGGCAAAACCTTAGTAAGACTAACCCCCCAAAATGAGAAAAAACACAAATCATCAATATCAGGAATAAAAGAATGGTTGCTATTTCAGTTCTTAACAAGATAATAAGAAGATAGTATGAATAACTTAATGCTGATAAATTCACTAACATTAAAAATTAATAAAAGATTATCATGAGTAACTTTACACTAAAAGATCTGACAACTTTGGTTAAAAGGACAACTTCCTCAAAAAATTACCCAAATTTACACTAGATGAAGGAGAAAAGCTGAATATTTCTATAGCTATTCTTTAAAATGAGCTTTTTAAAAATAAAAACGAACAAACCTTCCCTCCAAGAAAATTCCAGGCCTAGATGGTTTCACTGGGAAGTCTATCAAACATTCAAAAAGATATAACATCAAATTTACACAAACCCTTTCAGATAACAGAAGAGCAGGGAAAACTTCTCAACTTGTTTTATGAGGCCAGCATAATTCTAATATAAAGACAGACAAAGGCATTGCAAAAAAAGAAAAAAGAAAAGAACAACTATGAACCAATATTTCTTATGATTGTACACAAGAAAGTCCTTAACAAAATACTAGCAACTCAGGAAATCTAGCAACATTTAAAAAGGATAACGCATTACAGTGAAGTAGGGTTTATCTCAGAATACAAGGATGGTTTAACATTCGAAAATCAATCAACATAATTTACCATATTAACAGAATAAAGAAGAAAACCCACACGATCACGGTAATAGGTACAGAAAAAAAGCATTTGACAAAATTTGACAAAATTAGATACAGAAAAAAACATTTGACAAAATTTGATAAAAGTCTCAGGGACCTCAGAATAGAGCTATTCAGGGTAGGTATGTGAAATCTAAGCTAACATCATACTTAATGGTGGCGAAGGTTTTCCCCGTAAGATTGGGAACAGGCAGGGATTCCTGCTCTCGTGGCTCCTGAAGAGTCTAGTCCTTGCAGAAGGAAAACAAAGACGTAAAAGCATACAGATCTGAAAAGAAATAATCCAGTCTCTCTTTGGGGTTGAAATAATCGCTTGTACTGTCTCCATAGGAACAAGGACCAGAGACCTTCACCTCTGGGGTCCAGGTTGTGGCAGCCCCTCCTGCACGTCTCCCAAATCTGTGCCCTCTGAGCAAACCCCAAAAGGAAGCATGATGCTGGTGCCGTGGATCCATTACTTATGAGACAGAAGCTCTGTGGAAGCCTCACAAGCCCCGAAAGTGCCCCCTGTTGGGTCTTAGTTCCCGCCAGGACCTGCAGCAGCCCCGCGTTTCTTAGCCACAACAAAGACTTTCGGAAGTAACCCAGAAGTGGTTACCCGCTTCATCTCCATGTATCGGGATGGCCCAGAGGGCCCTTGGGGGGATCTTCCCTAAATAGCAGATTGGCTACAGAATTTCAGACTGTCTCCAATTTTTTTGTCATTGCTGACAAAACACTAGCGGGAGAGCCCATGGAAGTTGATGTGCCTTATTTTATCTTGCCTTTTTTCTAAACCACGACCTTAGCGCATTTCATGGCCTTTGCTTCCCTTGTTGTCTTTGTTCTTAAATTGCACCCGGGGGAACCAGACAATCAGGTGAAGCTGCAGACTGGAGAGTGTGTCTCTGCAGAAGCGGATGCGGGGCTGAGTGGGGCCTCGCGTGGAGGAGGGGCAGCCGGGCAGGGGAAAGCCTGGCTCTGGATCCTGAGGGGCCTGGCCTTGAGGCAGTGACTCCCCTGACCCTGCCTCAGTCTCCCCACATGTAAAATGAGGCAACAGCAGGAGACAGACAACGGCTTCTAGCCTGGGCCTGGCTCAGGCTCATTGTTTAGCAAGTGGCAGATCTCCGGCCTGTTTGTGTCCCCTGATGGCTCTTGGCCGCAAGCATGGAATTTGGAAGGAGGTCTCCAGCCCTGGGATGGGGTGCAGGGTGGCACTGACCCTCATCCCAGCAGGGCAATGTGGTGGAGCGAGAAGATCCCTGCTGGACGCCGCAGCCCTGCATCTCTGCCGCATATGGGGGCTCCATTTCCTCGCTCTGAAAAAGTGGAAGCAGCGAGGCTTAAATATAGACGCGGTGAGAATAGACTTCACACACGCACGGTCCCCAGCGCCGTGAAGCACAGCGGGTGTAACAGTTGCACCGTCCCTCCCTCTCCCCCCACCAGGAGGAAAGCCAGGGGCTGGGAGGGCTACCAGGATGGGGAACCCCTCCACGGGAACCACCTAGGCCCGGGCTGAGGAGCTGGGCTGGGCCCTCAGGTGAGAAGTAGGGGGCACTGCGTGGACCCAACCCCACAGCAGCAAAGGTTGGCGAGCCCCGGCCTCAGGGTCAGGGGCCTCCCACCCGGGCTCACACTGGGTCATGCCGCCTGTCCCTGCAGCCCTGTCTCCTCTGACAACCCAGCTCGCAGAGCCCACCGGACCCCTGGGGGCTGCCCAATCCCAGTAGCCCATCTCCACCTGTGGTCACGCCCCGGACGGCAGACGGCCTCCCCCTCGGCCCCTGGACACGGCATCTCCTCCCAGGCTACTCACCCACGACCACGCCCCACCCAGAGCTCCTGACTCCCCCCACCCCCTTCTCTCTGCGTCTCCCCCTGCAGGGGAAGCCTGTTTCCCCACCCAGAGCCCCAAGCCAGCTTCTAGACCATCCTTGACTCCCAAGCCCCACCCCCAGCCCTCAGTCTCAGGACAAAACACTGCATCAGCGCTCTTGAACGTCTCCACGGGCCGCTCACCCCCAGCCAAGTCCAGTCGTCCCCCTTGGGACCCTGTCAGCTGCCCCAGGGCAACAGCCTCGGGAGGTCCCACCCTGACCACCCCCAGCTCCCTTCTTCACAGAGAGGCAGGGTTCTCAAAGTGCAAGTCCCACCCTGTCCCCTCCCTTCTCCAAACCGCATGGCTGCTTTGTCATTAGAACAGAATCTTTTTTTTTTTTTAATTGGCTGCACGGGTCTTAGTTGCCGCATGCGGGATCTTTAGCTGCGGCATGCACACAGGATCTTGTTCCCCGACCGGGGATCGACCTCAGGACCCCTGCATTGGGGGCGCAGAGTCTGAGCCACTGGACCACCAGGGAGGTCCCGAGAGCAGCATCTAAGAGCCTCGTTGTGGCCGCCGAGGTCCAGTTCCCTCCTGCCATCTCCAGTCTCCGCCCCTCTGCCCACGCCAGGCTCGCTGGCCATCTCTGTCCCCATCCCCGGAAGCCGCCAAGTCTCCCCCTTCCCCAGCCTCCAGAGGGACGCTGCCTGCCCTCCTCACGGGCTCCTCGGAGGGCTTGCCTGCTCACCTTCTCCCCAGAGCCGTCCCGGCCCAGTATCCTCGTCCTTTATCCTCACACGCCCACCACAAGCAATACTTGCCCAGCCTTTTTACTTGCTTGCTTGTTTGTTTTCTGTCCCTGATCTGGGTTGGAAAATGATTCTCCGGAAGATGTCCATATCCTGGTCCCCGGTCCCCGCGAGCGTTACCTCTTGTGGAAAAGGTGCCTTTGCCACGGGGATCAAGTTAAGGATCTCGACGTGGGGAAATCATGCTGGATTATCCTGGCGGCCCTCGAGGCAACCTCAGGTGTCCTTATAAGAGGGCGCCAGAGGAGATCTACACCCACGGCGGAGAAGCAAGGTGAAGATGGAGCAGAGAGTTTGAAGACGCCGGCCTCGAAGATTGGAGCGCTGGCAGCCGCCAGCAATGGGAAAGCAGGAAAGACCCTCCCTGGAGCCTCCAGAGGGAGGCGCCGTGACTCCCGGGGAGCTGGCCTGAGCGATAGGAAGGGCGGGATCGCTGTCCAGCAGAACGGGGAGGGATGTGGCAGGAGCTGGACGGGCTTGGGTGGGCTACGCGGAGTTGTGTACAGCCGGGGAGCTGTCGGGCTGGAATCCGGCTACCAGTGCGGGCTTCAGGGAAGAGTCTGCACCAGATGCAAATGGGCGACAGCATAGAGATGCGGTTGGTGTCGGGGCCTGGAGGGAAAGCCCCTGGCAGAGACCTTCAGGCGGCGGGAAGGTGGTGAGGGCCGCAGAGGGGCCTGCAGAAGGCCGCGGGGAGTGGCCTGCCGGGTCCAGCGGAAGGAAGGGCTCCAGGGAGGAGGGGACGTCAACCCGCTGGCGCGCCACTGATGCTTTCAAGTGAGATAAAGACTCATTTTTGACGGCTGGGTTTGGCCATTTGAGCTGGACGCCAGCAGTTCTGAGCGGTGGGCTCAGGAGAGAGCAGGCGGAGAGCCTGTGGACACAGTGAGTGAAGAGCTTGTTTCTGGAGAGGGGAGCAGAGAGGTGTGGCGATGGTTAGGGAAGAAAGGGAAAGAGATAAGAGGGGAGAAAACGGCCACCTTTCGTGGGAATGGCCCCGCGGGGAGGAGCAGACACGTGTCGGGGAAGGGCCGTGCGGACGGGGCAGACAGCTCCCCGGGACAGAGGAGGCACAGCGCCTGGGACTGCGGACCTCCTGGTGGGAGCCCCGACGTGCTCAGCGCAGTGCGTGGAGGGAGGGGACCACGCGTGTAAGAGCAGCTGGGGAGTCGGAGCTGGGGAGGGGGCCGAGGCCCGACTCCTGGGAGCACAGGGCGCCCGTGGGGGGAAGTCGTTAGTTCACGGGGACTGTCGGAGCCGGAGCCGTCATAGGAGTCACCTGGGGGCAGGGAGGCTGGGGAAGGCCAGGGGGCTGAGGCCCGAGAGTGGCTCCAGGGATGGTTCCTGGGAGCCCAGCTGGACAGGGAGCAGGGGAGGCTGCGGGGGAGGCCTACGGGGGCTGCAACCAAGGGGGTGGGGTCTCAGTGCCCCTGGCTCCCGGATGAATACTTGCAGAGTGAACACCACCTCCCACAAGGCCTGGGGGGTTCGTGAGAGAAGACTTATAAGCCCTCAGCGCAGGCCGGGCACACAATAGGGATGAGAAAGGTGTCAGCGCTGTGGTCTCTGCTGCCCTGCTCGCCACTTCCACCGTGACAGTGCATTGCATCCAGAACCGGCCACCTTTCCTCCCCAGGCGACCTCCCAAGGTTAGAAGCCTGCCGCCCGGCTGCACCAACCCGCACGCTGATGAGGGAAGGCAGCTGGGGTCCCGGGTCTGAGCCTATGGCCGTCGCCAGGCCGGTGCCCGCAGCCCGGAGACGGCTTCTGTCTGGCCAGGCCTGTCACACAGTGGGTCTCAATCAACCCCTGCCATTCGGTTCAACAAGGACAGTGGGCACCCAGGGAGGCTGAGAAGGGAGGGTGGAGGCCCGGGGGCTGGGGGCTGGGCACAGCGCCTGGAGGAAGGGGCAGCGCGTAGCCCACCGGCTCTGAGCACAGGAGGCCAGACAACTCGACTCACGTGGGTTGGGGCCCACTTGCGCAGGGAGGAGAGGGGAGAGTTAGTGCCGTTGCCTTGGCAACTTCTCTGTCACATCCTAATGAGGCTGGCGGAGGAAGGAGGCCCATCTTAAAGGAGAACGAAGCACATAGATTTGGTGGCGTCCTGAGCTCCTCAGGACGGCAGTAGAGGGGCTGGGGTGACCGGGACCTGCTGTACCAGCTGAAGGGGCTCAAGGCTGGCATGAAAGGACAAGAGGCCACTGATGCTTAAGCCAAGCCCCAAGCCCTCTTCTACCTGGAGCCGCTGCTCTGGGGGCTTCATAGACTCCCAGGTGGGAAAACCGGAGGGCGAGAAGAAAGACAGGAACCTCAACCGGTCAGCAGAGAGGTGTGGCCGCATCGGGGGCCGTGGCCACCTTGCACACCGACTTCAGCCAACCCCAAAGCAGTGAACGGGAGCAAAGAACTCAGGAAGGGCTGCTGGGGGCACGGGGGGGCGGGCACCGGGCCCAGAACAAGGACCAAAGAACGAGGGGACTTGGGTGGCAGGAGTGGATATGAATATGATAAACCCCGATAATGTAAAATAATAACAAGCCCTGAAAATGCAGAGAAGGGAGAGGGGAGGCCAGAGGACGAGGAAGGGAACATGGCCCTGTCTTTCAAAGCAGATGTGGCCAACGTGGGCAGGATGGAAGCCCGGGGCAGAGGCGCGCCCACCTCCAGGTGGGGAAGGGTCCATGCAGACTCTTCTTCCTCCGTATTACAGGGTTCTTCCAGGAGATCGTAGCTTGTGCCGTGAAGATAAACGAGCTTTCAGTTAGCACCGTCTTCAGTTTGACTTCGTTTTCCCATCCTCTGTCAAGTTCAAGGGCAAGCTAGGATTTCCTTGCTTGTGGGGGTGATAGGCCCTCCCATTAGCGCCTGCTCACCTGTCCTCTGCCTCCGGCCTGTGAGCCTGGCACGTCCTGGGCATTTCCTGGGGCTGCGACACCCCCCCCGCCACTGCTCACAGCTGGCAGGTAGGGGCGGGCATGGGAGGGTGACCCCCGCACGCCAGGGGTCAGGTTTGCTTTTAGGGGACATGATCTGACACTTCTTCCGGTATTTTCTCTGCACCTATGCACGGAAAAACTGTCTTATCACCACCACACAGCCACAGCGCGGCTTATTCTGGCCAGTGGGCTTCTGCTGCTGTTGCTACGTTCTTCTTTGTATGTTAATTTTTAAAGCAGTAAAATAATGAGTCTGTGTAACTGTTTAAAACAGCTTTCTTAAGATATAATTCACGGACCATACAATTCACCCACTTAAAGTGTACAATTCAATCGTTTTGGTATATCACATTATTATTTTAATTGTGGTAAAAATTAAATATAGTAAAATATATAAATATACTTAGTAAAATTTTAAGTATAATTCAGTGGCATTAATGACATTTCCCATCTTGTGCAAATGTCACTGCTTTTTCCAAACCTTTTCGTCACCCCAAACAGAAATTCTGTACCATCAGGTAACTATTCCCTATCCATCCTCCCCTCCCTTGGTCCCTGTTCACTTCTAATAGACTTTCAGGTCTGTCGAACTGAAATTTGCCTATTCTAGATACCTCATGTACGTGGAAGGATACAACACTTGTCCTGGGACTGGCTCATTTTACACAGCGTAATGTCCTCAAGGTTTATCCCTGAAGCCTGTGTCAGAATCTTCTTCCTTTTTAAGGCTGAATAATATTCCATTCTATGAACATACTACATTTTGTTTATTCATTCATCTGTCAACAGACACGGGCTTCCACTTCTTTGCTGTTGCGGGTAACGCTGCTATGAGCATGGGTGTGCAAATATCTCTGTGAGAATCCGCTGTCAACTCCTTTGGGTATCTGCCCAGACATGGAATTACTGGTTCACATACAGTCAGTCCCCTACATACGAACCTTCAAGTTGCGAACTTTCAAAGATGCGAACGTGCGTTCCATCAACGTCAGGCGTGAGTGACATTGCAGCCGGCCCTCCGTCTCCTGTTGCTGACGATCCTTCAGCTCTACCACCTCCCCCCTCCCCTCCCTCCTCTGGTCAGTAACTCTTCTTGCCTGTTCCCTCGATGCCAGCCCCTGGCTGCCAGCTGTTGTACTGTACTACTTTACTTTTCAAGGGACTGTACTGTAAGATTAAAAATGTTTTCTTTATTCTTTGTGTTTGTTTGTTATGTATTGTTTGTGTGAAAAGTATTATAAACCTATTACAGTACAGTACTATCTAGCCGATTGTGTTAGTTGGGGACCTAGGCTAACTTTGTTGGACTTATAAACAAATTAGACTTACAAACGCGCTCTGGGAACGGAACTCGTTCGTATGTAGGGGACTTGCTGTAGTTGTATGATTTTTAAAACAAAAAGCAATTCTTGCTACTCTTACATCTTCGCTCTCAGCCCACCTGAGGAAATCAACACAGCCTTCCTCCCCCGTCCATAAAACAAAACCCCAAGACTGGGTCTCACCCCAGCTCGGTGACCATGCCGCCCACGCTTCAGAGCCTCTGTCCCTTTCTGCGCCCCTGGCAGCTGCTGAGGGAGAGACTGGGTGGAGTCTGGGGTGCTGCAAGGCTCAGTCAGCTCCTTCCTCATCGTTCTTTCAGGCTTATAAAACACTTGTACCCATCCCTGCCCTTGATCTTGTCAACAGCCTGTGAGACATGCGGCACCACATCATTCGACCCCATTCTACCGGAGTGGAAATGAGGCTCAGAGAGCCACTCCCAGGAAGGGCCAGGACCAGGCACCAGCCCCTCCAGCTCCAAATGCAGCGTCTCTCATGGGTCACCAGGAACCCAGAGGCCATGGGGCTGACAAACAGCTTTCTCTCACTGAGGAGGAGGAGAACACGTGGGTAAATCAGACAGGAAGGGCAGAGAGAAAAGGGCCCCCCGCAGCTGTACCTCGCCTTTCCTCCCATCTCATCTCAGACCCACAGGGTCCACTCAGCCTGGGGGCACCCCACAGGAACACCCTCTGCTTAAACACCTCCAGGGCTGGGAAGCTCACTCCTTACCAGAAAGTCCAGCCCTGGACCAGAAAGTCCAACCAGGCTTCCCTGGTTGTAGCTCTGTCCCCTGGCTCAGAGGACAGAATTCCTTCAAGGCAGAGGCCCCTCAAGGCCAGGGTGGACGCTGACAGGGCAGGAGTTGCCATCCCATCCTTGCTCTGGGATCGCCTGCTCTGGTGACCCCATGTGAGTTATGACCCCAGACTCCCGCTTCTCCATCTGTGATGTAAGGGGGCTGGGCCACATCACCCCCTGCTGCTCTGCATTCGGTAATTATCAGGTCTGGAGCCTCTTGTTGCTAGATATTTCCTTTAGAGAGTTTATTTTCCAAAGAGTAAACGCTAAACACTGGAAAAGAGATAAGAGACGTGTTGCTAAATACCTATCGCCATCTTAGCGTCTCAGAAAACAGAGGTGCTTAGGGACTTCTCCCCCCCAAATGGGGGATTTAAATGGAAAATGCGGCCCCCAGGATAAGCTCCCTGGGGTCTAAGACTTGGATCTGGGCTGGGAGTACATGTGAAAGGAGAGCCTGGGGGTGACGCAGAGAAGGGGGAAGGGAGAAAGCACATCTCCTCACCAGCTGGAGGGTGATCTCCAGGCCTGGGGGTAAGACAACGGGCGGGGCTCGGTGGTCTGGAAGCCCACCGCACTCGCCTAGGCTCCTGGTTCAGCGAAGGCATCTTGGGTACGCAGAGTTGTGTCTGGCTTCCACCTGAACCCACGTGCACACACCCCAGGGCAGACCCACGGGCCTGTGCGTGCCCACCTCCATGTATGCATGCGAACCGTGAAAACAAGGACAGACCTTCACCCACACGCCCCACCTGGGGACAGAAGCCCCAGCACGCAATGTCTGTTCCCTCTTCGCCCTCTTGCTAGCCACCGCAGAAGGAGAGGAAGGAGACCTGTCAGTGCCAGATGACCCACTTTCTAGCTCTGAACACCCCCTTAACCCCCCCCCGCCCACCGCCAATCATCCTTCCTGGGTCTCAGCCTCAGTTTATCTCATTAAAGGGTGGCCTCTAAGGTCACCTCCCGCAGCTGCCATGCCCCATCCCCACTCCGCGTCCACTCGTTGAGTCCGGGGGACCCGGGTCTCCGGCGCCGTCCGCCTGCCTCCGGATCCCAGCTGCCTGGGCCCTGGAGCGCCGCCGCCAGCCAGGGTGGAGTTTTCTCTCCGATTAAATTTCCCCCGCCTTTTTGATGTCACATCCTGTCCCGGTCTGCTTCCCCGCCGCCGCCGCCCTCCCCACTCCCGCGCGCGAGCGTGGCGCGCGGGGCCCTGTGCGCCCCCCCGCCCCACCCCTTCCCCAGCAAACTTTTGGCACCCGGGCCGCCCAGCTGCGCGCCCCAGCTTTGCGGGCGCGGGGCCGCTAGGAGGAGGGGCCGAGGAGGGGCCTAGGGGCGGCCCGCCGCCGCCCGCCGCCCAGCCGAGCGACAGCGGAGCCGCTCGACGCGCTCGAGATGCAGAGCAGAGGCTCCGCGCAGCAGACCCAGCGCGCCGCCTGCTCCGGGTGCTGAAGGCGCGCGGACACTGCCGGGCGCCGCCGCGGAGCCAGCAGAGCCGGGAGCGCGTCCGCGTCCACGCAGCCGCCGGCCGCCGAGCACCCGGGGCTCCCCGCACGCCAGGACGTTGGAGGTGCTCGCGAGACATGCAAGCGGCCCGGAAGCTCCTCAGCCTCCTCTTCCTCATCCTGATGGGCACTGAACTCACTCAAGTACGTGCATCCAACGCCATTTTCCTCCCTGCCTGCGAGGCGCCCGCCCGGCCCCGGGGAGCCCGGCAAAGTCGGGGAGCAGCCACCGCGCGGCCCGGCACCCCTTCCCCGGGCGCCCAGCCAAGGGGTTGGGGAGAGGGCCGGAGTGCCAGCCGCACCTGGGGTGGAGGAAGGGGTGAAGGCTGACCCGAGAGTGCTGCCGCGTCCCCCAGGACCCTCAGCCCTGAACCCTCCCTCCTGGACTCCCTGGCTGACCACTCCCTGCTGAGAAGTTCAAAGGGCAGCATTGGGGGGGGGGGTTGTCATTTGGCTGCTCCTGTCACCCGGGAGGAAGACAGCGCAGGATGTCCGAGCCCCTGGCGTTTTCAGAGGCGGATCTGACCTAACTCCCACCCCTGCATCCCTCTTCTGGAGCATCCTGCATTGGCTGCAATGCTGCCCTTGGGGCTCCCCGGGCTGGCGGTGGGAATGGTGCCGCGGAGACCAGACCGGGGAGGGCAGGCGGCGCGTCTGGGGCTGGGGTGCATCGTGGGCTCCATGTGGAGGGTTGGGGGGCGCTTGTGGCCACATGCGCGGCGTGAAGTGTGAGTGGGAAGCGTGTGGGGACCGCTGGGCGTTTTAAGTGGGCTCTCGCCATCCCTGAACAATGTACCGTTAGAGAGCCTGTCTGCGGCTGGTATTCTCCATTTTAAAAATGCATTTCGGAGCTGGCACGTCTGGGAGGAGAAGGGCTGTCTGGGAGCGCTGGACTGGAGGTGTTGCTTTGGCACCAGGGCGCTGGGAAGAGCCTGCCAGCTTCGGGAGCCAGGCTGCTCAGAGTGACATTAAAATGCCCTTTGGACGGTGCCACCGTGCCACGGTCTGAGCTGGGAGAGGCTGCAAGTCCAGGAAGTGGATGGGCTGCCAGCACCTTGGCCCCGAGAGCCAGCTGCCCCGACCCGCCTTCCCTCTCTCCCTCCGTACCTCCCTCCCTCTCAGAATAAAAGAGGAGACAAAGGAGAGAGAGACGGTGAGAGGTATATGACAGGAGAGAAGGCTCTGGAATAAGCTTCCCTCGTTTCGCCTTGAAGCCCTTGCCGGCTCCCTGGCTGTGCCGGGAGGCGCAGCCTCAGCCCGAGCCTCGGGAGGGTCTGTTGTCCCACCTAATCGCAGAGACCCTGCTGGTGCCATGCAGACGCTCAGCCAGGCCCCCTGGAGGGGTTCTGCATGGTCTCTGGGAGTGAAGTTTTCTTGGCTGCAAGGGAGGCCTGGCCAAGGGGCACACTCGTGCTCTGTGAATGGACACTGTACGTACGCATGTGCACACACACACTCACACACACTCTTCCACGAGCGCGCACCCCACAGACATGGAGCCAGGCAGCGTGTGCCTTATTTAGACATCTCGGGAAAGAGACGGCTGGTCTGGGTGGCCCTGGAAGTGGCCGCCCTTGGGCCCTCCAAGCCCTACCGGCCTCCTCGCCTGCAGGCTCCCTGAGCCCTCGTTCCCCGCCCTCCTCCAGAGGCTCACTTCTCAGTCTTTTGAAAGGTCCCCTGTTCTCGGAAGAAACTTTTGGTTCAGCTTCAATTGGAAGCTTTGTCTCGGTGGTGAGAGCGCTCGCCTGTCCATGCTGGTGACACCAGCCATCTGAACGTGGCCCGCCCCTGCCCACGAGGCTGCAGCCACACCATCCCGTTCAGGACCCTGGTCAGCTCCCCGAGCCCATGGCCTCCAGGGGCCAGGAAGGCAAACGATGTTGTTTTCTTTGGAAGGCTCCTCTTTCTGAAGCTGAGCTGCGGCATCTCTCAGGGGAGTGCCTTCCTCAACGCAGCCGGGAGGCAGGCCCTGCCCTCCCCGCGCCTGCCTCTGAGGCTGTGCTTTCAGAATCTTCCACTGGGAGCCCAGGATCCCTAATTGCGGTGGGATTTTGGAGCAGAGGCTCACCTGGTGAAAATCTCTCCAACCAGCTCAAATCTGTGCAGGGGTCAGAGTGGCTGGCTCAGCCACCAGCTCCAGGGATCCTGGCTACCCCGGTCCTGCCCAGGTGGGCTTCCTCGGGCTCAGGCCAGGTGCCTCTCACCTTTATCAGTGACCTCTAAGGCAGGGGCTGGGAGTGGGTGTGGGTACAGGGCTGGGCTGCTCTGAATAATCTGAGAGCTCCTTGGGGACACCCCTACCTAAGAACCTTGCTTTCTTGATCCCGAAGCAATTCGATCCTAGGAAGCCACATTGCGTGGTGTCAGGAGAAACGCTGCCTACACGGGTGATGAGTAAAATACCTCTGGGCTTCAGGAAAAGGAGAGCAGAGCCGTGGGGACTGAGCTGTGTCTGTCTCCCCTCCACCCTTTCCCTCTTGCACGTTAGGCAAACTGCTCCCACAGCGGCACCTTCAGTCTTAGGGCCCCTCCAAGGGACGTGGACACAAGGTTCCAGGGCCACCATGTTTATGGATTAGGACCCGCCCAAATGGGAACAAGTCAGAAACGTATGGGTTTTACCTGCACTCCACAGGCGCTGCTCGAAGGATTCAGGCGGACAGGCGGGGGGAGGGGGGGAGTGTAGAGCACACGGCCGGGCCATCTGTTCTCCCGGCAGCGCGCTTACGATGATGAGCCACTCAGTCAAATGCCAACTAGTGATGGATGGCCTACTACGCGCCAGGTTTGTGGGCCCAGAAGAACTCTGTCCTCGGGTGGAAAGATGCTTGACTGGGTCTTGTTCTGTGATTTTCAATAAAAGGCCGGTGTTTCAAGCTCCTTGAGAAGTGTCCTCGGAGCTTCCCAGCAGAATGCAGGAGAGGAGTTGACCTCTCATCCGGGGGGGCGGGGTGGGGCAGCGCTGGGGCTGCCTGAGCCCCGCCCACCCCAGCCCAGCTCGCCTTCCCTTGAGGGAAGCACGTCATCCCCCCGTGTGTGATGGCACGAAAGGGGTGGGCAGCTCTGTGACAATGACCTTGGACCCGGCTGCCCTTCCCCTTCCCCGTCCCACCAGCCACTGTCTGGTTGCCTTGAGAAAGGCTCTGAGCTTCAGCCTGAACATCTACCATTTTAAAACAAGGAGCATGAAGCTAGCTGATGCTCGAAGATGGCTCCCCCCTACAAACCCGCACTCTGGTTCTGTCCTCCTCTCCTGCCACGTGCAGCTCTCAGGTGCCAGCGGGTCGGGCTTGACTCGGTCAAACCTGGGCTAGCAATGCTGAGTACGGCTGTCTGTCATCCGGGCCGTGGTGCTTAGTGGGGAGACCTAAGGCTCTGCCATATCTATCGGTTGAAGAGGCACGAGGGCTCTGGGATCAGAGTGGAGGGAGCTGAGAACGCTTTGGAGGAGGGGTGCCATCTGCGCGGGGTCCAAGGTCGCACCTGGGTGAGCCGGGGCAGGAAGATGGGAAGGAACAGGTGGGCAGAAGTGGGGGCTGCACACAGACGCCGCAGCATGGAGAAGGGCCCAGAACCTTGGCTCTCGTGTCTGGAGTTCGACAAAGGAGCGTTGAGGGATTTGCTTTATCTCAGGGGTGAAGTGGGTCTCTTCTCATTAGTCCCCGAGCCAGAAGCGGTCTTTCTTAGCGACATGACGACCCCGACCCCTTGGGGTGGTGGTGGGGGTTCCGGCTGTGAATGAGCGCAGGGCACCCTCGAGCGCCAGCTGTTACCGGGGCCGTCGTGCGCCCTCAGGCTTTACGGGCCGACTGCCGTGGGCTCTTCTGCAGCTTGGTTAGCTGTGTGCAGGTCTCAGCACCTGAGAAGAGATGGGAGTGGACTCGGCGGCGGGCAGGCGGGGGTGGGTGACGGGTGCTGTGTCCGGACAGGCAGGTGTCACAGAGGGGCTGGCGTGGAGTTAGCCCCTCAGAAGCCCATCGCTTCAAATCTGTTCTCTCCTCCTCAGATTCAGCCAGAGTGGAAGACCCCAACCCATTGCCCTGAACAAATTGAACAAGAATAAAACCGTCCATTCAGACGGAAGCATGAATTGTGTCACCTGCTTGAATCAAAACTTCGGCCCCATGATCCCACTGACGTGCTGTTCATGTGCCCCAGCCCCTCGTGTCCCCCAGATTTGAGGCCCACATGTGCCCTGGATGCTGGGGTGTTAGCGGTCCGGGGAGTTGGGGGGTTCGGGACCATTGGGGCCTTTTCCTAAACCAGTTAGTTCAGCATACACGGGGTCGATCCCGTCTTTGCACTGAGGTTGGCCGCTGCCTCGGGGGCTGGCCAGAGACCACCTCCAGACACACAGACAGCCCGCACGAGAGAGTTGCTCCCATCTTCAGTGAGAAGCTCTGTAACGCCGGGGGGGCAGGAGCTGGAAACCCTCAGCACCAGGCGGCTGCTTCAGCTCCGGAAGCAATTTCCTCCTCGTCCCACTGACTTTAGCTTTCCGCACGAAAAAGAAAGGTAATTTTCTGCCCCGGGTTGCATTTATTACTACAGTTATCAGGCCCTGTAATCAATAGTTAACATCCCGTGTAAAGTAATCCAAAGCTGAGTACTGGCTAAACTGAATTAGACACACGCCAGCTCTGACCGCTGCTGCTGGGGACAGGAGCCGCTTTTCGGCTCTGAGAGTTGCCCTGTAAGATGCTCTCCCCCTCCGGAAGCAGCAGCCCTGAGGTCATTCCCATGGCTCAGGTAAGGGGGGAGAAAATGGAACAGGAAAATCCACATGTCTTCATTTTTTCAGATGATTACATATCAGAAACTGGCCAGGAGCTTAAAGCACTAGGGGGGAAAAGGAGTCACGAGGGTTAATATTTTTGGAGTGTCGTCAAGCGTCAAACATCCCCCCACACACACCAGGAGCTCAATCTGGGTCGGGTAGAAGCCGCCCCAGTGACCCTGTATTATTGTCCTCGGTCTCGAAATGAGGAAACCGAGGCTCACGGGGCAGAGGGGGGCGCGGGTGGTCAGTGACCTGCCCAGTGGCCCAGCAGGTAGGTGACAGACCCCAGGTGCAGCTCCACGGTCTGACACCCAAGTTCATGTTCTTGTTAAGATGGAGAGAGAAGAAGGAAAAGTAGAGAAACGGCTCAACACCACCGAGAACCAGTAAGAAAGGGGGCACCTGGTGCCGTCACGGCAGCTGATATGGCCTTTGGAGGAGGGTTTGAGAGCCGTGTCTCTAACTGTGTGGCCCGTTGCTCGACCTGCTCTGAACTCGGAGCTTGGCTTTTCGAAGGGGAAGAGCCTGGGGGGTGGGGTGGGTGTCAGACCCCTTGGGGGTGGTCTGCTTCCTGCCACTGAGGCTGCGTGAACCGGACAAGCCCCTTCACCCCAGGAGGTGGAGGGCGCCTTCGAGGGTGCACTGGGTCCCCCGCCTCGGTTCTCTCCGGCCTAAAGGTTCACGCAGGGAGCCCCGCACCCCTCAAATCTCCCAGCATCTGCTTGACGACTGAGATCCAGGAGTTAAGAAAAAGGACACAGACCCTCTTAGCTGATGTAACGTCTAAATCTCCAAATCGCCCCCACACGCCTGCGGTCCTGGTTACGCTGTTTGTTACGTTTGGCGTAATTTACGATTATGGGGCAGCCGCAGCGAAGAGGGCTCCTCCTTGCTAAAAGGGTCTCCCCTGCTCCTGCACCCAGGTTAAGTCCCACGACGGACACGTGGGTGGCAGTGGGCAACGGTGGCTTCCTCACTCTCGAGCAGTGCTGAGAAGACATGGGCTTCCCCATCTCCTCGCTCCAGTCTGGGCAGCGGGGGCTTGGCCTGGGTGTTTCTGCGTACGGTTCGATGACATTTAAAATCGGATGGTCAGTAAGAGGGTGAGTGACTGGGAAGAGTCTGGATTGAAGAGTCCAGGGGAGAGAAGGGATGGAAGAAGCCGAAGCCCCAGGCTTTGTCTCGCCGGAAGCCCTCACCTGGAGACGCTCATCTAGGGCATCGGTTCCATGCAACAGTGTAGTGAGCGCACAGGACGCCCTCCAGGAGCTTAAACCTCCCAGCACAGAGGTCCCCACGGCGCACGTGGCTCTCACGGGGGGCCCTGGAAGGAAAGACACTCCCACTTGCTTCAAGCGATGTTTTGGGGGTCTGAGGGTCAAAGAAAGAACAGAGGTGTATTCATAAATATTATAAATAACTTTACTCATCACCCCCGGATGCTGCTTGTCAATCTGACAACACAGCAGGACTCAAAGAAGAGTTCTCAGGATTGTAAACACTTCCGCTCCCCGGTGGGTGGGTGCCTGTGCCCCACTCAGGCAGTCCGGCCCCCAAATCTTGTCATGGTGACTCTGCGCAGGTGAAGTCAGTGGTGCGTGGCCCCTGGGGTCAGAGGGCATTGGTTGAGTCGCCCCAGAAGCAACTGGAGGGACTGCTCCAGAGTCAACGCCAACCGTTGGTAGAGGGGCTGAGGTTTCTGAGGCCACGTCTGGGGTCCACAGGCAGAGGGTCCTCGCTGGTCTGAGATGCTG
Organism: Physeter macrocephalus; assembly: GCF_002837175.3. Lineage (NCBI taxonomy): Eukaryota > Metazoa > Chordata > Mammalia > Artiodactyla > Physeteridae > Physeter > Physeter macrocephalus. The sequence goes on from NC_041226.1 coordinate 84,886,001, forward strand.
GTGATGTGTTGAGGGCGGAGCGTGTGCTCCGGGGAGTGGCCACGTGTGGAAGCCTCTAAAATCCGGCAGCGCCAAGTCCTCTGCTCTGAGCATGTGTTACATTCTGGGGTGTTTCCTAACCCTCACCCAGCTGGACCCCAGAGCTGACTCTTAGATGTTTTTATAATGACACCACCTTCTAATTCATGTCAGGATCGATTACTTACTCAATAGAAACCAGACCGTCCTCCACTAGTTATGATGAGTTCCCTTACCCGGAATATAGGAAATGGTAATGTTTGTGGGGCCCCAGGAGCCATGCGTTCAGCCCGGAGGGCCAGGTGCCCGCTGAACTCTCCTGTCCCTGTTCTTCCAAGTGCCTCTCCCGAACTGGACCCCATTTCTGTTGGGGCAACTAAGGCAAGGTGGGGCTGTGGCCTCCCTCCCACTGTCTGGATGTGACAGTCTGAGGCAACATTTATGAAAGGAGCATGGAACTTTCTAGAGCGGGAGCAGAGGGTGTGGAAGGAGGCCAGGGTGGGCCTCGGGCAGTCAGCTGGTGGGTGGGAGGGGCGAAAACAGTGCATCTATTCAATTCTCTATAGAGAATTGACAGGTAATGAGATGATGACCAGGCTTTAAAGGCATGGGGGGTGGGGGGGGAGTCAGCTTTTCCTCCCACATCCCTCTCAATGCTTTGACCTCCTGGGGTCAGCTTCGTCCCCGGGGAGCTGTAGGAATTCCAAGGTGCAGCCCACATTTGGCAAAAGCCCAGTGTGAGTAACCCAAATCTTTTTAAAAGACTGCTTCTCAGCCATGCCTCAGGGGGTGCCATAAACCCTTTTAGGCTCCCTATCAGGACTGCAAGCTCCGGAGAAATATGATAAGGGGGTTTCAAATCTCCAGGCTGGCCCTAATTGCCTGTCCCCTGGAGAGACTGGGAGAGTCCCGGGCCAGGGGAGCTGAAGGCATCCCTCAACCCTTGGGTGGTCTAGACTCCAGCAGGTCTTTGGGGCAGGACTTGGCTTCATCGCTGTAAATGACCTGGATTTCATTTCCTCCCCTGAACAACCCAGCCGGGTTGGCACTCTTCTAATTTAGAGTACCCATGGTCAATCCCGCGGGACGTTACTGCCACGAAATCAGATCAGAAGTTCTTCAAGATCAGGAGAGGTTTTTCGGAATTCTCTGTATCTGCTCGATTGGAGCTCAGCTTCCTAGAACATGGCTCTGGGTGTTGGGAGCTGTTTGCACGTCCAGCAATACCTCCTCCGCATTTGTATGTCTGTATCAACAGCATCTCTTGTGGGTGGTCTTTAGCCAAAAGCAGCTCTTTGGAGAGGTGGCAGAGGTGTCCAGGGGCATTGAACCCCAGCTCCGTCACAGGCTCTCGCACCAGTCGCTCAGCCGAGCGTCCCCTCTGAGCCCCTCTGGTCTTCTGCAAAGCGGGGATGGCGAGGATGGGCACCCCTACTGGCTGCCGTGTCTGCTCCCGCACTGACTCACTGAATCCTTACACATCCTGCCATTATTAAACCCGTTTTACAGATGGGGAAACCGAGGCACAGAAGGGCTAATTACCTCGGCCAGGGTCTCACAACCAGTAAGGGGCAGAACCAGGGCTCAAACCCAGGCTGTCTGGCCCCAGAGTCTGTACGCGGAGTGACCACTCTGAGATGCCTGTCTTGGCGATGCCTGTGCTCGGTTGGTTGTAGGGAAGTTTTCGTTCACGCACCATGCCCGGAGTCTGATCTATCGCGCTGCTGTTGCTTCTGTCCTGGGGTTTACAGCAGGCTGTACCTCGTGTCGTGGTTTTGATCTGGGGTCTGCAGCACACTGCACCCCACATCTTACACACAGTAGGTGATAAGTAAATACCTGCAGCTTCCGCGATGGACGGCGTGAGGTTTTGGAGATCGGATTGGGTTGGATTTGAAGTTGTTCCAAGTAAATAAGTGGTCCATGTCCTTCTGCAGTGGGAAGCGGGTGTGAGTGATCTGGGTCGGCACAGCTTGCCGCCCTAAATCGGTGTTAAGCGTTCATTGAAGGAGAAAGGTGGAGAGTGGGGGACTGCTGCACCCCGGGCCCCAGACCCAGCTGGCGGGGCTCTGAGCCGCGCGCTTGCTGCGCAGAGCCTGCAATACTCCCTGGGGCTGGGAGATGGCGCCCTTCCCCAACTGTTGGAATTTGCTGCTTCCAGCCCAGAGGCTGCCACAGATCCGTGCACTCACCAGAAAAACAAACCAAAGAAGCCCCTTCAGCTCATGGGTCTCACACCAGTGCTCAGGCCAGGACCATCCTGGCTGTAACTGAGTCCCCGCTACGTAGGGGGACGGAGCAGAGGAAAGCTTAACGGGAGGCCTGGAGGAAGTGCCTTTCATCTCCCGATAGAAGCCTCCTGCAAATCCTAAAGCCCTATTAAGTAAGATGTTTGACCCAGTCAGGCCTGCGCTTCCAAGGAGACTTAACCTGTGTCCTGACACCGATGCTGCCGAGGGCTGGGGACTTGTGCCAGCCCGCCCTGCCCCACTGCCTGGACATCAGGGCCCCCCCACCCCACCCGGAGAGCCAGCGAGGACACCCCCCGCCCCCCAGCCACAGACCCCAGGCCCCTGACCAGGGCTCCACCTGCACCGCACTCACCACGGGTGGGGCCGCTTTAGCAACCCTGCCCGGAGGCCTGGGCCCCAAGCCCACACCCAGCTTCTGTACCCCTGCTGCATGCCCACCTGGACCCCGGAGCCCACACTGGGCGGTGCCACCGCTGCCAGCAAAGGCCTTAGGGCTCCTGGCTGTCCCGGGCTCCCAGAGGGGCCTTTCCCCTAGCTCCCTCCCCCAGCGCTGGGGCTGGAGACCCCCCACCAGGGGCTGCTTTCGGAGCCCGCCAAGAGTTCACCCTCCTGGCTGGGTTTCAGGGGGCTGCCGGGCCGGAGGAGGCCTGGAGCCGCCGCCAAGCAGGTCCCCAGCAGCGGGGCGGAGGCCTTGGACGTGGTGGGGTGGGTCTCAGGGGGGTGCCCGGGCCTCGCTGGCCGGCGACCTTGAGGGTGGAAGGGCAGCGGCCAGCCCATGCGCTAGGGACGCCGCCGTCTGCGCGCGGGCGGATTTTGACGACTTGGGAGCGGGGGTCTGTCTTTCCTCCCGGGCCACCCCCTCCCTCCTCCTTGGTGACGGGGCTCTGCAGGCCTCGCTGCCAGCAGCCAGGGGGCGGCGGGGAGCCGGAGTGGAGAGGAAAAATCCACCCGCTTCCTGGGCAGATTGCGTCGGCCGCCGCCCGGACGTGTCCCCGCCTCCCGGCCGCGGCCCCCGCGCGCAGCCCGCGCGGCGCTCAGAGCCCGAGCCGGCGGCTCTTCCCGGCGGCGGGCGGCTGGCAGAGGACGGTGGGCAGCGGCGGGGCGGCCACTCTCCCGGGCGCCCGGGGCGGCGCGGCCATGGCCGGGACTCGCGGGGCGGCGGCGGGCGGGCGGCGGCGGGCCGAGGGTGCGCGGGGACGCGGCCGGGCGCCCCTGCCCGCCGCGGAGCCCGCCGCCTGAAGGCTGCCCGGGGCGCGGAGCCGGCGCGCGGGGACACGGCCGGGCGCCCCTGCCCGCCGCGGAGCCCGCCGCCTGAAGGCTGCCCGGGGCGCGGAGCCGGCGCCGGCGCGGCGCGGGCGCAGGAGGCGTTCCAGGCGCGATGTCGGTGCCGCTGCTGAAGATCGGGGTCGTGCTCAGCACCATGGCCATGATCACCAACTGGATGTCCCAGACGCTGCCCTCGCTGGTGGGCCTGAACACCACCAAGCTGTCGGCGGCCAGCGGCGGGACGCCCGACCGCAGCACCGGCGTAAGTGCGCCCGCCGGCCGCGCTGCCGGGGCCTCCTCCCCGGCTGCCTCCCGGTGCCCAGCCCCGCGCGGGGGAGCGGGGCGCAGGGCCAAGGGCACGCGCGGGGGGCCGAGGCGGCCCCTGCGCGCTGCGGTGGCGACCCTGCGCCCCACAGCCCCGCCTCGGCCCCTCCTCCGACCGCCGTCCCCTCGCGGGGCCGGGGAGCCCGCCCAGGGACTCAGAGGCTTGGAGTCCTCGGTCAGCTAAGAAGTCCCTTGTTGATAAGGTTAGGAAACTGAAGCAGGGGTCTTGGGGACTTGTCCAAGGTCACTCAGCAAGTAAGGGGCGGAGACGCGGTGGACCCCAGTCTGGCTGGGTCCAGCCGGGGCTGGGAACTGAGCCCGCCCCACTTTGCAAAAGCCGGACTGCACCGGCCGGAGTGGGGCCCGGGCGGGCGGGCTGCGGAGCTCTTGCCCTCGAAGTCCCAAGGCGTCTTTCCCTCTCCATCCCCATGCGGAGATCCACAAGGTCCCCGCCGGCGGAGGGTGCAGAGGGGCCGGGCGGGGCCCGGGGAGCCACAGCTGCGGGGCTCTCCCCTCGCCTTCCGCGCCCCCCTCCCACCCTGCCGACCCCAAAGCTTCTCGATGCCTTGGGGGAGCGGGGGAGCGGCCAGGGCCGCCTCTGGACTGGACTGACTTAGGTGGTGGCGGGAGCGGAGGCTGAGCCGGAACCACCGGGGAACGGGCGCTGGCGGGGCCGGCGGAGGAAGGGGCGCGCCCCAGGCTGGCTCCCTCTAAGCCAAAAGGAGAGGCGAAGGACACGCGGCTCCCCTCGCGCTCCCTTTGGGCTGTCAAGGGCGCAGTGCTCGGGGAGGAGGTCTCCCGGTGGCCCCTTCTCAGATCGTCATCCGTTCGCCTCACCTGCTCTTTCAGGAATTGCATGCAGCATTTTCTTCTTGATGACTTTGTTCCTGCCTCTGGGTCCTGAGCTCCCGGGGTTGGAAATGAATGAAATGAAATGTATCTACTGTGCATTCCCTCCACCCAACTTCTCCCCATACCAACGCTAGAAATAGCAGGGAGGTGACCACCTGAGGCCACCGGGCAGGCTGCAGGGTCTGTACTCGGGGTGTTTTCGGACAGCGGTGTCTGTCTGCCCCGTGTACATGGGCGGGACCACCTGAGCTGGGTTGCAAGGTGACACGAGCCATGTCACCATGTCAGCAGCCACGTGCAGCTCTGGTTTCGTGACGGTCCTTGGGCACACCTCAGGATTGAGGTTGGGTGTGACCCCTGCCCAACGTGTCACCAGCAACTTGGTGACATCTGCCCAACGGCTAGTGGGTGGCAGGCTGTGCAGAGTCGGAGCCCAGCATCTTTGCGGGCAGCCTTCGCCAGACTGCCAGCGGGGACACTGCTGGGGCTCGGGGTCGTCGCAGCTCTGGGCTACGAGGCTGCTGGATCCCGGCTAGCACCACTGGTGCTGGTTCTCCAGTACCAGGGAGCAGCAGAGACGCTGCGCTGGCCTCCCCTGCTCACCTTACGGGAGGAGATCTCCTCTCTCACTTACGTGCCGTCGTGAGTCGACCAGCCACTTGCTCTCCTGCCTTGTTCCTCAACCAGCACGCAGTCTCCGGTCACCTCTCCCTTCCACCCTAACCTATCAGTTGGGTCAGATGCCAAAACTCCAAACATCCCCTAAATTTAAAAATCCCTTGAATTAAAAAAATTTTTTTTAAAGAATCGTGCCTGTTTGACTCCCTTCCAGCCCTGGGGATCCTGATGGGAGACCGTCTGTGTTCCTCCCCGTTTGTACCTCCCCACGGTCGGCACATGTCTTTGGGCCACTTCTTTCTGCCCTTTCCCAGGGGCTGGACGTGGACAATCATCCCCGGTGCGCTGCTTTCCGGTCTCACTTCCTGTCCCTCCCTCTTCCTCGCCCCACCTGCTCCCCTCCAGGTGCTGCCCACCAACCCTGAGGAGAGCTGGCAGGTGTACAGCTCCGCCCAGGACAGTGAGGGCAGGTGTATCTGCACGGTGGTCGCCCCCCAGCAGACCATGTGTTCACGGGATGCCCGCACGAAACAGCTGAGGCAGCTGCTGGAGAAGGTGAGTCTATGCAGGGTGTGTGTGCGTGTGTGTGCATTTGTGTGCCCGCGCTGGCAGCAAGGTCCGTCCCAGCTCCAAGAGCTCACTCTTCCCTGGCATGGCCCACTGGGAATATTGGTGAATGAATGAGATGGAGGGAGGGAGGGAGGGAGGGAGGGACGGAGACTCCCCAGGGCTGCCCAGAAGGAGGTGAAAAGCTCCACTGGGAGCCACGTGGGCTTTAGCGAGGGAGCATTTGGGGCTCCTCTCCCACACCGCCATCTCCGGGTCACGTCCACAGCCTGTGGTCCAGAGGGCTTAGGGCTCTCGCCCAGCAGAACCTGGGAGAGCTCCCGGAAGCAGGGCCGCTGGGTGGGATCTTTGCCCTGCTTCTGAGTGGTTGGACCCAGCGACGGCCAGGCCAGGCGTTCATGCCCGTGGCTGCCTTCCCGGTGCAAAGGCAGATTAAATCGTCACCTTTGTAACCCACCTGGGCACAGCATTTGTGGTTTGAATCCGTGATTTCACTTGATCTTCACAAGAGCCAGGTGAAGGTGGTGAGATTTTCACCCCGTTTTAAGAAGTGGAAACCTGGGTCCAGGCAGGTGGGCTGACTCTCCCAAGACAAACAGCCAGTGAGCAGGGGAGCCGGGGTGGCTGTCAAACCCGGGGCCGGCCTCCCACCTGGCCCGCGACCTTTGCCGCCCACGGAGGCCGGCGCTCCCCATGGATCTTGGCAACCCGCTCCCTGGAACATTCCACCCGGGAACCCTGGGGTCTCAGGTAACCTGAGCGCCGGTTGTCCTGGGGGTTACCGAGGGGAGAAGGAGAAACGGCGGCCCTGCTGTTCGACTCACCACCCTCCCCAGGGAGAGGGTGCGTTTTACGTCAGGCCCCTTCACACCCTGCGGGAGAGGGGTCACACCTCCCACACCACACACACATGCTCACGTACGCACACGCACACAGACACACACACACACACACCACACACAGCACGCGTAACTGAACACACAGATACACAGAGACCACAGCACATATACGTATGCAGTCACCGCACACACCTCACACGTACACACACCACACACAGCACGTGTACACACACCACATGTAACTGAACGCAGATACACACCGAGACCACACACACATATACAGTCACCTCACACGTACACACACATGTACATACAGGGGTCACACCTCCCACACCACACACACATGCTCACGTACGCACACGCACACAGACACACACACACACACACACACACCACACACAGCACGCGTAACTGAACACACAGATACACAGAGACCACAGCACATATACGTATGCAGTCACCGCACACACCTCACACGTACACACACCACACACAGCACGTGTACACACACCACATGTAACTGAACGCAGATACACACCGAGACCACACACACATATACAGTCACCTCACACGTACACACACAACACATGTACATACACCACATGTAACTAAACACACAGATACACAGCGAGACCCACACACAAATACATATACACAGTCACCGCACACAACACGTGTACACACACCACATGTAACTGAACACACGGATACACACCGAGACCACACACACATATACAGTCACCTCACACACGTACACACACCACACACAACACATGTACATACACCCCATGTAACTAAACACAGATACACACAGAGACCACACACACATATACAGTCACCTCACACGTACACACACAACACATGTACATACACCACATGTAACTAAACACACAGATACACACCGAGACCCACACACAAATACATATACACAGTCACCACACACATACACACACCGCACACAACACGTGTACACACACCACATGTAACTGAACACACGGATACACACCGAGACCACACACACATATACAGTCACCTCACACGTACACATACCACACACAACACATGTACATACACCCCATGTAACTAAACACAGATACACACAGAGACCACACACAAATACATATACACAGTCACCACACACACCTCACAGGTACACACAGACACCTTACACACCACACACATTACACGTAAACGCTCACTTACACACATACACCACGCACAAATTTGCGTATGCATATACACACACACCCTCACACACACCCTCAGGAAAGCCGAGACTTGTCCATCAGCCGAGGAGCGCCGGGGGGGCCTGTGCCGGGAGGAGAGCCTCCACCCCGCGGGGAGGCCCGGCAGCGGCGGAGTCTGTCTAGTTCGGTTCAAGCCCGGCTCATGCACAGACCCTCACACGGGTTCTGGCAAAGCAGGTCCCTTTCTTGAAGTCAGTGGGGAGGGTGGGGGGGTCCCTGAGGCTGTCGCGGCCCTGCTGTGTGGAAGGGGCCTGGGCAGGGGGAGGGCTTGGAGGAGCTGCCGCCTGGCTCCCCTCTGAGGACCTGTGTGTTTCTGTGCTGCCATCTTTGGCCACCCCAGTAAATCACTTTAAAAGAATTAAAGAAAAATGCATGTAACAGGTTCCACAAACATTCATGGACACCAGACTAGACCGAAGCCTAATTGGGCCTTTAATTATTCATTATCGTAGAGGAGGGAGGTGGAGCTCGGAGGGGCCTCGGGCGGCTGGGGGGTGGCCCCTCAAGCCCTTGGGAGGCCATGTTCAGTTCCAGAAAGCTCTGTGAGCCCCTGGGAACACAGGCCTTGGAGGCCTCCTGCCTGCCTGTGTACGCCACAGCGTTACTGCTTAAACATTTAAAGCCCGCTTTTACACCCTCGTGGGCACTGTATTCCCAATTCTCAGGGCAGAAGCCGTTTGTGGTCTAGAGGGCCTGGCTGCTGCGTGAGAAGGGCAGAGCTGTGCGTCCCTCACTCCTTCCCCAGCCTCCTCCTCCTCTTTCCTTCTCGGTGGGCACCGTCTGAGCATCTGTTCTGTCCGTGGGCCTGTGGTCCCAGCCGTGCCTGTGTCTCCAGCCTGGCCTCCTGCTCACACCCACCTGAGGAGCTTCCAAAGGTGGAGCCTTCGGTCCCAAGCCCAGAGGTGCTGCTTTGAACTGGCCTGCAGTCTTGAGAGGAACCTAGCACCAGTGTCTCGTGAAAGCCAGCCCGTCACCCCGCGTTAGGGCCGAGGACCCATGGCAAAAGGCGGGCTGGGGCCTCAGGCTCTGTTCTCTTTGAAGAAGCTCATGGCCCAGAGTTTCAAAGTGTGGGCTCTGGAGTCGGTCCGGGCTTTGCGTGGTGGCTGTCTGCTGTGTGACAGTAGCCAAGGCACTTAACTTCTCTGAGCCTTTGGTCTCCTTGTGTAAAATGAGACTTGAAAGAGCGCCCACCTCCCAGAGTTTTGTAAGGATCAAATGAGATCCATAACGCAGTGGGCTCAGCACAGTGCCTGGAACGTAGAAAGCGTCCCGTAAGTATTAGCGATCAGTGGTCGCCTCCAGGCCAGCTGCGTCTGCTGCGTGCGCAGGTTGCTGCCGCCCCTCCCCCTCGGCACCTGCAGCCACCTTGGGCGGGGTGGGGGATCGTGCCTTCGGTAGCTGTGTGACCTTGAACTCCTCAGCTGGCTTCTCAGGGACACATGCTACAGCTCAGAGAATGGACGCACTCAGAGGCGGGGCCTCTAGACCCTGAGCTCAGAGAAGATGCAGGAGTGTGATGGCCCCCTGGGGCTTGATTATCTGCCTTCTGATCAGCGGGAGAGGGAGGTGCTCATCCAGCCTGGGAAGGACTATAGGCGGGGTGTATTAAAGCGACTGAGTGACTTAGCATCTTTAAAATATGTTTTCTAAATTTAAAATTTAATTTAAAACTTTTAAATTTGTTAAAAGCATCCTTCTCTGGCAGCTGAACAGCCCAGAGGGCTGCGTGTGGCCCCAGCAGAAGAACCAGGCTGAAGCCAGAGAGGGTCCCACAGCTTCCGCTCGGCGGGTTTTAGCCGGCAGCCTCGTGGGTTTTGCTGTCCATCAAGAATCCCCCTAGGAGGGGGAGGAGGGGTCTTGACTGGAGCTGTCATTTTTGTTCCCTCCTCCCGCCCTACGGCTGTGCATTAGGTGCTGGGCCTTGCGCTTGCAACGAGCCCCGTCCACCTCCACCCCTGTTGTCCAGCAAGGCGGTTGAGACAGGGGTGTGGGTCACTGCCATGCAGGCATGGTGCCAACAAGGTGATGGTGTTTCCAAGTGGTGTGCGGCCACTTCTGGCTTGGCTCATCAGGGAAGCCTCCCTGGAGGAGGTGGCATTTGGGCTGGGCCTGGAAGGATAAAGGGAAATACAGCTTTTCTCAAAAGAAGTCCTCAGTTATTCAAAGTGACAGAACAAGCTGTTGAGGGGGACAGGAAGACCTGAGGTAACAGAGCAAATATATTTCAGTTTCCTCTAAAACATCGAAACACAAAGGATCAGAGCCAGAGCAAGTCACAGTCACCCCACATACCGTATTTTACAAACCTGAATTTTTTTTATTTTTTTTTTGCGGCACGCGGGCCTCTCACTGTCGCGGCCCCTCCCGTTGCGGAGCACAGGCTCCGGACGCGCAGGCTCAGCGGCCATGGCTCACGGGCCCAGCCGCTCCGCGGCACGTGGGATCCTCCCGGACCGGGGCACGAACCCGCGTCCCCTGCATCGGCGGGCGGACTCTCAACCACTGCGCCACCAGGGAAGCCCTACAAACCTGAATTTTTAAACCGACTATGTGTGCATTACTTTCAGATAACAAGCCATAGAATCCCAGGCATTTTTAAGCGCTGAGTTGAGCGGTATCAGCTTTTCCCCCTTTTGGTTGCTCTTTATCATTTATTTTATTTGCTGGGGGTGAAGGACATACCTTAAGAAGTGCAAACCACACTATCATCTCTTCTTTTACTGACCAGGCAAAGCTAAGCCTCATACCCAAATGATTTAGTTCCAAAAGAGGGAGGGTATTTGCAAATTCAGCAAAAAAAAAAAAAAAAAAAAAACAGAAATGAAGATTTGCGGTTATGGAGGTATCTTCCCACTGGTAATTGGAATCAATTCTGAGAAAATGATCCAAACAGCACTTCGGCCGCCCTGAGCCTTTTCCACCTCCCTGCCACCCCAAAAGCATTGGCACAGAAGTGCCAGCCAGCTTCCTGAAAATAAAGTGCACTGGCAGGTGGCTGCACTAAAACTTTTTCTTTGAAGCTCTCTGGAGCCCTGTTGAATATTAAAGTTTCATCTTGAGGCTAGACTCAATTCAGAGCTGCCTGTAAAGATGGGGAACAGAGATTCTTCATTTGCTGGGTGATTGATTCCTGAATCTCTGTTCTGAATGTACATGTTTTCAGAACAGTCATCTCCCTATGATACTGTGGGATGTGATGGATGGCATGCGAGATGCAGAATCTGGGAGCCCGGTCCCCTGCTTCCCGAGCGCTGCGCTTATGCAATCAGCCCTCTCAGCGAGACACCCAGTGAGATTTAGGGGGAAAGAGATCTGTGCCTGGAGGTGGGGGAAGCCCAGTTATGCTGTTCATCTTTGTTGGTGTTTATGCCTGCCTGACTGATTTCATCCTGCAGAATGAAGAGACTAGAAACAATCACCTGCCCCCCCCCCCAGAATAAAGAAGAGGGCTTCCCTGGTGGCGCAGTGGTTGAGAGTCCGCCTGCCGATGCAGGGGTCGCGGGTTCGTGCCCCGGTCCGGGAGGATCCCACGTGCCGCGGAGCGGCTGGGCCCGTGAGCCATGGCCGCTGAGCCTGCGCGTCCGGAGCCTGCGCTCCGCGACGGGAGAGGCCGCGGCAGTGAGAGGCCCGCGTACGGCAACAAAACAAAAAAGAAGAAAAAAATCACCCAAAGCCATATGCCTGGAGCTATGACCAACAGGGAACCAGAGGTCCCTGCACCCCTGGTTGTAAGAACATGTCCTGGAAGATGGCAGAAGTAGTGTTGACCGAACCAATTTGCTCTGTTTGGGGGGTTCTTGGTCATAACGATCCCTGCTACTGGTGATTAGCTAGGAAGTCACGCACGAGCCGCTTCTGGCTCCCGTGGGCTGGCCACGTGGAAAAGGTCACTGTCATTCGTTAGGAGGCAAATGAGGTCTTCGGGCACCTGCCGCAGCTCCGTCCTTGAATCTGTTGCCTTTTTGACAGGTGCAAAACATGTCTCAATCCATAGAGGTCCTGGACAGGCGGACTCAGAGGGACTTGCAGTACGTGGAGAAGATGGAGAACCAAATGAAAGGACTGGAGTCCAAGTTCAAACAGGTGGAGGAGAGTCATAAGCAACACCTGGCCAGGCAGTTCAAGGTATGTGTGCTGCTCTCTTCCTCTCCTTCCTCTCCCCCTCCTCCCCGTCCTCCTCCTCTCCCTCCCCTCCCCCTCCCTCCTCCTCCTCCTCTCCTTCTCCCCTCCCCCTCCCTGTCCTCCTCCCCTCCCCCTCCCCCTCTCCCCTCCCCCTCCTCCTTCTTCTTCCTCCTCTTCTTCTCCTTTTCCAGGGCTTCCCCTTCCAGCCCAGTTCCCTAGACACACCCAGGTCCTGCAAGCTCTCTGAGACTCAGTTTGCCCAAAGGGGCCCGGCCCTGCAAGCCTCCAGCCCTGCAGCCCCTCCTCAGCAGTTCCCTGGAGCAGCATTACTTGGTCCCTCACCGCTTGCGCCCTCCTACGGTTCCCGCCACTGAGACTCTCCCAGAGGAAGGCTTTCCAAAGACCAAAGACTGAAACTGCATCCTCGCCGGGCCGGTTCCGAATCGTCTTTCGGCATCAGACCCACACCTCCTTCAAAGTTAGTCGAAGTCTCTCTTTCTTGGAAACCCAAGCTCGCCCTCTTGCTGTTGTTGAAGGCTTTAGCAGCCCCAGCCCTGGCATCCCGGGTCCCACGGGCCTGGGCAGGGGCGGGGTGGCAGGAGTTAGGAGCGCCGGCCGCCCTGACACCTGTCGTGGGTGCGTCCTCCTCCTCTCCCTCCCCTCCCCCTCCCCCTCTCCTCCTCCTCCTCCCTCCTCCTTCTCTGAGACTGCATGATTCCCCTTCATGTTCCCACTCTCCCTCCAGAAGAGCAATTTGAGGCCAGGAAGGAGCCCAGCAAGGATGTTCTTTTTCTTGCAAAGGGCAGAACTCCTTGGAAACAGAGGCCACTGCCCTCACCCTGGTTTGACGAAACTCACCTTGAAAGGGGCAGAGTTGAGGTGTGGTTTTCACACCTATTAGCTTCTGAGGCCAGGGCCCCAGGTCCCAGGTTCTCCAGCCAAGTTGCACATTAGCTGGGAAGGCACGTGATTGGTCCTTCCCGACTCAACAGCTGCTGCAGGTGAATCACATTAGCCAAGGATTAGCTTAATTGATTAGAGCCATTTCTGAGCAGGGATCACTCAGGGCACTTCTTCACATCTGACCTAATTTAGCTGTGACAAGGCTCACTGTAGATTTGCAGGGAAGGAAGAGAGATGCCAACATCTTTCTCACTTCCCAGGAAGTGTTCCTTTTCTCCATGTAACTGGACATTAAAGCCGGAGTTGGTTTGACCTAAAATTATGTATACATATGTACAAATATATATACACCTGTGTATATTATACATACATAGGTACAAATATGTATATATACACCTAGAGTTTACTCAGCTTCATTCTGAAGCTGAGTAACAAATTATATGAGTGACAAATTATATGCCCCTTAATTAAGGTATACATGCATGTTAATTAGAAACCTAGCCCAGATGTAAATGAATGGGTCAAATTACACAGCCCCGCTGGACTGGAAACCACTGATGCTCCCAGGTCTTCCTGCCCTTTCTAGGCTAAAGTTTTCCTTTGACGTATGCTCCCCGCATGAAGCAAGAACTAGTTCGCTTGTAAAAGCAATACGTTATATAGATGAAATGGCAAGCTAATGAAGTTATAAATCTATATTATAAATAAAATAATAGCAGGTTGGTCCTGTTGAGGAGAAATGAGCCGGTCGCTCTTGGCGGGTGCAGGTGGACATGGCCTTGCTTCAGACATGTCATCAAGAATTATCTCGGAAAGAGGTTTTGACCTGCCCGACCCCAAAGAGTTTGTGTCTCTCCTCGTAAGGCCAGCACTCCCTTCTCTGGGGTAGACTCAGATTCCTCTAAGGGTGTCCTCAGCATCTGTGGGCTAGCTCCTCTTTGCAAGCACTCTGTCCTAGTTCCCAAATCTGGGGCACTATAGCTCTGAGGGAAGAAAAGCAGCCCTTGCCTTTGACCACACTTTAATTGCCTTAAACACTTTCTTTCGGCAGAAATTGCTGTGAGGGCACCTACATAGCTGTTCAAGCAGTTTGTCTGGACTGACTCTAGCCTTGAAGTGTGATTTTTTTTTTTTTTTAAGTGACCGTGAAAAGATTCGTCTGTTAATGGCTATCTGTTTAAGGCAGGCTAGTAAGCTAGTTCTTCAACAGTTCTTCATTTTCTTGCTTGCAGGGCTAACTTAAAAGAGTTTTTTCAATGCTGCAGTGACTGAAGAAGCAGTCCACTCCCATGTAACCATGACAGAGGGCCAGAGAGCTTTTTTGCACCCTGCATTTTTACTATTATTTCCCGTTACTTAGCACCATACCCCTAAGGAACCTTGAATACAACCAGGATCTCTTTTGCATGCGACTGTAGATGCATTTCATGAATAGTTTGAACCCTTGTCAATGCATTTTTTGAAAAAAAAAAAACCAAAAAAAAAGAAACTTTGTGTATGTGACTTAAAGCATGTAACCTTCAGATGTTGCATTCTAAACTGACAATAAAGACCTTTCCCAAATATGTTGGTGTCCTGAAGACTGTTTAATATGCTCTTCTAACTCCTGTGGACCAGAATAAATCAATCTATAAATAAAGCGGGAGTGTGGACATTTTCCCTCACCTAGGGAGAAGCCAGGCCAAGGCAGGGTGTTACAAGTTTTTGCACGCATCGCACTGAACCCAGCTTATTTTAACCTTGCAGGCGATAAAAGCGAAAATGGATGAACTTAGGCCTTTGATACCTGTGTTGGAAGAGTACAAGGCCGATGCCAAATTGGTATTGCAGTTTAAAGAGGAGGTCCAGAATCTGACGTCAGTGCTTAACGAGCTGCAAGAAGAAATTGGCGCCTATGACTACGATGAACTTCAGAGCAGAGTGTCCAATCTTGAAGAAAGGCTCCGTGCATGCATGCAAAAACTAGGTAGGCCCAGAACCCTGCGGGGCGGGGCACTGCACCGCCCACCTCCCCGCTCAGCTCGCTCAGGCTTAGGGAGTGGTGCTGAAGTGGACAGCGCCCTCCCGGCGTCAGCAAGCAATGGCTGCTGGATTAGGGCTCCTGGGTAGGGCTACCTTGACAGATAGCCGAGGGAGGTAGGCACCACCTGTCCTAGGGCCTTGTCCAACCCTGCAGAGGCCACAGCTCACAGAGCCCGTTGAGCTTCACATCTGGAAAAATGATGTTAGATGTTACCTACCGTCTGAAGAATGTGTGTGTGTGTGTGTGCGCGCGCGCGTGTATGTGTGTGTTGGGTGACTCTTTAAGACACAGGTTTTCGTAGAGCGGGAAACATACATCTTAGATTCCCTCCAGCTTGCGAACGAGGGCTGATGGAGCTCCCTGAGATACTGAGTCATGCAGAAAAATCCATCACACCACAGTGGAAGACTTGCCATTCGCAACAAGCCAGGGAGTCCCTCCTGGCGCCTGGAAGGGGTGGGACTGGGAACCGGCGGCCCCTGGGCTCCTTCGGAATCTTATTTGTGGTTGATACCCACTCGCCTTGTCAACTTTCGTGTTAATTGCTTTAGCAGATCTTAACGTGTCAGCGTCAGAGTCCACTTTTTTTTTTTTTTTTTTTTTGCGGTACGCGGGCCTCCCTCTGTTGTGGCCTCTCCCGT
>NC_041226.1:84901736-85021163 GCF_002837175.3 Physeter macrocephalus
CTCTCCCGTTGCGGAGCACAGGCTCCGGACGCGCAGGCTCAGCGGCCATGGCTCACGGGCCCAGCCGCTCCGCGGCATGTGGGATCCTCCCGGACCGGGGCGCGAACCCGGTTCCCCTGCATCGGCAGGCGGACGCGCAACCACTGCGCCACCAGGGAAGCCCCCAGAGTCCACTTTTAAATAGCACATTTTAAATCCCAATTCCATTTTCCGGTTTTCTTAGGAAAGATTGGCCGGCCCTTCCACCCACTGTTCTCTAACACAGAGGTTGTTCATCTTCATATCGTTTACTTTTTAGAGTAACTTAGGGTAGCTTTTAGGGTAATTCTGCTTTATGAAACAGTTTCCTTTAGGCTTTATCTGATGTTTTTACTTGATTCCCTTTTCATCCCCCACCCCCCCACACACTACAAATGCCTTATTTTGAACTTAAAACATCCCCAAAGAACAAATACTTTAAAAAAAATCCCCATTGCTCTTGAGTGGGAGAGAGAGAACGTTCAAAGGGCAAGGAGATCGAGTCAGCCAACCTTTTTGTTTGAACAGGTTCCCACATCTAGTTTATTTTTCATGCCGTTCTAGGTGCCCTAGTAAAGCTCCGCAGTCCGGGAGAGGGCAGTGAACGATGTTGGGAGAGTTAGGACGAATCCGTTGTGACGCGTACGCTTGCATGGCGTGAGGGATTATCTGCTGCGGTTTTTCAGATGTGCTTCATGGCGCCCGCGTCCTGGTGTGTCCGGGACTGGGTGACCTGGGACAATCCCGGGGAGGGGGTCTGGGCTGGACGGTCTCTACCAGCTCTTCCCATTTCAGCATTCAGGAGTCAGCGGGAATGTTTGAAATGTCACTGGTTCCCAGGCTTATCAGTGGTTATGGGACTACATGAATACTTCTGGTGGGCCCTGTCTTTGGGTTTCTACCCATAGAGCTCCCTCTCCCCTAAGCTCCTGTCACCGTTCTCCAGACCCTCCAACGCTCCCCCTGAGGGCTCTCGGCCCCTGGGGGTCTCTTTGTTACTTATTTCTCCACGGCAGCATTTTTATTCCCTGGTAGACAGACCGTGTAGCCCAGTGGGAAACCAAGATTAAACCTTCACATTTTCCGATTAACGGATGAAGGAGCAAAATGGAAATTCAGAGGGCAAAGTTACAACCGATGAGAAGCTAAGGATCTCTGCAGGAGGATTCTGCCCTTCCCGGACGAGCAGCCTTCGTGTCCGAACTTGGCCTATTTTTAGAAGCTGGCTGAATTCACTGTAGGGCTTGGGATCTTGGGGCTTTCACATGGTTCCCCTTGGGCCGCTGAAATGGCCAACTTGGGAGTAAGGAGAGAGGTTGAAGAGGCCCCCAGAGCCCTGTTCTCCACCACTGAGTGCGGTAACTTCTGTGCTCAGAAAGGCCTTGAACTGTAGATGGACCTGCTGAGTCTTCGGGCATGTGGGCGGGGATCCGTCTTTCAGCAGCTCTCGGGTGGGTGCTGTGGGTGTGAACACCTAGCTGAGAACCCCCATGTGGGGGAGGCGGTGTCCTGAAGGGGTAAGTGCCTCTCGATGGCCCGGTGGCTCAACCAAGGCACTGACCACTTTGCGTTTCAGCTGCCTCTTCGTCTGTCAGATGAAGGCGTAGGAGTGCCCTGGGGTCACTGTGTGAGTCCACAGACACCATTCACATCACGGGCTGCGCACTGTGCCCGGCACAGAGTAGGTGGCGATGGGACGCGTAGGCAGGTGGGTCGGTAGTACACGATAGCTAGACATGATTGCTAGGTAAAGAGACAGCTAGACCGATGATAGGTAGGTAGGTAGGTCAGTAGGTAGTGAGACAGACAGGTGATAGATAAGTAGGTTAGTGGGTAGGTAAACAATACATAGATAGGTAGGTAGATAGACAACAGATAATAGGTAAATAGGTAGGTAAATCGGTAGGTAGGTAGTTGGATAGACAACAGATAATAGGTCGATAGGTAAGTAGGTAAGTCAGTAGGTAGGTAGGTAGACAGACAACAGGTAATATGTAAAAGCGGCTGCTTCTCCCGCTTCCTAGGTTTTCATTCAAGCTCTGTAACTTAAAGACCCAACCAGCATCGTGTGGCTGCTTATTTTAGTCTTTATTTTAGCCTTGCAAATAGGTACCATCTTAGCAGCCTGTTTCTTTGCTGGGAGGTTGCCGGTGAGCCTAGAACAGGGGAAGCCAGCACTGATGCTGTCCTGGGCGGTTAGGACTTCTGAAGATGCAGTGCCTCAGAGGTCGGCAGTTCCTTCCTCGGCCTCCCCCTCCCGCCCCCGGCCCGCCGCCACCTCCGCCTCTTGTCTCCTGGGTCTGAAGTCTGACTGTAGGTCCCTTGCTCTGGTGAACAGTATCTCGGTTACCTCCCTGGTGTCATTATGGGGAAGAGGGTCTCCCTGCAGTTTCCCAAAAGTGCCCTTAATTAGGTCTCTATTATCTTCAAATTGCCGTTGCTGACAATTCCGTACACAGGAAAAACAAAGAAACAAAAAACAAAAAACAAGGACTGCAGGTTCCATTGGTTTTCTGTTTCCATTCTTAAAGCCCTCTCTTGATGGGATTGTATGTTTTTCCTCGTGGCCCAGCCAGAAGGTGAATCTGAAAGTCTGATTTCTAGAACTGGACACCGGGCTCAGCATCTCTCGGGCATCATCCGGAAGGGAGGCGGCTCCCCACGGCTCCCCTGCGGTTCCTCTGGCTCCCGGGCAAGGCAAGGGAGAGGCAGAGCTGCCCGGCGACCCCGTCCCCCGAGCTTTCACTGCCACTGCGTGGAGAGCCTGCAGGATCAGATGCCCCAGCAGCTAAACCAGCCGAAAGCAGAGACTTAAGATCCAATGCAGAACGTCACTCGTACTCATGCATGTGTCCCGGGCACGTCACATGCCCGTTAGCGTCAGGCCTCAGTCCTGTCTGTAAAACGAGGGGAACTAGCTGACCTTAGGGCTTCCCCCAGCTGCACCGTCCTGGTTCTCCGGTGCTAAAGGCCTCTGTAGGGAAGGTCGAGGAGACACAGAGAGGGGCCCTTACCTCCTCCCCAGAGGCCGGGATGGAGCCGGGGATGGAGCCGGGGATGGAGCCGGGTGAGCGAGCTGCTCCCAAGCACGGTGGATAAGTTAGCACATGCAGATTTGCGCTCAGGATTGAGAGGGAAGTTGAGGGTGTCTCAGTCTGCAGGGGACTGACTAGGACGGGGAGGAGGGAGGGGACCCGGGTCCAGGTGCTTCTCACGGCAGTGACCTCAGCGGTCCCTGCAGGCAGGTGTCCCCCCAGGTTCCTTCCGGGAAGTGCTCGGGATCGCAGGAGGTCTCTGGGCGTCCCCGTCCCTGCCCAGGTGCGGATGGGAGACGGGCGTCCAGGGCGGCCCTCGGGGCTCTGGGCCTGGGCTCACAGGGAGGCTGCTCCCTCCCAGGTTAGCTCTTCTGCAAGGACATGTGTCCGTCTGAGCTCCCAGCTTTGCCAGCTCTCCCAGCTTAACTCTTCCCAGGCTTTAGGGAAGCTGGGACCAAGGCAGATGGGCCTGGAGGCCGGGCGGTCCCGGGACCCGTCTGCCTCTGTGGAGCAGTCAGCCCCCTCGGTCTGGTCTCTGGCCCGATTCCTTGGCGGGCATGTCGCCCTGGACCTGCTCAGGCTCCTGTCAGAGGTCATTTGGGCTGTTGTTCAGAAGTGGTCTCCTTCTAGGAACAGCAGGAACCAGAGGATTTCATCTGCAGAGGCTGCTTTGTCCAGGCTCCCAGCTTTGCAAGGCGGCCTCCCTCCTGAGACCCGTCCTGGGCTCTGAGGGTGCTGTGCCTGGAGCCCGGCCTCCTCTGAGATGGACCTGCTCGGCACCCCCCACCACCCCGCTCCCCATCCACGACGCCCGAGCTCTCATGACAAGAGAGGGACACTTTCGCGAGCGGAACGTGCAAGACTCTGCCTCGCGGCTCTGCCGTGGGGCTTTTTTAGATCCTGTCAGTTCCCGAGGTCTTGGCAGAGCCCGTCTGGATGGAGAACCAAAAATAACTCCGTGACTCAAGCAGGGCGGGCAGCCTCCATCCCCAGTGGAGAGCTGAGCCCACAGCCAGGAGCTGGAAGAGCAGGCCTCCTGGGCCAGCTGGGCCCTTCTCTGCCGGCTCCTCGTCCATGATTTTAAGGCTCCGTCCGAGAGGCTGGGGGAGGGTGGGCTCAGCCCCTCGGGCCAGGGTGCACTGGGGGAGACCTCAGCCCAGGCCAGGGCGGGGCTGGGGCTGGTGCAGACGCCCTCCTCCCGCCCCCCAGCCCCCCCGCAGACGGTCTCCCCTTCTCCGCAGCCACGTGTGGGCCGGACACAGGGGGACCACCCAGGGCAGCCCCGGGCCTGGACTTGGCCACAGTCTCAGTGTGAAGCCACGGCTGCTGGCCCCACTGGGCTCTTAGGCGTGACGGGCATCCTTCTAGAAGCTTCCCACTGGTTAACTGCTTTAATTCCCACAACCGCCTCTGGGGTGGGTGTCCTTCTGGCAGATGAGGAAGCCGCCCTCAGAAGAGGCGGCCCACCTTCACCCCCGTCCCCTCTGGCGGGTTACGTGGCAAAGCAGTGGGCTGACGAGGGTTTTCTGGGAGATGGGTAAATATACCTCTCAGTTCCTGGGAGGTGAGTCATTTGTTCATTCACTCATTCATTTTGGACAGCTCCCCCAGGCTGAGCCTTGGGCGGGGAGGGGCGTCCTGCCTGGGGCCGTGAGACCCGGACGCCCGGGTCCACGCCCAGGGGGTGTGCAGGCCCAGCCTGGGTCGGGGAGGCAGGGTGGGTGCCGTCCAGAAGGGAGCGGGCTCTGCAGAGGCATCGCTGTGGGTCCAGCCACAGAAGACAGGAGGGCAGGAGCGGGGTGGGGGTCTGGCTCTCCCGATGGGGGTGGGCCTGAGCGAAGGTAGGGACGCGGGAAGAGCCGGGCAGGCGGCTGAGCTGAGCCGGGCCTCCACCCGCCATCTTCACCTTCCGAATGTGACGTAAAGGATGGATGTCTGTCTCCTTCGGGGGAGGTCGTCCCAGGCCGGGTGTGGCCACTGAAGGCCGGGCAGGGCGTTGGCGTGAGCGGACGTCTCACCGGGAAGTGTGCCCGTGATGGGGCACCAGCAGGCCTCCCACCCGGGGCCCCCGATCGGTGACACCCTTGGGGCCACGGTGCCTTGGGACTTCTCCTTCCGGGCGGCAGACGGGACCACTGTCCCTGACTCGGCGGTGGGGAGGCCCTGCACGGGGCACTTTGCTGGCCTCTGGGCAGCAGGGAGATGGGCTGTGTCTGGTGTCTGATGGCCCCTGTTAGCATTGCCCACCCAGTTTGGAGGGTCTGCTATCTCCCGGGGGCAGCCCAGAACCCCCCAGGGTCACAGAAACAAAGAGGGTGCTGGGGGGAGACCAGCCTAGTGTCCTGCTTCTCCCCTGCCCTCCCTCCTCCAGACGGAACCCTCAGGGAACCCCAGCCCCAATTCTCAGAACCCCTGTGGGATGAGAACTTGGTCTGGGGCTCTCGGGGGCACGCACGCTCTCGCGAGATTTCCAAGGACCCACTTTTTTCTTACTTCTGGTTGCTGTAGATGTTGGCTGACCTGCACATAATGTCCAGTCCCTTTGTCCTCTGTCTGTCCTCCCTCAGACGGGGGCTGTGGACAGGGCCGGGCAGACTTGCTGTGTGCAGGGACCCTCGCCTTTCTGCAGACTCACCTACCTGCCCTGCAAGTGTTGGCCTCGGGCCTTGAGGGGACAGTATTTCAGTGGGAAAGTATGCAATTCCTCCTGAAAGGGGAACAGGCAAAATAGACACTGGGAAGGGATGGGCGAGTAAAAATAGTTGAGTTCCTTTTTCGAATCTGGGCCAGAGGCAGCAGCCTGGGGAGTGGCGCCGCTGGGGCTTAGGAGCAGGGCAGCGTGACTTGATGGGAATTGGGGTGTAAAGCCGCCTTTCTTCCTCTTGCAGGCGGCTCTCAACCCCGGTCCAAAGCCTCCGCATTGCCCAGATACAAGCTCTCCTGACAGCACAAAGAGACAGAGGCACCAGGCACTGTGGCTGGGGGTCCAGGGGATCCACTTCTCCAGTCTTGTTCAATGACGCTGATGGATTTACCTGCCCCACTTTAAGTTTGGGGAGAGAGTGGGAGGCACCCCAGACAGTGCAGAGGTGGCCGCGGGCCCCTCCCCGTGGGAGGATGACCCCCGGCTAAACCACGGTCCCTGGGTTAAGTCACTGGCAATCTTCTGAAAACGCGCAGGTCTCCTCTAAACTTTGCAGACTGACCTCTACATCTGCTAATACAGTGGCAGTTTAGCAGAGCAGGCAGAGCTGGGGAGTTACACGCAGGCCTGGCCTGGAGGAAAGGGAGGGCGTTCCAGAAGGCACACGTCCCCGCAGGGCAGGGCCCACTGCCTACGTCGAGGGGCCAGTCGGCTTCTGAGGCTCAGGAACCTTTTGCCCTTCTGAGGCTGGCTGAGTTTATTTATTCCGGAAGGCTTCAGGGCTACGCACATCGGTTGGCATCCAGGTAGCAGGAGGGGGATCTCTGCTGGGCGCGGTGGCCGCCCGGGGCTCTCAGGGGCAGTGCTAAGGGCGCTGGGCTGTCGGGAGTGCCCGAGTGTCGGTGTGGCCCTCCGGCCCCTGGGCACCTCCTCCAGGCAGTAGGGAGCCGTCACCCCGCAGGGAAGCTCACAGGCCCTCCAAGGGGAAGGGGTGCCCTTCCTCCTGCGCTGGACGCTGGACCTCGGACGCACTTTCTCCTTAGGAGGTCCAGCGGCTGCCGCCCCCGCTTCCCAGAGGAGAAAACTGCGTCGGGGCGAGGCTGACTGCTCCATCGGGAGGTGCGGCCCTGGCACCCCCGGCCCGAGGCCCAGGGGGCTGCGCCTCCCTCTCCCCACCCGCCCTGGCCTCCGTTGCTCTCTGCTCGGGGGAGGGGATGGTGGCCTCTCTCGCCTTCGGGGCTGGGGGTGCCAAGGGAAGAGCAGGGCAGGAGCGGCTAGACAGCAGCCGAGGGAGGGGCAGGTATTGGGGCTGGGCCCAGGCACTCACTGCCCTGCGCTGTGTCCTCTCTTCCAGCGTGTGGCAAGCTGACGGGCATAAGTGACCCCGTGACCATCAAGACCTCCGGCTCGAGGTTTGGGTCCTGGATGACGGACCCTCTGGCCCCAGAGGGTGATAACAGGGTAAGTGCGTCCTCCATTGGATCTGGGTCTGGGGCCGGGGAGCTGTGGACGAGCGAAACTTGGTGCCCCCGGGGTGGGGTTCCAGGGACTTTGGGGAGCGGCCCAGGTCCCTTGCCGAGGTCCCTGTACTAAGCCAGAGTCACAGACCGCGGGGCGGGTCCGATGTGAGGATGACCCTGGCAGGACAGAGCAGGAGGGCGCCTGCGAGCCCCGCCCCGTCGGGCGTGGCTCCGCCCCTGGGAGCGAGCGGAGCGGCTGCCCGGACTCAACGCCCTGCCCCCGCTCCGCTCGCTCGGGAACGGCACGGTCAGGCCTTCTTGTTTTAATGACTTCTCATTTGCGTTTCATTTGCCATTCCTTTCATGGCTGATGGAAACTCATGTTCTTTTTTGATGTAGGAGAAAAGCCATGTTCTTTTTTTTCTAGACTCTCCCCCCTGGGTAAAAACCTCATAAAAAGAGAGAGAGAGACGAGCGAGCGGCACGTCTGTCTTGATCGGGATGGGGTGGGGGCTGCGTTCTGTCGTCGGAGTCCCTTCGGGGCTGGCTGGCTGGGAGGGTGGCGCCTGGCCCACTGGGCCCGGGTCACATCCGTCCGCCACCACAGCGTCCTTTGGGAGCGTTTCAGCCAAGGGCGGTTCCGAACGCCCAGGGCTCTGGCTCTCGGTGGAGGAAAGGAGCTGTGGGCATCCCTGTCCCTTGGTGGCCCACCAGCCTGACGGCTGGCACCCGGAGAGAACCGTCGCAACAGTCCAGGGCCTCTCTTCCCCAGCCCCTTGCCTGCAGGACGTTTAGAAAATAAACACCTTAAAAAAACCTCAACTCTTCCTCTGGGCAGATTGAGAAAGGAGCTTAGGAATCTGAGAACCTCTGAGCCTTGTCTGGAGGATTTTCAGTGGGGAGGGATCTTGAGACTTCTGATCTCTGCTCCTCCCCCAGCCCCATTCCCACCCTTTAGACGGCGTGATCGCTTCTGTGTAGATCAGGAAGCGGCACACTTTCTCCTTCTGGGGGAGACGCCTGGGGGACCATGACGGGCTTTCCAGCGATCTGGGCGTCTGTCTTTATCCCACAACCTCCAGTGGGAGGAACCCCCGTCTCTCCCCTTCCTTACCCACCCCCCAGCAGGCCCCAGCCTCTTCCCAGACCTCATCCCCAGCTCTGCAGGAAGAGAGTTCTGGAAGGAGGGGGCCGGCTACAGGCTACAAACCCGGGAAATGACCGGGTCCGGTATTTGGGGGGGTGAAGTTTGTTTGTGTTTTATTTTCTGAATGGTGACGGCTAGCTGGTCCTTGGAAGTTTTCTAAGGATTTAATTGGCCAATTAATTACCAGTTAATTACCAGTGAACCATTTCATTGACCAGTTGTTACCCTGACTGCTCTCCAGTTTCATCTGCGTCCCCCTGGAAAACACCACTTTGGTTCCGAGTTAGGTTAGGAGTGTCCTCTTGCTGCAGATGTCAGTGGTAATAACAGTAATGCAGACATGAAAGCAAGATGGTGATGCAGATCCTGAGCGCGTGATGTGTATATTGAAATACAAGAGGAAGTATCGGTTTCTAGGACGCAGCGACACGTGTGCCCAGCCCTCAGCTGAGCGCACCTGTGCCTGGCCTGGTTTGGTCCCACGGCTTCCCTCCAACTGGAGATCATAGTTGTCTCTGCTGTGTGGATGAGAAAACGCAGGGCCAGGAGGGTCACGTGACTTGCCCAAGGTCTCAGGAAAGGCTGGCCAGTGGTTTTATTAACCATTTATTAACCGCGATGTTCCAGGTTGAGTCTCCCGGATCACCCTCCTCTCCATTGCCTTCTCCCCACCTCCTGCCTGCCCTCCGCCTGCCCCACCACCCACACCCCACTGACCCAGCAGGCCTCTTGGGATCCGTGAGCTGGAACCAATGACCTTGGTGCTGGCAGAGGACGAACCCCGGTCTAGAGGATTTCGCCCCATCTGACACCACAGATGTGCCTCTGGGTCGCCATGTTGATGTAAATTTCCTTTGTTGTAGTGAGCGCTCGTCAAATTATCTTTTCTCAGAGATCACGTATCAGGGCTCCTGGAATCCCCCGTACCGTGAGGATGTAGGTTCATTTGCAAAGCCGTTGAGGTGGTGATGGATGCTTTTGGAAATTAGACATCTCTTTTCTGCGTGATGAGTTGATCACCCTCCAGGAAAGGGGGCCCTGGTGATGGGCGGAGTGCAAGCAGGAAGGCGGAAGGGGGGCCTTTGTGGGAGCTGACTGCGTGGGGAGGGAGGGAGGGGACCAGCTCGCTGGCAGGGAACCCTGGGCGCCTGCTCCAAAGCTTTGGGCAGTCGGCAGTCCTGCCCCAAGCCGTGAGATCAGCACAGCCACCAACTCACAGCCTGCTAAGTGACACGTCCCCAGGTCCCGCCATTGATCTGGAAGGGAGCTGTTTTCTTTTGTTTTGATCTTTTCCATGCTCCGTCCAGTTTTGATCACACACAGGAGACCAATAACTCGCTCCCCCAAAAATAAATCAGTGTCAGCTTCAGTGCAGGAGGCCACAGAGGGCGAGGAAAGAGGGCTGTGGCCAGCAGCCAGGGTGGGGAATTGCCTTGGGACCCCTGTCCGGGAGCCCTCAAAGGGGCTTTCGGGTCCCCCTGCCTTTGTGCTGAGCTGTTAGAACCAGGTTAGCTCATTCATTAAGCACCACCTGTGTGCAGGCAGGCACTGTGCTGGGCTCCGGTGGTCCTCCACCCTGTCCAGAAGCTTCTGACGGCACCAGAGCTCCGGAAGCCGTGCTCTCGTCACCCCAGGCTGTGTCCCTCCCCCGGGAGACCAAGACGCTGAGGCGCGTACCTCTGACTGTGGGCCCTTCTAAGGTCCGGCGTCCACCGTCCCTCTCACAGCCGTGCTTCCGCTGTAGAAGTCCCAGGCCCGCTCGCATCAGACATTGGTAAGGGGACCGGCCAGCCTCTGGCCCCCAGGAAGTTCATGTTCAGAGAGGTGGTCTCATCACTAGAACACAGCTCGTTTCCCAGACAGCAGCGAGCTCAGTTTAGTGTTTAAAAGTCCTTCCCTGTCATCTAAACAGTGTCACGGCCACCCGGGTATTTTATTCCTACGGAATCCGTCTTCCTGAAGGTCGTATTATCCGAACTGCACGGTCACACTGTTTCGTGTGGTCGGGGACGGTCTTGGGGCTGCTGACCTCGCCCCCCTTTCAACCCTCACTCCCCAGTGAAGCCTCCCACCTCCCCGCTCACCTGTTCAGCTAAGGGCTCCCTTTAGAGCATCTTTCCCACCCGTGCCGGCTCCTTGAGGTCAGGTCCTGCCAGGAGGACATGTGACAGATGCCTGACCCGCCAAAGGGAGGAGAGGACATGGTCACGTTACTAAGCCAGGCCCTTTGGGCGGCTTCCCTCCCCCGCTCCGCCCCTCCCGGGTACATCCCTGCATCACGTAAGATGGGGCCAGACTCGACACCATCGCCCTGCCCTGCCCTGCACCGAGATGGCCCTCTTCACTAAAAAGCACATGAAAATAATAGGGACAATTAGGAAAACCCCACGTTCTCCGTAAACTCCACCGTGTGGAACCGAAATGCAGTCAAGACGTGGGAATACCCAGGTTTTCTTACAGGGGAGCTGGTGCGGGGCGTTTTGATTCCAGTGAGCTGGTGGGCCACATCCACTCAAGGCGTGGCATTTACAAAGAAAGAATCCGGACGTGGCTTTGTTTTATCTTTTCTGGCAAAGGGACCCTCGTGGATGGGGGAGCTTGCGCCCTGGCCTCAGACCTGCCGAGGGGGCTCCTCTCGCCACTTGCCCCGGGGGGGCCTTCCTTCTGCTGACAGAAGCACCTGCGGCGGGGGCTGTGAGCCCTGCTGCCCCAAGGGCCCCTTTCTCCCTTGGGCTTCTCTGGCTTCTGTCCCCCCGTGTGTTCTCAGCTCTCCCCCTCCTCAGCCTGGGGCCCCACGGTCCTTCCCGCAGGACAGTGGCCACAGGGAGCTGCAGCCTGCATGGAGCGTGGCCCCGAGGTCACCAGCGCCCGGAGGGCAGGGAACGAGTTCCCATCTCTCGGAGAACAGGAGGCGCGTGGCCACCTGAGCCACCCGAGGCATCCCGCCGGGCGGTGGTGGGTGCAGCGGGCATTGTGGTCAAGCCCAGGAATGAGCGGGTGGACGGTCGCCGTCCCCTTCTGTCCGTGCCGGTGGACAGAACCTGCTTTATGGGGTCGGTTGGGCATTTCAGAGGACGGCCTCGGGAGTCTGGGAGGAAGTGGCCCAGCGAACGCAGGCAGTGGGTGTGTCCTGTGCGAGATGCAGTCTGCTTTCTGGTGAACAGACCGTGTGGCCCTGGGCGAGACCCTCAGCCCCGGGCCTCTCCGAACTGGGGACTTGGAACAGGTGGTCTCGGGGACCCTGCCGAACGTTAGAATCCCCTGGAAGCTTTACCCAGCCGATGCCCGGCTCTACCCCCAAGGTCTGTGTCATTGTTCTGGGGTGTGAAAGCTCCCCGGAGACCCAGCCAGGTTGAGGACCCTGGTCCCGGGCCTCAGCGGTTCAGATGCAGCGGTTCTGGGCGGCATCCTGGAGGGGACGGGGTTCCATCTGAGCCTTGGAACGTGGAGCAGGCGGGGAAGGACGAGACATTTGAGGTGAGATCAGAGTGAGCTCATGAGGGTGGGAGGCACTGCCAGAGGTGGGCCCGCATCGCAGGCCCTGGGGGTCCCGTGATGCGCTCCTCTTTTGCACAGAGGGGCTCACTGGTGGCTTAAACCCTCCAGGCCGAGAGCTGGTTGTTACACATTTAGCCCCTGTGCTGATTTTCTCTCCCACCCTAAATTGCCTTTTCCAAGTGTTGCCCCCTGTGACCAATTTGCTAGTTTATCGGAGGAAAAGGCAGTTTAAAAATCCTTAGCAATTGGATGCTGGCTTCACCCAGCTCTGCCCACAGGAAGGAGGTGCTGAGTCCTGGGGGTCCAGGGACGCAGCAACCCAACCGGGTCCCCACCATCAGAGACCCACCCGCGGGGAAGGCAGACAGAGCTGAGATGGGGGGGTCAGGAGAGGGTGCGGAGGGGGGCTGTCACTTGAGCTAAGTCTTGAGAGGAGCAGTGAGCTCCGTGTCTGGGAGGTAGCCAAGAGGAGGCGAGATGTCAGGGCGTCTGCACATCACCCTGCGGACCTCTGACACCTCCCGCCCAGCCCTGCGCTTGCCCCGTTCTGATGCATGGCCCACATCGCTGAGGGCTGCTCTGACGGAGGCTAAGGATAATGAAAAGCCTCAAATGAGACCCAGTCTTTAAAAAAAAATGTTGTTAAAAACAAAAAGCACATCTGCCTCTAAGCATCTGAATGGATGTCTCAGGACCAAGGTTACAGGTTTTGGGGGTTTTTTAAAAATTTTTAACGCGCGCGCAGTACCGTGTCTGAAAACTCCCACGTCCTTAATCCCTCCTGCAGCCGGCAGAGCCCTTGACGGATAAAGCAGCTGCCTTCTTGCCAGACAGATGCACTGGGAACAGCATTAGCCCGGCAGATTTTCCTCTGACTAACTGCATTGCTTCCTAATTTGCTCCCATGTTGGTTGAAAATGACCTAAGCGTTTTGCGCAAAGTCTAGACAGCTTTCGAGTCAACTGGCATTTAAGCCGTCATCGGAAAGCTCTTCTTCTTGTGACCCCAGACTTGGGCCTCTCCTGGGTTTGTTATCTTGGTTGATTTGAGCAGTCAGAGCCTTCTGGAAGCCCGGCTTCCTCAGGGAGGGGCACTTTCCCAGGACGGGGCGTGACAGAGCGATTACACTCTGAGCATCGCAAGTGCCAAATTAATGACGTCCCCCCCGCCCCCCGCCGGACTGGTGATCCAGTCCGGCCTGCCGTGAGGGCCTGGACGAAAGGAGAGCCTGACGCACGCGCCCCCTGGGGTATCGGGCATCGCCTTTCCTGGCCACCTCGATGACGGCCATCCCTGCAGACTGCCTGCTGTTGCGGGAGGGCGGTGTCACATGCCGCTGGAGGGCCAGCCTTCCCAGATGACCCGCAGCCTGGGGGCAGCCCCACCCACCTGGCGGGAACAGCAACAGCAGGGGGCGGCTGCCAGCCACGGCCCACGGCGCGGCTGCAGGTCCCAGGCGGTCGGTCCCCACACGCCTGTGCGCGGTGTCCTTTCTCCAGGCTGGACGCTCCCTCCCCTGGTGGGGAGACAGCGCTGGCCCCTCGTGAAAGGCACCCCGTGGGTTTGGAGGAAGGACATGACCCTGTTTAGTCTATTCTCTCCCAGTCCTTCCAGCTCCTTCTCCGGGAAGCCGAATCACTAAATCCCAAGTCCAGGAGGGGATGGCTACCCGGGAGGGGTCCCCCCCCCCGCTTCAGCACCACTGACAGGTCCGCTGTGTCCGCAGGTCTGGTACATGGACGGCTACCACAACAACCGCTTTGTCCGCGAGTACAGATCGATGCTGGCCTTCATGACCACGGACAATTTCACGTCCCACCGCCTCCCGCACCCCTGGTCCGGCACGGGGCAGGTGGTCTACAACGGCTCCATCTACTTCAACAAGTTCCAGAGTCACATCGTCATCAGGTTCGACCTAAAGACGGAGACGATCCTGAAGACCCGCAGCCTGGACTACGCCGGCTATAACAACATGTACCACTACGCCTGGGGTGGCCACTCGGACATCGACCTCATGGTGGACGAGAACGGGCTGTGGGCTGTCTACGCCACCAACCAGAACGCCGGTAACATCGTCATCAGCAAGCTGGACCCCGTCTCCCTGCAGGTGATGCAGACCTGGAACACCAGCTACCCCAAGCGCAGCGCCGGCGAGGCCTTCATCATCTGCGGGACCCTCTACGTCACCAACGGCTACTCGGGGGGCACCAAGGTCCACTACGCCTACCAGACCAACGCCTCGACCTACGAGTACATCGACATCCCCTTCCAGAACAAGTACTCGCACATCTCCATGCTGGACTACAACCCCAGGGACCGCGCCCTCTACGCCTGGAACAACGGCCACCAGATCCTCTACAACGTCACCCTCTTCCACGTCATCCGGTCTGATGAGTTGTAGTTCCGTGCGCCGGGAGGCCAAGGGTCCCGCGTCCTCACCCACCTGGAAATTCCTGTGGAACGGCGGCCGAATTGATATCGGTGAGACGAACAAGGCTCATTCGGAGCAACCGGCAGCAGCGCGGACTCCGGCGTCACGGGGTGGCGTGGCCCCCGTGTTTCTCCAGCCCCAGCCGGGGGGCGGCCAGCGTGGGAAGAAGCCCCCCGTATATACGGCTGGAACTGCAGCCCAGGGCTCCCTGGTTCCCCCGCCCCGGTCCCTTTCTGGTCAATATACTCAAGAAGTAAGGCACTGACTGTTGGCCAGCGCTTACTGAGAACAACCCGCTGTCGGGATCGCATGGACTTGTCCGTAGATCAACGGTCAGCTCGACGGACCTGAGTGTCGTGTCTCATTGAAGCCCTCCCCCCCTCCCCCGGGCCTTGCTCGGCGGCCGAGGGGGGCCACGTAGGCTAGCGTAACTCGCATCTCATCACCGCTGCCGCCCTTGACCCCGCGCTGTGTCTTAGGTGAACTGTGCTGAGACTCCAAGTAGCCCGTGGACCCGAGTTAGTTCCCCAGGACCGGCGGCCGGCGCGTGCGGCGTGGACAGGCTCAGCGCCACACCGTTTGAATCCGCGTACCCCGTAGATACGTCGTGCAGTGTCCGTCTGTCGTTTCCTCGAGGTGGTGACTTGTCTGTTTAGTTGATGCCATGAATGTTGTACATGCAATGCCGTAGTCTGGATTAGTAAGAGGGTGGTTTTTGTTTCTAAAGAGGAATGATAAAAATACACGTCGATGTTCCGCCCTCGTAGAGAGATGATCAAGTTCATGTTGCTAATCATGAAAGGAAATATCCTCTCCTTGTTAAATTATCTAAATAGTGTAACCACAGATGAGAAGGGCTCATCTAGGGAAGCGTCCGTTTCCAACGGGAAAGAAATGCTCCCGAGGGCAACAGTGTGCGGAAAGTACATTTTTTAAGTAAAAAAGAGGGAAACTTTGTACTATCCGGTTGTCTAAGGAACAATAAAAATATTAGGAGATGCTTTTGCTTCGTTTGTCATTTCAGATGGTTTTAAAAATGACCGAGGCCTCCAGATCCTTGCAGACGTCTTCCAGAGCGAGTGCCCCTCTCAGAAGAGGACAGGGCACGGTCTGGACACAAGCCCCATTGGGTCCCTAGACACTCATCCCCCGCAAGGGTCAGAGCCCGAGAATCAGCTTGGAGGTCCCCTCTCCTTGGGTGAATCTGAATCCGAGGACTCCACCACCGGGGGTCCCACCCCACCCCGCCCCGCCAGGCTCTTCCAAGGCACAGCTGGAAGGAGCCTGGGACAAGCACCTGCTTCCGGCGTGGCAGGGGGCAGCCGCAGAGACCCTGCCGAAAAGTGGGTAAAGGTACACCCAGGCCCTCTCTGGCCAGTTCGCTCACTAGGAGCGCTGGGGATCCGGGAGGTGAGTGGCCGGCCCTGTCTGGGGTCTGGGTCCCTGAGCCTTGGAGACAGAGGACCTCGTGCATCGGGGGAGCCCAGACCACCACGGCCAGGCCTGCCGACACCAAGCCAGGCTCCGTCTCTAAGGGGGTCCTGAGGTCTCTGCAGGACAGAGCCGTTCTGGAGTGCCCTGAGGATTCACATGGCCAGAGAAGGCACAGGTCAAAGTGACTCTCCTTTCACAAGACAGTTCAGGACCGGCCTTGGCACTAGATGCCAAGGCCAGGTGTGGCATGTGGTGACCATCCACCCCCTCCCCTGCCCTCCCTGTGCTCTGGGGCGGCTGGCCTCCTTGGCAGGGTGGACAGCAGGGCTGTGACGTGGGCCTGGGGAGAAGCCAGCAGCCCCCATGAGCTCAGCCCAGCTGGCACCGCACCCAAACCAGGGAGCAGAGGGGCTGATGTGTTTCCAAAACTGTCTTCTTCACTTTCCATCACTTGTCCTGGAAAGAACCTGGGCGGGTCCCCAGGCGGGGGTGTAGGCGGCACTTAGAGGGGGTGTAGCTGGTACTCTCGGAGTCAGTCTGAGAACATCTAAGAACATCTGACTCCGTCCCCGGGGCCCCTCGGAGGCTGGAGCCACTGAGACGGCGAGCCGGTCAGGCAAGGAGGCGGCGGGGCCGCGGGGACCGTGTCTGCTGGTCACAGCGGGCGCCCTTGGGATCCGGCCACTTGCTGGGAAGATACGGGATGCGAAGTAGGTGGAGGCCCCGCTTGTCCTCTCCAGCCCCTCCGGTGGCGTGACACACTGAAGCAGAAAAGAACGACCGCTGGCAGGGGCTTGCCCGCTGCTGGCAGCCCTGGATCGCGGTCAGCTCGCCCGTGAGAAACTGGGTGGGCCCTGGACCACTGGGTGGGGAGGGAGGGAGATGCCAGAGGACCCTGGAAAGGGGCTGGGGGTGTGGGCCAGCAGGGCAGCCTGGGGGAGGGGCGGCGGCCCTGCATAGTCAAAGGGCCACTCCTGGGACCCTTCCCCACCCCCACCCCACCCCCGCACCGGGGGCCGCGTCTCTACTGCACGCTGGGGGCCGCCTGGACACTGCACTGCGAGGGGACGCTGCCGCCTCGGGCCTGGCCCAGGCCACCTCTGACCCCAGCGCCCCTCAGCCTCTCCCCTCTGCCCCCACGCTGCTGTGGGGCTCACCGAGTGAGCAAGGGGCTCCAGAGCCCCTTGGCCCCTTCACCTGTGCCCTCCCCACGTCCTCTCTCCCCTCCCAGCTCAGAGCTCCCGCCTTCTGGAAGCTTCCCGTTCCCCATCTCCAAGGAGGAATCACTGCTTCTTTCCTGTTACTTTTTTTTTCTTTTTTTTTTTTGCGGTACGCGGGCCTCTCACTGCTGCGGCCTCTCCCGTCGCGGAGCACAGGCTCCGGACGCGCAGGCCCAGTGGCCATGGCTCACGGGCCCAGCCGCTCCGCGGCACGTGGGATCCTCCCGGACCGGGGCGCGAACCCGTGTCCCCTGCATCGGCAGGCAGACTCTCAACCACTGCGCCACCAGGGAAGCCCTTCCTGTTCCCTTAAATCCTTCTCCGTCACCCATGCTCTGGACTGCCCCATCTTTCCAGCATCTGTGACTCTCTTATACCCAACATATTCTTTAAGATTTGGGTTTCTTTTAAATTCACCAAGCCCAAGACAAAATAATCCCCCAAATCCTTTCTTGCTTTCTTGTTGCTACTGGGTTTCCTTCTCCAGATACCCTGAGCTGTGAGGAGGAAGCGGGGTGGGGGATGGTAGGAAACGCGGGACCCTCACTGAGAGCCTCATTAGCTGCAAGTCCTACCCAAGCAGGAGGACTCCCACAGGCCACTCACTGCCAGAGCCGTGGCAGGAAAAGCGGCAATTAAAACTTTTAGAAGTGGAGGCATCTTCCTACTTTCATGTTTGCAAATTACCTTGGAGGAGCCGGCACACGCAAAATCCTCCCCGGGAGAGACAGGAGCTGGTTCTTCAGAAAACAGCCCTGACTTCAATAAGACAGTCTAAGACGCCACCGGCTTTATTCCTGGTGTGAAGCCGTGATGGGAGTCTGTCCAGGCAGGATCAGGCAGGGATTGTTAAGTAATTACAGCTGCAATTATGGGCCGAACTCTTCATAATTTCCCCTTAATGGCATAGGAGACAGCAAATGTACAAATACCTGCCCTGAGTCCCCAGAAGACAAAATAACGAACGACCTGATAGGTTCAGAATGGATTTGCTGTCTCCGACTGAGTATTTGCCGGGGAAAATAATCCTCCAGGATATTAAATACGCAAGAAAAATGGTTCCATCCAGAGAGCAAATAAAACAACCGGGTTGCCGCTAAATCTCCCGGATTCCAATAACTGAATATATTGGCTGATGGCAGAACATCTGTAGATGAATTTTCTCTATTAAAAGTTTGGCCTGGAATCAAAACCCAGCAGTTCTTTGGTGGGTACCGGAGGCCAGAGCATGAGATGCCCAGTCCTGGGTGCAGCTGGGTAGGCCTGGAACTTTTCTAGTTTCCGCAGGTTTCTTGTTGAAGGAGGCCTGTGACGGGTGACCCCGCGCAGCTGCCCATGGAATTCACCTCTAGCTCCTGGAGTCGCGATGCCCTTGTCGTTTAGGGAAGGCGTGCGGTGAGGGCGGCCGAGCTCTCGCAAGTGACCAGGAAGGAGGCATCTCTTGGGTTCTTGGGAAGTGCAGGGTCTCCAGACAGGGGCCAGGCTCCACCCGTGAGAAGGGAAAAGAAGGCGATGGTGATTTCAGGTAGCTGAACAGGCCAGGGTAGGGGGTAGAACGTTGTCTTTAACTGGAACACTTAACGTAATCCCACTTGCAGATTATAAGTGGTAAAGATCGGGCACAGTCACCGCTTACAAGCCGATGTTGACACCTGCTTCCCCTGCATCCCTTTGACCTCACGCCACCTGTAGAAGAGGCACCAGGCTCCCCGTCCTCAGATGGAAACTGTCTCAGGACATCTGAGCTTCCAACCCACGAAAGAGTGTCCATGTCCGCAGGACAGCCCAGGCCAACACGGGGACACATCGGAAACCTTCAGGCCGTTGAGGGTCCCTGGAGGAGGTAGCAGCTGGGCCTGGACTGTGGGAGCAGGTGGTTCCTCGGGGCTCACAGGGAAATGAACCCCCAGAGGCAGCTCCTAGACGCTGGAGCGGGGATTTGGGAGGGAGGGGGACTTGGGTCCAGTCCTTGTCCAGACACCTGTGTAGGTGTGGCCCAGGAAGGCGTGACACATTTCACTGAAAGAAGCATGATCCGGGGACTGTTGGTCCGTGAAGAGTGAGGCTGAGTCCCCAGGGCTCAGGAGCTCGAAGCCGGATCATCCATCGGATGCCCTGCGTCATCCGGCCCAGGCAGAGCGGAGCCTTCTAGGTGTGAAGGGGCTGGTCTCCTCACCATCAGGTAGGACGTCCCTTTCTTGGTGGCCCAGATCTTGGGTATTTAGGAGCAGCTCTCGTGAGAACCATCTCCATTTGATTTCCTTTGGGTGAATTGTTTCTGAAAAGGTCTCCTGTAGCAGGATTTTGCTTTAATAAATCTATTGTTAGAGATTATTTTCACAGGCTATAAGAATGAGATATAGAGTCCTTTGAACCCAATAGCAAAGAGAGGCATCAATTTGTGCCTAAACCCTGCTTGTAAATTACGCTGCACCTTGCTGTTGTCGCATAATTTTCCCTGAAGGTGACATTAGGGACATGGAACTCATCCTTTTCATTGATGTGTGTATCCCATTGTGTAGATGTGGCGTGGTTGTGTGTCACCAGCACCCCCATGGTGGGTATTTGGGTTGTTTCTAATAGTCTGCTCTTAAAAACCGTTCCACGGTGAATAAGCTCGTGTCAAATCACATCACATATCGCACATGATATGTGTCTTTGGAATAAAGGGTCTGAGGGTAAACGCTTCTGTTCTTCTGCCCAGTATTGTTGAATTCCCTTCCACAGGGCTTGCACCACTTTGCCTTCCTTCTAGCAGTGTACGAGAGTGCAGATTTCCCCATGGAGTGCCTGGAAAATCTTTGGGAGTTTTCCAGTCTGGGAGGTAAGACGTGGTATCTCCCAGCACTTTGAATTTTCACTTCTCTTAGGAAGAGTTAGGGAAGCATCTTTTGGACGTTGCAAAGCCATCGACAATATTTATCTGGGACCTCTCAGTTCATACCTTTTGCCCATTTTCCCCTACTCAGCTGCTGAGCTTTTTGTCCCGTATAAATGTTAGGAGTTCTTTGTTTATGTGGGAAGTCAGCTTTTGTGTTTCTGGGAGTTGCAAATATCCTGTGGTTTGTCAATCTTGATTTTGGTTATGGCGGGTTTTTTTAAATGTAGTCAGAATTCTCAATTATCCTTCTAATGCTTTTGGCTCTCGAGACACAGTAAGGGCCATCATAATGAATGGACTCATTTTTCTCTGGTGCTGATGCGGGCTTTCTTCTTACGTTAAGACTGGCAGCGCCTTTGGGGCTTATGTAGTGTGACGTGTGGGTCCACTTTGACCTTTTTCCAAAAGGCTGCCCAGCTGTCCCAACATGAGTTACTACATGGCCCAGCTCCCCACCCCGAATCCTAAGCTGAGGGTCCCACGTACTTAGGCTCCATTTCCGGGCTCTTCTCTTTCTGAGTCTGTGTTTGATGCTGTCACTGGAAATTCTACTATTTCCATAAATTTGCCTAGAGGTGAATATTCATGGCCTCCATGACAGGCACTTACTCCACGGCTTTTTTTTAAGATTTATTTTATGTATTTATTTATTTGTTTGTCTTTGGCTGCGTCCGGCTCTTCGTTGCGATGTGCAGGTTTCTCTCTCATCGTGGCGTGCGGGTTTTTCTCTTCTCTCGTTGTGCCGTGCAGGCTCCAGGGCACGCGGGTTCTGTAGTTGCGGCGTGCGGGTTCCAGAGCGCGTGGGCTTTGTAGTTTGCGGCACGCAGGCTCTAGTTGAGGCGCGAGGACTCGGTAGTTGTGGCGCTCGGGCTTAGCTTCCCCGCGGTATGTGGGACCTTACTTCCCCGACCAGGGATGGAACCCGCGTCCCCTGCATTGTAAGGCGGATTCTCAACCACTGCACCACCAGGGAAGCCCTCCATTGCTTTTTAAAGTGCTCTTTAAAAGGTTTGTGTACGAGGATGCCTAATCCCTGTGACTGTGAAGTCTCACCCCAGGGGTAATTATTCAATCTGAGTGGGATTTTTTTGCCTTCACCAATTTCGTCAGATCAGCAAAGATTAAAGTAGTTTGGGGAGGCTGTGTCTCTGTGAGGCCGTTCTCTGTTGTTCTAAGCAGAATGTCTAAATCCAGAGACTTGGCCAGGACTCTAAAGCAAGCTGGGGTCCCGTCCTCTGGAGGATCTTTGGGGAAATCCCTTGCCCCACGTGGCGCCTTAGCTCGGCTGTCAACCTGGGGCTGCTCTGGACCCTGCGCTCTGTGCACCCTGCCCTTGGCTGGCCGTTGGCACACATGGCCTGTCCTCCAGCTGGTGAGTCACTCGACACTTATTCATCACACAGCAGGCAGCAGAAGGTGCCAGAAAGGTGTGCTCGTAAGGATCCGGGCTCACCCCGCAGCCCAGCCCCAGGTGCTGGTGAGTCACTGCTGTGGGTGCTGAGCAGGGCAGCAGAGGGAGGCGGAGGGCTGGCATCCCTCTCTGCTTCTGCCTCGCTGGCGGAGGCCAGCAGGTGGGGCGGGTGGGGGACGAGGCCTCTCCTCCCTGGGCCCTCGATCCCGCTGCGTCCCACGTGCCCACACCTGCACCCACGTGCGCACACCTGCACACACGTGCACCCACGTGCCCACAGCTGCACACACGTGCTCACACTTGCACACACCTGCACCCACGTGCGCACACCTGTACACACCTGCACCCACGTGCGCACACCTGTACACACGTGCACCCACGTGCCCACAGCTGCACGCACGTGCTCACACTTGCACACACCTGCACCCACGTGCCCACACCTGTACACATGTGCACCCACATGTGCACACACCTCCACCCACGTTCACCGACGTGCCCACACCTGTACACACGTGCTCACACCTGCACACATGCACACACCTGTACACACACACGTGTGCACACACCTCCACCCACGTGCACCGACGTGCCCACACCTGTACACACGTGCTCACACCTGCACACATGCACACACCTGTACACACACACGTGTGCACACACCTCCACCCACGTGCACCGACGTGCCCACACCTGTACACACGTGCTCACACCTGCACACATGCACACACCTGTACACACACACGTGTGCACACACCTCCACCCACGTGCACCGACGTGCCCACACCTGTACACACGTGCTCACACCTGCACACATGCACACACCTGTACACACACACGTGTGCACACACCTCCACCCACACGCACCCACGTGCCCACACCTGCACCCACGTGCGCACACCTGCACACACGTGCACCCACGTGCCCACAGCTGCACACACGTGCTCACACTTGCACACACCTGCACCCACGTGCGCACACCTGTACACACCTGCACCCACGTGCGCACACCTGTACACACGTGCACCCACGTGCCCACAGCTGCACACACGTGCTCACACTTGCACACACCTGCACCCACGTGCGCACACCTGTACACACCTGCACCCACGTGCGCACACCTGTACACACGTGCACCCACGTGCCCACAGCTGCACACACGTGCTCACACTTGCACACACCTGCACCCACGTGCGCACACCTGTACACACCTGCACCCACGTGCGCACACCTGTACACACGTGCACCCACGTGCCCACAGCTGCACACACGTGCTCACACTTGCACACACCTGCACCCACGTGCGCACACCTGTACACACCTGCACCCACGTGCGCACACCTGTACACACGTGCACCCACGTGCCCACAGCTGCACACACGTGCTCACACTTGCACACACCTGCACCCACGTGCGCACACCTGCACACACCTGCACCCACGTGCGCACACCTGTACACACGTGCACCCACGTGCCCACAGCTGCACGCACGTGCTCACACTTGCACACACCTGCACCCACGTGCCCACACCTGCACCCACGTGCGCACACACCTGCACATGTGCACCCACGTGCTCACACCTGCACCCACGTGCCCACACCTGCACACACGTGCACCCACGTGCCCACACCTGCACCCACGTGCTCACACTTGCACACACCTGCACCCACGTGCCCACACCTGTACACATGTGCACCCACATGTGCACACACCTCCACCCACGTTCACCGACGTGCCCACACCTGTACACACGTGCTCACACCTGCACACACATGCCCACACCTGTACACACACACACACGTGTGCACACACCTCCACCCACGTGCACCGACGTGCCCACACCTGTACACACGTGCTCACACCTGCACACGTGCCCACACCTGTACACACACACGTGTGCACACACCTCCACCCACACGCACCCACGTGCCCACACCTGCACCCACGTGCACATACCGGCACACGCGCGCGCACACTGGCTAATTCCAAGCACCTGATCAGACTCGGAGCAGCCGCAGGTCAGCAAGCAGGCCTTGGAAGCCTCCTTGGCTGCCCCGTCAAGGTTTAATTTCTACTTTGGCAAACGGGGAGGGGCTACTGCCTGCTTCCCCAGGAGACTGCATCCCGCCTGCCCTGGTCCAGGCCTCCCAGCCTGGTCCGAGCGCTGTGCCGTCGATGGAGGGAGGGCACAGCTGAAGAGTGACATCACAGGACGTGGGCTGCCGTCAGGGGCCTCGGGGGAGGGTTGCGGAGGGAGCATCACTTGACCCCCGGGCCGGCGAGCACGTCTCTGTGACCCTCCGCCTGCGCTGGTGGGAGCACTGGGCATCGCCTCGGAAGCCTTCGGGGGTTCCAGCCTCGAGGCCAGGAGCCCTCTGGCCCTCTCAAACCTCCCCCTCCTGCCTGGCGAAACCCGTGTCTTCCATCAGAGGAACCCTCAGCCGTTCGCTCCCCTTCGAATGCACCTAACCCACAGAGACGAGTTAACACCCTAACAAGTTAGCATGGCTAGTGAGTGGCAGAGCTGGGGCGGCCATCCCGGACACCCAGCCTTCGGCTCGTGACAAATGAAGAGCCGCGTTTGGAGAAATCGCTGGGATGTCCCACCCCGTCGGCTAATTGCCCCGAGTCCCCACGATTGCGGGGAGGGACACGGGCTGCCCCCCACCCCAGGCCGTTTCTTGTTTCCCCTGTC
This sequence comes from Physeter macrocephalus, assembly GCF_002837175.3. Classification (NCBI taxonomy): domain Eukaryota; kingdom Metazoa; phylum Chordata; class Mammalia; order Artiodactyla; family Physeteridae; genus Physeter; species Physeter macrocephalus. The sequence goes on from NC_041226.1 coordinate 84,925,609, forward strand.
GGGCCCTGGAGAGAGGGCTGTGACAACACAGGTGGCTCCAGCAGCTGACTCTGAAAAGAAACAGCAATTTCCTTATCGATCTTTTCCTTCCCGCTATGGGCTTGAAAATAAGGTCGCCGAGAATGATGTTGCTGGGCGCGTTCTTCATCGTTTCATTTCTGCTTATTGAATCTCGGCTTATTCCTGGAGGACCTCCCCCTGCCTGCCCATCCCCCCACCCCACCCCCAGAGCTTCTCCCATCAGTGGCGCACACGGATCTCCTGAACAGCATGGTCTTTGCCAGCAACACGAGCACAGACCCCCGGGCTGTCCACGGGGCCAGAGACCGCGTGGGTGCCCACCTTCCCACGACATCGCCCACCCTGTCCCCCCACCCAGCTCCTGGTTCCTACCGCCATCCCCTTCAATTAGCGGGACAGGCTCTCCTACCAGCTGCTTATGTCACTTACGCGGGCGCCGGTGTCCCGGTTATATTCGCGGTGGCAGGCCATAGTAAAGAAGACAAACAGCGGCTGCATCGGGCCATTCAGAGGAGCTGATGTTCAGTCAGGAAGGGCCGGGAAAGGAGACATTCAGTTAAAGCCTTCCTGCAGCTCAGCGGCTCCAGGCCTGGCCTGTGCATCTCGGAGCTTCAGACATGATATCCAGGAGAATTTTCTCAGGTCCTCCCTCCCAGGAGGCTGTCCGTCTGCACCAGTTCCGGGAAGGCTGTCGTGAAGGCTGCCCTGGGCGGTGAGCCCTGCAATTCAGGTACTGCGCCGAGCTCCATGCTGACACCCAGCCCTCAAGGCATTCTCGGTCCAGCAGAGGAGACAAAGACGGTTCCACAGGTGTCACGAGGCCCCAACTCTCGCATACAAAACCAGCAGCTGGTTTCACCCATAGCAGCGCAATAACATAACAGAAAAATTCAGGTAGACTCTTCCAGCCCTCCGTGGTTCTATAAATACAGGCTTAAAGTCATCTGAAAGGTGATCTCCTGGGTAAGAAGCATCCTGTTCTTAGGCACCCACCTTCTCCCGCTCTCTTCCCCAGCACGGGCTTTCAGGGGGAGCCATCTTTACAAAGGCATCCAAAAGGGACATGGAAACTTAACACCAAGGGAGATTCTACGGACAGTGAAAAAGGTAGTAGGTGCTGGAGGTCATTGTGACCTGGTCAAATCCCTGCTCCACTGCTGGCAGCGGTGTGACGGTGGCCATACCACTGACCCCGGAGGGGCGGGACCCCCATAGGACCCACCCTCAGGTCACCACAAGGGACATCTGAGCCGCCAGCCCTCAGGTAGCACCCAGGCAGGGCCCTGGACGTGGGCGCTGGGGCTGGCTGGCCTGGCTGCCTGTTCCTCGGAGCCCAGGGTGCCGGGCTCCAGGCTGGGCCCTTGAGGTCACGACTTCATTTGAGCGTCACGGCAGTCCTCGTGGCCCAGGTTGGGAGGCTCAGGTGGGAACCGTCAGTGCACCTCCCGCAGGCAGGTTGGCGTGCTGACCACCTCGGGCTCCCAGACCAGCCTCCCGGACCACAGAGCGATGGCCAGAGCCGCAGCCCGTCTCAGAGCCACGAGGCCACGTGTTCAAGGGGGCACTGCCTATGTCGGACTGCAGGTGACCATCTCCAGGGCGCGCAGCTGGAGCTTCACGCCCTCTCGCTGGCTGTGTCCCCTCCACCTGGCACGTTGGCCCCGTTGCTCACGCGGCCAAGTGCTTCTCTGCCTGCAGGTCAGTTTGCCTACGGGAGAGCGTTCATCAGACACCAGCTGTGGTGTCTGTGCGTCCAGCCCCCCGTAGGTGACAGCGTGCGAGAGGTCCCCCTGCATGCATCCCCAGGGCCCAGCCCCGGGCCCGCACAGAGTAAGTGTGCAGTGAACGCTTGCTGATGCATGAATGACAGGTGTGCTCCTAGTACACGCTAACACTGAGGAGGGGACAACGGCGGTCCAGTCGGGAACGGGCTTTCCAAACGTAGATCAAAATCTGGCCGGAGTCAGTTCCCCGTTCCAATGGAACAGATCCTTCCAGACCTCCAGAGAGATGCACATTGAGTACTGAGTCCCTGGGAAGGAGACGTTTTCACCCCCCTCGGGCACGCCCGTCCTGTTGAGCAGGGGGGGCTCAGGGACCTGGGGGCATCCATCCGGGGACGATTCTCCGTGACCCCTCAGAGTGGGGTCTCTGCACCTCTTTCTGTTTCTCAAATCTCCAAGTTGGGCCACGACACAAAAGGGGAAGAGAAGGACCCAGAAAGCCCCGAGTTCCTCCGGGGAAAGCGGAGGCCGGTCACGTCCCTTCCAGTCCTGCTTAGTTGGAAATCGCCCAGAACCCCAGGGGCCGCTAGAGGAGGTTGGGGGGGACCCCGTCCCGCTCTCCCCCCTGCCCCGCCCCCCCCACGCAGCCTCTCCCTCGGCGCCCGCAGTAGGATCCGGAGCAATCTGGAGGCTGTGAACTATTCCGAACAGCCAGGTGAAGCGACGAACCCGGGCCGCGTACAGAATCAGAAAACAGATCCCGAGTCCAAAGGACTCCTAAGGTTGATCTTGAGAAGAAACGAGCGGTGAGTTAGGGAAATGCTGTTTGATTAGACGCCACCGGCTGTGTCTCGAGAACAATATTCGTAAATTGTTCTCCTCCAACCAGGTTCAGCCAGCTCTGCTCTGCAGGCTGACACCCACCTTGCAGCTCCCCATTTTTATCACACGCGCTCCTGGAGGACAAAGGCCCTTCTGACGCACTCACCGCCCGGTCCCCAGGCCTCACACCGAGGCCGGCATATCCCGGGTGCCCCGCAGATCTCCTTGGAATGGATTAAGTCGGATTTCCCTTCCGTTCTTGTGAGCCCCTCACGTACGTCCCCACCCTGACCCCAGACTGTGTCCCTGACCCCAGAAAAGCCCACGCCGTGACCCCCACCAGCCTGATGGGGCCCAGCCAGGGATCTCACCAACGTGCCTTGAGGCAAATCGCTCAAGCAGGGGGACAGAGGCCTTGTTGGAATGCAAGACCCCTATTATTACACAGCCACCCCAACTTGGGTGCTGCCGGCTCGGGGTCTGCAGCATGCTTGGGGCCAGCCCCACCCACAGGTCATTTTAGCTCAGCTGCCAAGCTCTTATTTGCCCCAAGACGGGGGCATCCCCTGTGGGAAAGTGGGAGCAGAGCAAGGGTGCAGGTGCTAAAAGCATCGCTTAACAAACATGCCAGGCAAAGCCCTCAGGGGTCCAGAACTCTCCCTGCTTGCAGGGCAGGGAGGTGGGGACACTGGGCCTGGCCGCCCTGGGGAAGAAGACAGGGACACAGTTGTCAAGGTGGCACATGCCCTCGAGCCCGGGACAATCTCTCCACGACTCCTGGTGGACACACAAGCATGAGAGGGGAGAGACGGACATGCCCAGGACCTGGAGGGGTGGGTCAGTGTCTCCCCAGCCCAGGCAGGCTTGCTGGGCCAGGGCAAGGCTGTGGCTCTCTCAACCTCACTCCCTTTCTAAGCTCCAAGATCGAAGGCCCTCCTGTTCTGACGTCCAGGGGTTCCACCCACGGGCACCTGCTGTGTGGAAGCCCCGCCCAGAGCCATGGAGAACACAAAGAACCACCAACCCAGGTGTCTGAGCAGGGAGGCTTGTGCTCGGGGCCTGGGCAATGGCTATTCTGTGGCTGCTCTGATGTGTCGGTTGATCGGGGCCGTGAGTATCTGCTTCTGAGCTCAGTTATCCAAACACCGTCCACCCTCCACCCTTCACTGTTTCCTGAGCACCTGCTATGTGCCTGATGCCGTGTCAGGCACTGGGCACCCAGTGGTGAAGGCAACGGCAAGGACCCCCCTCCGTGGGCCTACCGCATGGTGCGGGGGATAGACTTAGCAACAAACACCAGGCATGGTGGTGGAGGCGGAAGGAGCAACGGGGAGATGCCGTCGAGGGGCCCGGACGAGTCGGGGTGGGCGATAAGGAGGCTGGCACCCTCTCGGAGGCACGACGGCCCAGCTGGATCCAAGTCCCCAAGATGGACACAGACCTGGAGAGTGCAAAGCCAAAGGAAGCCAGCAGGTGGCTGGAGCCCGGAGGGAGGGTGAGAAGATGCAGGTGAAGTTGCAGAGCCAGAGACCCACGTTGGTGGCCCCTCCAAGGGGCTTTGCTGAGAAGGGGTGGGCCCAGGGCAGGTCTGTTGAAGTGGGGCGTGTTCACGGCACCATCCGAGAGCAGGAGAAGCCGGTGGTGCAGGAAGCGGGGGCAGGGCAGTCAGGAGAAGGACACTTAGGATGTCGAGAGGGGAGGACACAGGAAAACCGGACCCAGATGGGGGCCGGGAACAGCAGGGGCTAGGCAGATAGGGGGTTCTGGGGGGATAACAGGAGTTCCTTCCTGTCTGTTCCTGTTTCTCAATTAACTGAGTCAAGGTCAACGTCAGTGGAAGGAGACGGACGAGGATGGGGTTGGACTCCAGGGAGGGGAGGCGGAAGTACATTGGTTCGCAAGGCAGGGCGACACCTGGTCCACTGGCCGTGCTGGGTGCCCGTTTGGAATCTGTGGTCAGAATTCAAAGGAGATCCACAGCACCATGGCCCACGGTACCATTTCTCTGGGTACTCCCAGCTGGTCCACGAAGACACGGCTTGCTGGGGCGCAGGGCCAGGGAACCGAAGAATGAGGAGGGCAGCCCGATGGCACCGGCCATGACAGAGTCCGGAAAACCCAGCGGGCTGAGCAGGGGAGTGGCCGCGTTTCAGAGCGAGAACGTGGCCACGTCCGAGGAGTTGAGGTCTGCAATGGAGGCTTGGAACCCGGATTCAGGAGGAGGAGCTGCCCCGGGCTGTCGAGGGCCTGACCCACCACCAGGGCGGCCAGGTCGGAGGATGAGCAGGACCACGGAGTCAGGAGCCGAGGGGCCGCTGGGATGGGACCGTGTGCACAGAACTCAAACGGGGCCACGAGGGAGGGAGCTGCCCAGCGTGGTCCAGGCAGGAAGAGGCAGGGTCTTTGCAGAGAGGAGGAGAGAGGGTTTGACGATGCGGAGACAGGAGGGCCCACCCATGGGGGTGGGGGGCAGGGCGGAAAACACAGCCTCCCCTCAGCAGGCTGCAGGGAGCAAGGCCCCAGCCCCGGGGACGGGCAGGTGTCCAAGCAGGAGGGTGGAGTGAGGCGTCTTCGGACGGCAGGCCCTAGTTCAAGGCTTCGCCGCGGGATCAGGGAGGCCGGGGTGAGTTCAGATGGGGGGAAAGGGTCCACGTCGGGTGCGGCGCAGGGAACCAAGGCCCAGAGCTAGGACAGGGAGAGGTGGGGGGAGGAGGGGGCATGGAATCAAAGGGAGAGCAGCAGAGAGCCACGGCCTGACAAGCCCCGTGACTTGGGCAGGAGCTGGGCTGGCCACCTCCGGTCTCGGGAGCCTCCCCACTGCTGGATGAGGAAGGATTGGACCGCTCCAGCCTTAAGAGATGGGGCCAGCAAGGGGCCTGGCAGGTTCAGGGAGCGGGTTCAGGAAGTCAGTGGTGAGCTTCCTGGCGCTGGGGGTATGCAAGCAGAGATGGGGTGTCAGGGAGACGTGCCCTCTGTGCTAAGGGAGGTTTCCTTCCCAGCCCCCATGGTGTGTAAATCTGAGTCTCCAGCAGCCTCGCCCACTGAGTTGATTAAGGGGGAACCTGCAGGCTGCAGGGCCTGGCTGGGTGGGGGTAATTTCCCCGGCACTGTTCCTCCAAGAGGCATGGCCCTCCGCTGGGACCATCTGTTTGCGTACAGTGCCAGATCATTTTTCGATAACATCAGCATCACGGCTGAGAAATCTCTCTGGCTCCAGACAGGCCCACCAGGCTCCCCGCAGCCAGAGCCGCACCCCCCCGCCACCCCTCCCCCACCCCAAGATGACATTTCAGCCTAGTCTCCAAGTCAGCAGAATATGACTGTATTGATTGAGATGCTGGGCTTGTCGATTTCCAACGTGGGGAAAAGTTCGCACTTTCCTGTCTCTTCCTTAAGTCGTAAAATGGATAGTGCATATAAAAGGGCGAAGTAAAACACTGGCCAGGCGAGCTTCGCGGAATCGCTGACTTGATAAATCAGGGAAGTGAGCTGTACTGGAGCCTTGGTCTCCCTTTCTGGATGTGAAATGGCTGAGTTCCAAATTGGGAGGGAAGTCGGCCCAGATGTCCCCGAGGTTGCCAGAGGGCACAGGACGGAGCTCGGGAGGGGAGACGGGGTTTTCCAAAGGGCACCTGCCAATGCGGGGGTCTTTTAAAGGCAGAAGAGGACAGCCCCATGCCAGCCGAGCCTCGGGGATCGGGAAGCATTCTTGCTTGGCTTGGGGAATCAGCGGGGCCTGGCACTGACCTTCCAAGCTCGGTCAAAGCCACCCACCTTCTGGACACATCATTTCCAAGAAAGAGACCCCCTCTCGTGTGAAGCAACCGTTGTCTCCCACCCACAGACCTATGGGCTGTATTAACCTTTCTGATACTTTACGAGGAAGGGCAGTGGACTAAGGGCCCGGGCTTCCTCCCCGCCTCTCCCTTCCACGCGGGGCCACAGGGATCCAGGATCTCCATCCCTCCATCCCTGAGCCTCCAGGGTCTTCTCATCCCTGAGCCTCCAGAGTGCATGCCATGTGGTTGTAACCGGCCAGAGTCAGTCCGTGGCCCCAACCCGAGTGCAAGGGAGGCTGGGCGCTGTAGTTTCCCGGATTCTGGGGAAGCAGGACATGGGGGGGAGCTGACGGGGACCAGTTCTCGCCACGGTTATTGAAATCAACTCGTATCTGGGGCCACGCTCGAAAAACACTGTGTTGGCTTCAGAGAGGTCCGGGTGCAGTGCTGGGTGATCTTGGGAGGTCACTCAGCCTCTCTGAGCTCGTGTCTGCATTACCCCAGTGGAGAGGCTCCCCCGGGCTGGCAGGGCTGTGAGGACAGGGCCAGGCTTGGCCACTGTGTGCATGTGTGTGTGTAGCTGCTGCGTTTCATCTTCACGTGCAGCACACGCCCCCACGAGTGGCCTTAGCAGACCACCTTCCCTTTAACCCTTCAGCCCTAAAGGAGGGGCCAGGGTGACGGGCTCCAACCCAGCACCCACACGGTGGAGGAATGGCCAAAGGTGGCCCCTCCAGAGAGGAAGAGGGCCTTCCTGAGGACACACGCCAGCTTGCTGGGGCCAGGCCCGCAGTGGGCCCCGTCGGCGGGCAGAGCGCGGCGTCCCTGGGCCCTGGCTACGTGCCTCCTGCAGTCAGTCCTCTCCCCCGGGAGCTGGGTGCTCCCACTCCCGCACAGGTGCAGGCGAGCACGCTGACACGCTCCTGGTCCTCCTCCGAGGGTGCCCCCTGCGAAGGGGCTGGACCTCCATGGGCAGCGGGCAGCCCCGGGGGTGCTGAGCAGGGAACCGGCCACACCCGGGTTCTTCAGGAGATGGGTCCAGGGGGCATGGGGCGAGGCGGTGAAGCAGGCAGCCTGAGATCACCACTCCGACCTCCATCCACCACAGAAAATGGAAATTCAGTGGCTCCTGAAATTCCGACAAGAGGAAGTCAAGCCAGAGCCAGGCCTAGGGGCTCCCCTCCGGGCCTGGACGGACCATGTTGGGGGAGGAGCCCGCACCGGGACCTCTGGAGAAGCAGCACAAGCGAGCAGGCTCCCACTCCGTTTCTCCAGGAAACCGACGCGGGGCAGAGGAGGAACCAGGTGGGGAGGGGCCAGAGCCCAGGCCTGGGTGGCGACAAGTCGGGGCCCTGGCGGAAGGCCCTGGTGGGAGGCCGTCGCTCCTGCTGGCATCCCTGCGAAGAGCCGGAGAGTCGAACAGGAGAGGCCTGATGGGGCGAGGGGGCCCAGGGACCCCGGTCGAGGGCAGTAAAGAGCCCTCCGCATCACTCACTGTCCGCTGGGCCCTGCAGCTCGGCTTTGGCGGTGCTGACACCGCCGTCGGCAGCCTGTTTCCGAGCACCTGGCCGTATCGTCCAGTTGCTTAACGATGGTGGCAGAAACAGAGACTCATCACACATGTTAACATGTAATTGATTCCACCTCCGTAATTATGTTTTGCAGCCAGTGAGGAAAGAGCACTGCGCCTCCGGCTTAGCTGACGGTGGTGGTTGGCCTTGGGCCTTAATGAGGATGGGACCTCTCGGAGCCTCAGCCAGTTGGGCTAGTCAAGGCCCATGGGTGCTATTCTCAGGCTGAGCAGAACTGGGGTGACAGGGGTCAGGCTGTGACTCTATAGTAGCCAGAATAACAGCCTTCCAAAGAGGCCCACATCCTGATGGCCCAGAACCCGTGAACAGGTGACTGTCATGTCAAAAGGAACTCTGCAGACATGGCCGAGTTAAGGGTTTTGAGATGGGAGGGTACCCTGGAAGAAGTGGGTGGGCCCAGTGCCATCACGAGGGTCCCTACTGGAGGGGGCAGGAGGTCAGAGCGCAGAGAAGGCGTGAGGACGGAGGCCGAGGTCGAGGAGGGAAGACGCTGCCGGCCCCGAAGCCGGAGGAAGGGCCGGAAGCTGAGGAACGCGGGCAACCCCAGAGCAGGGACAGGCCGGGCAGTGGACTTTCCCCTGGAGCCTCCACAAGAAACCGTGACACCTTGATTTTAGGACTTTGTGTCACTTAAGACACTGAGTTGGTGCGATTTGTTACAGCAGCCCCAGGAAGCTTATAGAGGTCCCCGCCGTGTACCCAGTGCCTCTCTGCTGCCCACTCAGGTCCGGGGGACACTGCAGAGAGAGATGGACTACAGGGGTGGTGGAGGGAAGGGGGTCTCTGTCCAGAGACACAGAAACGCCCCCGGCTCAGACGCCTGCCTCTGGCTGCTCCCGGAGAAAGGAAGCCTGGGCTTCTCCTGCCAGAGCCACACCTGCTCCCACACCTGGGAGGGGCAGCGGGTGCTTTTAGGTAGACAGAAAGGGGGTGCGCATTGGGGAGGGGACGAGAGGTGGGCAAGGAGGGGCCCCGGCGGGTCGGGGACGCCCATCACCCCAACAGACCCTGGGCTACATCACCCTTGACAGCCAACGTGAGGGCCCCTGGTGCAGGGTGGTCACGGCTCTGGCCAGCGGTCAGCGCTGGAGGGGGGTGGACCCAGCTCCTCCCCACGGGCCCCAGAGCCCCTCCACCCCAGGGTCACAGCACACCAGCAGGCAGTTGGTTTACTCCTTGGCCACCTGCTAAGGTCCACGAGGGCTGGGGCCACGTCCACAGCCTCCGCCTCGGCGTCCCCCAGACCCCAGCACAGGCCGGGCACAGAGGGAGAAACGGGGGGCGGGGATGAGGGGCAGGATTGAGGGCAGAGGAGAAAGAGGTGGAGGGGGGCCAGGAGGGAGGGTGCTCCTGGCCTCCAACCCCAGCTGGCTGCAGACAGACCAGAAGGCTGCCCTTGACACCCCAAAGAGCCCCAGAAAAGCTCCGAGGGCTGTGCAGTCCTGAGCCTTCCATGATGGATCAGTAGAGGGTGATGACCTTGTTTTTTAACTCCCAGCCACTGCGGGGGATTGAGGCCCCCCGCCACTCCCAGAGAGGGAAGGAAAAACCCAGGAAGGAGCTCGGGCACCTGTGACCACACCCCAGAAGGGAGCCGGCCAGGAGAAAAGGCTGTCTGACGGGGACCCAACCTTGTCAGACCCGGAAGCCAGAAGCTGCTGGAAATCACCCGCCAATCCCTGTTCTAACCCCACGCTCTAATTTCTCGCGGGATTGGGCTAAAAGAAACCTAGGGGGTGAGCGACAAATTTAGAACGCATGCAAAAGTGCTGAGTCACGCTGGCCTGTTTGGAAAACAGAGCTAATTAAGTTACCGCCAGAGAGGAAGAGGCCGCAGCCGAGGAAGCAGTGGAAAAAACCCGCTGTAAGGCGGCTGTACGTGAATCCCCACGGGGCTGTGTGACCCCCATGGCCACCCCCGACCCCCAGGCCTGGCAGAGCTCGCCAAAGGGGGCTGGGATCACAGGGCAGCCCCTCACGTTACAGGCAGTGAGGCCTCTGGGAGGGAGAAGCCCAGGCCCCCTCTCCCCCAGGGGAAGAAAAAGAACGAGGAGAAAACTCAGGGGTCTGCCTGGTGCCGGCTCCGGTGCGGGGAGGGGGAAGAATTGGGATTTCCAGCACCGTCCGTCCTCCGAAGCCCACCCCGCCTTCCTTCACCCCCGTGCCTGTCTGGGGAGCATGTCTGAGCCAGGCATCTGCTTGGTGCTGGGTACAGCCTTGAGCAAGTTTGACCCTTCAGAGCTTACGGTCTGGCCATGGCGAGGCCTGGGGGCAGCCAGCCGGGCGATACAGCGATGGGTGTGTTGGAGGTGCTGTTGCTGGTGTCCCGTGAAGGGAGTGAGTTCACGGGCCAGGCCAGATTGCAGGAGGCAGGCGGGGATGGCTGGAGCCCGGCTCCGAGCCAAGGAGACGGCGTTGACTTTGAACGGCTTGCTGAACAAATTCTTGCAGACACTCATCTGGGACTGAGTGTTGTGGAGATGAGCACAAGTTTACCCAAGCCCCTCCCTCGGGAGCCCCAGCCCGAGGGGACAGGGAGCAGACAGGATGAGGCTGTGAAGCTGGGTCTTCTGCTCCCTGGACCCGCCCCGTCTTCCAGGGCTCACCTCCCACCCCCGTCTTATCAGCACAGCACCCCGGGGCTCAGAGAGGGAGTGAGTCCACCCAGACCCTCACCTCCAGGACCGGATCCCACAGGTCCTGTCTACCAGGCTTCCTCTGGCAGGAGACCCCCCACGTCTGCCTGCCAGGGGGAGGGCCTGGAAAGCTGCAGCGTCACGGGAACTGACAGCCTCTCTGTGCCTGGAAAGTAGTCCCTGCACAGCCGAGCTCACCGAAAGCAGGTCACAAAAGCCGATTTTCAGCCATGGGGGTTTCCCCACATCAGCAGGGAGGGGCGTCGGGGGGCTGACCTCGTGTAAGTCCCTGAGGGGCTGTGCCTGGACTCTTGTGCCTGGGGCTCCCCTGGTCCTGCCAGTGGTGGGGGTTCAGGCAGGAAGACATCCCCAGATCAAAGAAGTCCCCTCGGTGGTTTTTGGAGCCCCTCCCCAGCGGACAGAGCCTCGCATTCAGTCTGGGGGCGGATCATCCCAAGACTCCTACTGACTTCACAGGCAGGTACAGGCGACCAGTATGGAAACCTTTCCTGAGGACAGGTGGGTTTGCAGGGAGGAGGTAGGTGGGACCAGCAGGATGCTGGGTGCACAGACCCCCAGTCCCTGCTGTCTGCCCCTGACAACCTCCCAGCCTCAGGCCCTCAGACTGTCCTCCCCATGCTCTAGCCGTTCTCAGCCATGATATCTTACTCTAACTGCCAGACCTTTGCTCAGGCCGTTCTCTCTGCTGGGAATGCTTTCCCCACTCTAGGCAAGCCAACTCCCTCATCCTTCAAACGTCACATCTACAGAGATACTCTCTCCATTAGGACTAGACTTGGGCAGCCCAGGGATGGTTTGGCAGCTCAACTACCAGGACCCAGATCTTTCCAGCCTCCACTCTGCTTTCCCTAGGATGTAGCCTTTGTCTTCATGGCCCAAAATGGCAGCCTGAGCTCAAGCCGTCACATCTCTGTTCCAGGCAGCAGGATGGAGGATGGGACAAAGAAGAAAGGAGTCACAGGGTACTCACCAAACTGCCTTTTAGGGACTGTCCTTAGAGCTGTCATAGGACACATTCGCCTATCCCACTGGTCAATACTTAGTCACATGACTATCTGTCATGTGAGGGAGGCTGGGAAATGTTTCCTCCACTGAAAACTGGAGGGCTTGGCCCGCCAGGCTTTCCCACCAAAGCTCCCGCTGGCTTTTAGGTTGGGACGTAGCCTAAAGTGGTCAGACTTGGACCAACAGTGCTTTGAAATTTCGTTTTCTCAAGATGGCAGGATACTCTAAATTCTATTGCACAATAGATCTGTATCTGTTTTGTAGTAAAGCAATGTTTCCACCTTCTTCCCTGTAGATCTCTGAGTGAAATGGACTTTGTGGGACAATGCATAGTGTTTACCTGTTCACACAGGCGGCCCAGCTCTGTGAGCTCAGGCCGCAGCCTGACAAGTGCAGCTTGGGTCACTGCCAAGGGCCCCTCTGGCTCTGAGGCCATGAGGGGACTGAAGGATGGGGACAGTAAGGACGAAACGCAGGGTGTGTGTGTGTGTGTGTGTGTGTGTGTGTGCGCTTGTGTGTGTCTTCCTAGACTCTCCTAATAATGGCCATACTGTGTATTTTATATTTAAACACAGCATCGCATATTGCAGCCGACCGCATTTTCACTCTCATTGGTGCGTTAGACTCCATCATCTCCTAGAGTAAAGGGAGCCTTTTGCAGATGAGAAAACGGAGGACCGGAGAGCGAGGTGTCTTGCTTGTGGTCACTGAGCTGGTCACTGGTGATGTCAAGTTTAGAAGGCAGGTCTCCATGCCTGGAGCACGGCGTTTCATCACTGGGAGTTCTGAGGGCCGTACTGGCCTGCAGACACCATTTCTGAGTCTGTAAAGCTGAGCTCAGCTGGGGCTGGCGTCCACGTGGGCACGTGGGCAAACAGAGCCCAGAATTGGGAAGGGGTCGGAGGAAGATGTCACAGGCAAGAGACGCACACTCACCCCCCCTCCCAGCTTCTGGATCTTTCAGTAAATTATCCTTTCATCTCAGGAAGAGCTTCAGAAGGCTGGCGGCACTCCCACCTGTAGGGTTCAGATCTGTGAGAGGTGGGAAAAGTGTTGGAAGAGTTGAGTGGCCTTGAGCTTGGGAGTAGGACCACAGCACCCGTCAGTCCACCAGCTGTGCCCTCCCCTCTCCCACATGGCCCGCATGCCCAGCACAGGCGGGGGACAGAAGGCAGCCCTTGGAATATCCGTCCCCTCCCCGGAAGTCGCTAATCTCAAGAATAGGTGGAACAGGCAATGACAACGGGTGATATTTTGCAGAAGCCGAGGGATGCCCAAGGCGGGGTGGCGGGGGGGCCTTCAGGCAGTCCCAGAACCTTCCCTTCTCCTCTTCCGTGATTCCTCCCTCCCTTCTGCAGACTCTGGGGGGAACAGCCTGTTGGGCCGCCCTGGGGGACCCCAGGCACTCTGGCGTCCCGGGTGGGGGGGCGTGTCTCTCCCTGTGTGCCCCGCACCGAGTCGTCCTGCCTGGGGGCCGCGCTCATGGCCTAGCCCTCGCTGACCGCACTCTTGCTGTGCTCCTCCTGGCCCCCTGCCTCCTCAGCTGGATTAAGGGCCCATCATGTTCCAGCGTCACCTCTTCTTAACCTCGTGGGTACGTCTGCAAAGACCCTATTTCCAAATCAGGTCACATTCTGGGGTCCTGGGGGTGAGGACGTCCACGTAGGGAGCTGGGGGACACAGTTCAACCCACAACAAGATGGCCTCCCGCGTCACACGTATTTCCCTGCTGCGATCCATCCCAAATCACCCTCAGATGACCACAGGGACACTTCCTTCGCCTCCCACGAAAGTGCTCGGGGGCCATCTCGCCCCCCCGGCACTTGGCCCCCCGAGTCTGGCGCAGACTCGGCACCCACAGGGCATCCGATCAAGCTCATGAATGGACTGGAACGTGCTGTGGGCATCTCTTGCTCCACCACCTCCAGCCAGAGCCCCTGTGAAAGCCTCTTCAGTCCAGCTGAGGGGAGGATCCTGCCTGGTGATCAGGAAGGAATCCACAAGTCCCGGGAGGAGAGGGATCGCCCACCCCCCCACTGCCAGGTGGGCCCGGGTGAGCCAGCCCGGAGGGCATGATGACAGCAGACAGTTCACCCTGGACCCGTGTCCCTCAGAAGCCCCGCCCAGCCCGGGAGCTCCGAGGTGAGGTGTGCTGGGTGTTTCTTCCATCTCGGTGCTGGAAATGAGATCTCTTGTGTTTCCAGAATGCTCTCCAGCCCCCATCACCTCTCCTCCCCCGTGGCTTCCCCAAGGTCATTCATGGGAAGTCCGACCTTCCTGCTACCGAGGAGGCCAGCAGTCAGCACCAAAAATACGCCTGCAGGAGACAGGGCACTGGGGCCTCAGGTCGCCAGGGCAGGTGTGGGCCGCGCCCCGGGGCTGATGCGATTTTCTGTCTCTGGGGGAGGGAGGGCTGCCAGTGTGGCTCAACCACATCAGGTCCCCCGGCTCCGTCCGACCGGGGCCCCGAGGGCGGTTCCGGACATGCTGAGTGGAGGCTGCAGGCACGGCCTCTGGCTCTCCTGCTGGGCCTCCCGGGACCCAGCGGCGCATTCCCCAAGCCACGGGCTGGGCCAGAGGCCTCTGTCCTCTCTGGAGCCTCCCCTGGAGAAGGCCCTGCTCTTCCTCCTGAGGCTTGCCGCCTGCCGCCTCCCATCCTTCCCCATCCTCTGTAGCTGGGGAGAGTCTGGCGGCAGGCTGGCCGGCGTCCGCCGGGCCCACACCGTGAGCCAGACCCTTCCAGGCGTGCAGCCCCACGTACCCGGTCCAACCCGGCCTTTCCTCCTCGCCGCAGACTTACACCTCGGCTGCCTGCTGACGCCTGCACTTAACAGGGTCTCCGTCCCCAAAGCCCCGAGGCCACCACATTCCTCCCGATGCTCAGACCAGAATCCCGGGAGGTGCTGTTCGTAGATTCCTCTCTCCAGCCAACAGCAAGCGATGTCCACTCGGCTCCCAAAGCACCTTCCAAATCCATGTGGGTCCCCCTGTCTAATCCCACCTTCACTGGAGTCACCTTCACCTCCTGGGCCCGAGCCAGTGCCACCAGAGGTCCGCACCACCTCCTGCGCTCCCTGCCGTCCGTCACCAGACACCGGGGCTGCACCTGCTGCCCCCACGGGGCCCCCGCACCTTTCTTAGACCACCTGGCGCACCTGTGCCCCGCCTGGCCGCCCTCCTGCCTGCAGGCTTTGTCCTTCAAAGCTCCTACGCCAGCGGGAAGCTCCTCCCCCTGGAATGCCCTGCCCAGCTCTCAGACCCTGGATCTCAGAGGGGCCATCTCCTTCTGTCGTTAGACCTCAGCCTAACGTCACCTCCTGGGAGACTGCATCCCTGGACGCACCCACGTGCCGCCCCCCCATCCCATATACTCCGACCACCTGCTTCTCTGCCCAGTCGCTCCTGGGAGGCCTCCACCAATGTGCGCCTGGAGTGGATCACCACACACTGGGTGGTTTTAAACCACAGAAGTGTGTTCTCTCTGTCCTGGAGGCCAGAAGTCCAAGATCAAGGTGTGGCAGGGCCCCGCTCTCTCCGGAGGCTCCACGAGAGGACCTTCCAGCTTCTGGCGGCTCCAGTGTCCCGTGGCTGGTGGCTCCGTCCTCACGTGGCCTCCTCTGTCTCCCCACCTTCTCTTCTAATGACACTTGTCACTGGGTTTCGGTCCCACCTGGTCGAGGATGACCTCACCTGGAGATCCTTCATTTAATTACATGGGCAAAAACACTCTCTGCAGGCAAGGTCACAGATGCAGACTCGGGGTGGGCACAGCTTTTGGGGGCCACCACTCGACCTACTACATTGTGCTTTTTTTCCTTCCCATTTCCTAGGACCTCTGCACCTGCAAAAGCTTGACTCTGCCCTCCTCGTGGCCAGGGCAGCGGCCCGTCCATTCGTTTCAACATCCTCTGGGTCTGGCGCAGGTGGGCCCTCTAAACGCTGGCACTTTGCTCCGGGCCATCCCAGGTGGGGCATGAGGGCAGAGCAGGAGTCCCTTCTAGGCCCCCCGCCCAGGCTGGTAAAAATCCAGCGTGGAGACGTTTACAGGCTGGACGAGGCTCCCCCGCCGCAGCGTCCGTCCGTCACGGCGAGGCCCGACAGACATCTCGGGAAGCAGGACGGTCAGGCTCACCGGAGGACCCTCAGGACCGTGTGCGGCTGATACCCGGGCTCCGCTGCAGAAATTGCAAGCAGGCCCCGGGAACAGAGACAAATTGGCACCCAGAGGTGACGCGCGGGCGGGCGGAGCCCCCTCGTCAGGCTGGCAGCTCGTTAAGGCAGCGCGGGAAGCAGCCACGGGGTGAGTTCACAGCAGCGGACGGGGATGGATCTGATTCATCATTTTACAGGAGTTCACAAACGAGAAGGAGGTGAACGTGTGACCCACTTCTGCCGGCTGATGAGCACACCGGCGCTGGCAGAAGCGCTATGGCAACCGGAGGCACGGGCTTAATTACATCAGCCCGTGGTGCTTTCTCACCAAGATTAATGGGGAACAGACACCTTCACCTCTCCCTCCGTCAGGGAGAAAGAGAAGCCAGCTCTGTTGATGAGAGGAGACTGTGCATGCTGCCCTCCAGGCCAGATGTGCCCACGGACCTGCCAGGAGCCTGGGACAGACAGGGCCGTGGATCAGGGCATGCCCGACCTCGCCCTCTGCTTCCCGGGGGCCCCACGCCAGCTGGCCCTCTGGCCGTGTGACAGCCGCCTAGTCTGGCTGGGCTGGCCTTGCCTCTCCTGTGTTCCCCTGCCCACCTGGCCTCTGATGGGGTGCTGAGCACAGCCTGCCAGTGGGGGCGGGCGCTGGGGGTCTGGGGCAGCCCTGGGAGGGGCGTTAGGAAGGACAACGGTGTCACTGAGAACCCTCCATCTCAGGTCACCTCGTATCGGCACACGTCCGGGAGCAAGTAGAGAAGGTAGGGGGAGCCCCCCCAGACCCTACCTTCAACACCCTCTCCCTCTACCACAGGTGACGGGGTTTGGATTCCCAAACCCCTTCTCAGAGACTTCCGAGGGAAAGCATGCATCCCGAAGCACAATCTCGTGTGGAATCGCAGGTTAGGGTCTCAGCGCCTCAATCAGCCAGGGTAGACTGACAGAATCTCCGTCTCTTCATACAAGGAGGGTTTAGGGCCCGAGTATGGGCATGGCCATGGGGTCAGCCTCAGGCTCTGGCCACTCACGAGGCAGGTGGGCCAAGCAGCCCCTAGAAGCAGAGGGAACTAGCGCTGCGGAGGGTCCTGTTCTGGCGATTAAATGCCCAGCCTGGAAGTGCCACACCCCCCTTCTGCTCAGAGCTCATTGGTCAGAAGCTGTCACATGGCCCGACCACCCACAGGGACCCAGGAAGTGCTATCCGAGGTGGCTGGAGCGGGAAGCCGTGGTAATGACACCGCAGCAGAAACGTCCCCACAACCACCGGTGCCCGCCCCCAGGACTGCAGCCTTGGAGCTGTGAAGCCCTAAGGGCAGGGACCCCCCCCCCCACCCCGAGTGCCAGGCCCAGGTGCTCAGGGTTTGTTCAATTAATAAATCACTCCACATATGAAAAGAAGATGCTTCTGGTGCTTTGAAGGCACAGTCCCAGGGAAGCTCTCCATCTAGGCTTTGGGGAGCAGCCCCTGAAGGGTGATCTCACCCACTCTGACAAGTGCCAGCACCTGCCGGGTGACACACTCAGGGCCGAGGCTCCCCTTGGAGCAGAACCCCCTCCTGGATAATCCACTCCGGTCCCTGGAGGAGCTGGCGGTGGGCTCCTGCCCGCCTCCACGCCTCCGGCTTCTCCCTGCTCCCTCCTCTCCCGCGGTGTCAGAGCCAAGAAAAGACGTGGGGGACATCTCTGACGTTGCTGAGGGGGTGAAGGCGGGGCAAGTGTGCACGCCCTTCAGCAGCGGGGCCCGATGGCCCCCTTCCCAAGTCCTCACTGCTGCTGTCCCCAGCTGCCCGCCCTCCTGCTCGTCCTTTCCTGTCATCCATCCCCTGCCCCTCTTGGTGGCTTAGAGAAACTGCCTTGGGAGCAGAGTAACACAGGGGCCCAGACACTAGCTGTGAGTCCAGGCCCACGCGGCAGGTGCAGCACGGACGGCTGTCAGTGGGTAACTACTCTGTGAAATGCAGCCGGAGAAACCCAGGCCTCCCTGGGCTGTGCAGCGCCCAGCCGCGTGCCCCGGGCAGCTCAGCGCCCTCTGAGCCGGTTTCCTTCTTAGTGAAAGGGGCGGATGAAAGTGAGCCCTGGGGTGTGTGCGGGTTGGTGGCATCATGTCTGACCATGGGGGCCTCGGGCCGGGCTTGCTGGAGGGTCCCTGGTCCACAGCCAGCACCCCCCGCTCTAGAAAAGGGAGAATGTCCTGGGTTCAAATCCCGGCCCCTCCGCACACCGGCTGGGAGGCAGGCAAGTCTCATGGCCAGCCTGAGCCTCTTCTCTGCCTCCGTAAGGTGGGGACGGCGAGGTCCTGCGTCATGGGGCTGTGGAGTGGCTCCCACGAGACGAGGGATGCGACATTTCCAGCTCCCAGCTAAACACCTGGAAGAGATGCCGTGATTGTCCGCGGGGATGAGTTTGCTAACTGCCTACGAAAGTGTGTCCTGAATCGATTTCACATTCAGCACCCTGCTTAGGTGTGGAGGGCCCCGGGAAGGCTAATGCAGTCTCTTACACACGCGTGCACACACACACACACACACACACGTGTGCACACGCACGTGCGGAGAGCCCGGGGAAGGGCCAGTGCGCTGTCTCACACAGACACGCGTGTGCACACGCGCACACACTCGCAGAGAGTAGGGTACAGGGAGAAGAGCGAGGTCAAGGGCCCGGCAGTGGTGACGGCTCTGTGGGCCGGTGGCTGATGGCGGAGGGAAGATGGATGGCGGCGCGTTGCCAGGAACTGCAGGGGCAGCACTGTAATGTCATTAATGTCAGTTTTATTCCGGGCTCAGCTGTGTACTTTCAAGAGGGAAGAGCGGCAGGTAAGCGGCCCCTTCCCTGGATGGGCAGAGAACTCTCAAGACAGGAGACTCCCTGAGCTGGGAGGCGGCCTATGCTGTGCCGCCCACGGAGGGGAGGCTTCGAGGGACTCTGGAGCTGCTTTTCCCAAACGAGAAAAGAGATGGGACCAGGTCAGGGACTCTGACACTGCAGAACGGCGAGGACTCGGCTCGGGAGGGTGTGGGGCTTGTTCTAAATGCAGATAACACCCTCCAACCCCCAGGGGTTCTAATCAGGAGAGTCTGGCCGGGCCCAGAAATCCCATCCGCCTCCCCGGGTGATCCTGAAGCAGGTAGTTCCCGGTTGAACATATCACGATTTCTCTTGAATTTCTAGGCCAAACGTGGAGTCTGCTGTTTCTGTGACGGGGACCGGTTCCCTCGCAGGCCATACTGAACTTGATCACCCAGCGCTAAACTGGCTGTCTCATCCTTCCATCTACAAAAAGAACCGGCCCAAGTAACTGGCAGGAGGAACAGTTCAGTCTTAAGTCTCATTTCCTGGGGCTCTATCATGCACAGACCAAGAAAGTTTGCTTACGTAGATCCCTTCAGTAAAGGTTCAGTGAGGTAGGGGACCAGGTGGGGTGGAGTTGACCTATGTCACAGAAGGCTGACTGTGGTAACTTATCCAAATTCAGACTCTTTTTCTCCCCCACATAACATAACATAAATCCAGAGGTCTGCCATTCGTACCCCACAGTGACATCAGGGACCCACTCTCGGCCTCTTTCTTGGTCACAAAATGGCTGCAGCAACCCCAGACATCATTCACACTTTACGCTGGAGGAAGGGAGAAGGGTGAAGGGCAAAAGCTATAAGCACCTGAATCAGCCTCCTATGGTCAAGAAAATGGTGGCTTTTCCAGGAGTCCCACCTGCCGGGCTTGAGTTTACATGAGTCTCCACCAGAACCAGGTCTCAGGGGCCACCCTAGCTTCTGGGATGTGTGGTTGGGAATATCCACAGCTAAGCATGTTGCTGTGCCAAACAAACAAACGGTTTCTAAGGAGGGAGGGGAGGGGGAATTTCGAGGAGACAAGTTGCAGCGCTGTACACTGGGGATGTCTCCATCCTCACAAGACAGGATGGAACACGGGCCAGAAGGCTGAGGGAGAGGCATTTAATCCTGGTGAAGTAGTTCAGAGCATGGCGCACGCGTTGTTCAGCTGTTAAGGAACCCCAACTCCTGGGCAGCTTCTTCCCTTGTTAGCTGCAGTAGGAGGTCCTGCTCCTCTCTGAACACGCCCCCGGTGACAGGGCCATGCACGCAGGCCCTGGATAGAGAGCTTGCACGTAGCACTTGGTGGGTTGTGGCTGCATCATCGTGCTCACATCGTGACCGGTGCTTCTCTCTTTATTGGCTAAGTCACTACTGCCAAGACCCCGGGGCCATGGGGCCCTCCAGAGACAGTGCATCTCCCACACCCTCCCTGGATGGGGTTTTCCCTGCCTGTCTGGGAAAGATATCGGTCTCCTTATTCCTTGAAAACGACCAGTTTGGGGGTGCCACCAGCTGTCTGGGAGGAGGGAAAACTGGCTTCAAAAGAGTTGGGCAGGAGCCCTAAGAAAAGTGAGATGTGTGCGTCTCAGGTCCCGGCGGTGCGCTCATTGGACAATCAGTATCTTCCCCCGACCCCTCGCCCCCCTGACCCCGTCTGGCAGCCTGGCGGTCACCAAGTGTGAGGTCTGGGGCAGCTCCCACGGCTCCCCAGACCCTGGACACAGCTCGAACTTTGCCTCCTGGGGTAGCAGCAATGCAAAGAGTCGCCTGAAGGCTCACGGAGCAAGTGCTAGAAGCTTCCGCGGGGTCTGATCTTGGCTCCCACCTTCAGGGCCGCAGACGTCTAGCAATGGCTCTTTGTGAGGATTAGAGCTCAAAGCCTGATTAAAGCCCGTTCTAGGATTTGAGATGGTGTGGGGGGGGCGGTTGGCTTTGCCCTAAGTTAGAGACATTTTCCCTTCCTCCCTCCCTCCCTCCCTCCTTCCTTCCCTCCCTTCTTTCTTTCTCTATTTGTCTAACAAGATTCCTCATGAAAATAACACAAGTAGCTGCTGCTTCCCAAAGCACAAATCTGTGCCAGGGCCGTGCCGAACGCCTCCCACTCTTTATTCCATGCAATCGTCACAACTACCCTAAAGTCACTATTACTGCTTCCCCATTTCACAGATCAGGAGGTTGAGGCTCCGGAAGCACAAGCCCCAGCTCAAGGCTGCAGAGCTCATGGGCAGCAGAGGCAAAATGCAAACCAAGAAATCTCAGCTGGTGCAAAGTCTGAGCTCACGTCTGTCTTGCTGTAATAGGCTTACAGCAGATTTTTGGTGTTTTGTTTTGTTTTGTTTTTTTAGTACCAAGGTGGTAATTGGAAAAAATGCAAAAAAAAAAAAAAAAAAAGAGAGAGAGAGAGAGAAAAATCAAACCAGCCAGTTTCTTTCACACACACACACACACACACACACACACACACACACACACCTCACAACTTCATTAGAAATGTGATTCGACCAGCCAGTTTCCCTCACACACACACACACACACACACACACACACACACACACCTCACAACTTCATTAGAAATGTGATTCGCCCAACAGTGTTCTGGTGCATCTGGAGCCCAGCTTGAAGGGCAGGGCAGTGCAGGTGGGGCGGAAGAGGTCAGCTGGGGCCAGAGCCTGGGGCAGGTTGGTTTGCTGGCCTCCAAGGCCATCTGAGAGCCGCACGCCAAGCCCGCAGAGGAGAGCGCACAGCCAAATCTTCTGACTCTGAAACCCAGGCTGGCGCGTCAAGGGCAGCACGTCCTCTGGGGGAACGGTCCCCCCTCGAGAGGAGAGTGCGCCTGAGCTAGGCCATATGTCAGGGATCTGAGACACATCTGCGTGGAAAGTAGGGACGTGGGAGGGAAGCTGGAGGTTAACCAGCTCTTCCCTGCACCGGGCTGCAGGTGCACGGAGGCGTCTAGGAAGCAGGTGGAGGTCTCTCAGGATGAGTCAGGAGTGGCAGGCGCGCCTCCCTATGCAGCCAGGAGGAGGTGGAGCCTCCCCGGGCTCTGGAAACACCAGCGCCTGCTGTTCATTCCTCCGAGGAGAGCAGAGCCCTGGGACAGAAGGACTCCGGCCCGTAGGCCGGCCGTGTCCTGCCCGTGGACAGAGCTCCTCCGAGAGCTTTGGGCCCTGGGTCTTCAAGAGGAGGGCGGAGGAGGCATCCCCTAGGACCTCCCACCCTTGGGACTGGGGAAGTGGTCCAGGCTCATGGTAACTTTCTCCAGATGTCCTTGGGGGCAGCCAGATGTCGGCAAAGAGCTTGTCCTTACACCCCGGTGATGAAGGGCTGGGCTCTCTCCAGCCGAGAAGCGCACCCATCACCACAGTGGTGCACGGAGACCCGCTAGATGCCAGCAGACAAGAGCCAACTCCAGCGAAGGGACGGGACTCCCCAGGAGCCTGAGCCACTGAGTTCCATAATGAGAGGCGGCAGTGCCCGGCGGCGTCCCCTGGCACCCCGAGCCTGGGTTGACGGCCCGTGTACCGCTTGCCTTACCAGCAGACCGGCCTGGTGATCGTTTCAGTGTGTTGCCTGGAGGGCCCTGAGGAGAGCCCTGTCCAAGGTCAGCACTGATGCTTCTCCAGCCGGGATGGGAGCAGTGGCTCTCTGGGGGTGGTGGGCAGGAAGGGGTCAGAGTGGTCCTGCGTGCACGTCCTGGCCCTGACTCCCGGCTCACACCTCGGGCGGGCCCACCTCTCCAAGTCAGGATCATGTCAGCGAACTGAGGTGATGCTAACATCCTCCAGGCTTACGTCAGACAGGGTCTTGAGGCCGGTGAGAGAAGGATGGTTAGAAGGTGCAAACACCGGGTTGGCTGGAGTGGGACGGGTGAGGGAGAGGTGGACGGAGCCCAATCTGTGGCTGATGTGGTGCCTTCTGGACGCCCCACTGCTGTGGGTGTGCTGGGAAGAGGTGCGTGCCCGTGGGGTGCTCCGTGGGGCATGGGAAGTGGCTCAGGGGCAGCGTGGGGCAGCGAGGCCAGGGTGGGGGGACCCCACCGGGCTGCGTGGGAATCTGGCCAGGGCTCTGGCCGGCTCCCAGGTCAGGGTGGCCTGGGCACAGCTGCTCTTCTCTGTGTCAGGGCCTCCCTGTGGGATCTGGGCTGGCATCCCGCAGGGCTCCACAGAGCCCAGGCCCCTCCAGAGGGTCTGCAAAGAACGAGGAGGGAACAGAAGGTTCACAAATCTGTGACAGCCCCCAAGGCACTCGGGGCCAGTGAGCAACCTAACGGGGCAGGAAGGAGCAGAGGGCATCTCCCAGACGGAACTCAGAGCCGGGCCTTCTCCACGGAGCCCCCGTGGGCTGACTTCCCACACTGCTTTGGCGGTGCAAGGCTGCGTCCGGCCATGGGGAGAACAGCAGCCATCTCTGGGCAGGGGGCCAAGGGGGTCCTTTATCTTTCTCAGCCCCAGGCTCCTGGCCAGAGAGCGGAGGGCCTGAGGCTCAGGCTACCTCCTCCCATGGACCACCTCGACCTCCCTCACCTGGCTCCACCAGAGCCTCTGAGGTCTGGGCTGGGTGGCCAGTCCAGCATCGCTGCTAAGTAACCACAGAGGGGGCTCGGGGAGCCGGGCAAAATCTGCTGGGCTTGGACGTGTTATGTTCTGCCGTCTTTCTAGGTCCGCCTGCAGCTCCACAGCCGTGGCTTTGAATTTCACACCCAGGGCATTTGTTACGGAGGCGGGAGCCCGTATTTATGGTTGCTAACGGATTTTCTCGGGAAGGGATGTGCCACAGCCATCTATAAATTTAGGAGGCGGTGGAGATGCGTCCGTGCACCTAGATGGAGATGGATACGTGTGTTGAGAGCTCAGCGGCCTGCCTGGCTGGGAGGGAGACGGATCTCCCCCGGGCCGCCGAGAGGCAGCTCATTTGTTTGGGGGCGAAGGAGGGATGGGGAGGGGCCCGAGCCTCCCATTTGCCTGGCTACGTCTCAGAAGCACCTGGGCCTGGGCTACCCTCCTCTCTGGGCTCCACATGCCTGTGGGAACGGGGGCTGGAAGGACCCGGGGTGGGGTGGATGCTGGCGGGTGGGAAGTCAGGGAGGCAGCAGCTGAGGGGCGGGGAGCTGAGGACACCTGTTCTGCTCACGGTGGCCCTGAGCTGCACGGCCCTGGAGTTAAGAATCAGAACCCGATGGGATGCCAGACGGAGATGGCGCTGGAGCAGATCAGGGGTCTGCAAATCTGCCCTCCTGGCCGTCCCAGCCTCTGTGGGAGGAGCCCTTTCCCCTGGGCATCATGGTACACTTGGCCCGAGTGACAGCCAGCCAGGGCCGACCACAGGCCCTAAGAGGCCTCGCGTGTCTCCCTCCGTCCTCGGGAGTGTCGTCCCTCACCCCCCAGGCAGCCGCTGCATCCGTAGAACCCGAGCCACGGTGACCTTCTCACTCCAGCCCTTTCTCTGTGGACACCCGGGGTTCTGAGCCCGGAGGCTGGACGCAGCTGGGGCATCCATCTTGCCTTCTGAGCTCCGGCACAGATAGGAGGGCCGGTCATATCCAGTGTCCACCCTGCCCTGGCCCCCAACCTGGAGAAAGCCGCTAACCTGCCCATCTCCACAGGATTCCTTTGGCAGCCACTGCGTCCCAGGCCCTGGACTGGGTGCGGGCCTGAGAGGAAGCAAGGCGGCCCAGCTCCCAAGGAAAGTCATGGCACAGCAACTCCTCCCAAAGGCAAGCCCCGGGCTGCACTGCACCCTCCCAGGAAGCCCATCCCCAGTCGGCCAGAGTCCTGCCCTGTGCGTCTCCCAAACACTCCGCCCTTCTTTTCTGTCCTCAAACCCACCTTTCTGGCCTCTACCTCGGGATCTTTGCACGTGCTGTCCCTCAGCCCACAGCATGTCCTGCCAGACCTTGCACAGCTTGGAGAGGCCGGGCCTGACCACTCCTGCTGCCTTGTCCCCGAGGCACCTGCATCTCGCGCGTTTCTTGGTGCTAGTCTCTCTCTTTCCCAGTGGACACGGGAGCTGGGGCCTCGTCAGTCTTCTCACAGCTGACCCCAAACTCCTGCTGGGGATGCAGGGCGGAGGTGTGCTGGATGAACGCATGAATGAGTGAGTGAATGAATGAGTGAGTGAAAGGAAGTGATCACGGGGCTGACTTAATAGGGGCTCCTGCCCAGAAGCGCCCCCCTCATGCCGGGACAGTCTGATGTCGCGTCCCTCGGGGGCTCCCAAGGCCTCACGCTCTGGCTTGAACCCACTTTTCCAGACGTAGCCCCCGCAACCTCACGTGACCCTGATGGACCACTCTGGACACTTGATGTTCCCAGATGAACGTCCACCTTCCCGGGAGCCGGGGCCCTTCCAGGGTGGGGAAGCCCTGGGGGGGCTGGGAGGGTGGCAGCGTCGGATCACAGTTGGCACGCCCCCTCCCCCGTCCCGGCCCCAGGAAGTCCCCTGAGCCTCAGTCTGTTCGGCCCGAAGGTGGGAGGGTGCCCTCTTGCCGGGAGGAGCATCCGAGAAGCTGCACCAAGTGCCTGGTCAGTGCTGAGCCAGAGGAGCACCCAGAGGGGAGTGTACCTCCTCTACCGGGTGCTCGCCTGAGTCCCCCGGCCACCCTATCCTCCACCAGCCCCCGACCCCAGCCAGGACCTTCTCTTAATACTACCACTGTCGTGGGTGGGTAGACCAGGCCTCGGACGTACCTTCTCGTTGAATCCTCACGGACGTGGATGCAATAGGTATGGTCGCTGCCATTTTCCAGGTGGGCACACGGAGGCCTGAGCTGACACCCTCGGTCCTTGCTTCTTGCTGTGCAGCCGGTGGCCCAGCAGGACCACGTTTAACACGCCCCGGGGATCTGCATGCACGGCCCCTGGGAAATGGCCTGCGGCGAGGTGGGACTGGACTCCAGCCCGCAGAGTCTCGGGTGGTGACGGCCCTGTCCTTGGGGAACCCTGAGCCCGTCGCTCTGACGCCTTGCCAGGCGGCTCCCAAACCCCCACCAAGGGACTCACACGGCCAACCGGCCAGCGCGTGACGGTCTTTCCCCCTCTGCTGGCCTGCGAGCCCCGCCATCACTTTCATCTCCCCACCCCACCCCAGCAAGACCAGCCCAGCAGGGGTGTCCTCAGAAAGGCCCCCTAAGCCCTGACCATGGGGTGTGAGGGGGGTAGATGAACCCCGAGCCCCTGCGCCCAGTGCGATGTTCCCACAGGGCCACCGTCGCTTGCATCCCGCCGGCCTGCGTGGGCGGGTGATGTAGTTCAAGGATTCACGGCTTCGACAGGCTCCAGCCTCTCTAACACGCTAACTAGTGTTTTCATGTGGCCGTCAGTGGGCCATCAGCAATGTCACAACACAGCCTTCCTGATGGAGTGGGGAGGCACTCAGCTCTTCCCGGGAACCCACCCCTGGCCCGGAGTGGCCTTTGCTGCAGGACCCCTGAAGATCTTCACGAGCTGGGGGTGGACAGGAGCAGGGGAGGTGCCCCCGCCCTCCGCCGAGCGGCCAAAGAGCCGCTTGCAGCCCCTGGCAGCCCGGGGGCCACAGGGACCCCAGAAACCGCAGCATCGGAATCGAGACTCATACCTCAATGCCTTAGAAACACACGAGGGGGAATTCAGGCACCGGGGCCTGAGGGTGGTGGGTATTTTTAGCAAAACCCACATCTTTGGAAATTCTCATACTTTCTAGAAGGTGTCCCTGGTCGATGAGTCAGCCAGCCTCTGCGTGAAGCCAAGAGACGGCTGAGATGTTGGCTTATTCGGCCCCTCATTCTTTCCACACAGGACCCGGGGTGAACTGGCTGCCCGCCGGGGGCTCACGTTGGCGAGGGGTGTGGCCAACAGGAGGAGGGGTCCACGTCAAGACAGACGTCGCCTGCCAGGAGCCCCCGCTGTGTAATCAGTGGGCCAGGCGATGACCCCATCCTTCTCCAGTCCCCACAGAACTGGCCAGGACCCCGGAGGGTGATCAGGACCCACCGGGCATCCGCAGTGGCTGAGCCTCTCCGTCAGCTGACACAGGAGCAAGGGGACATCTGGGCCGGGGTGGGGAGGGATGTCCCACGGTGAGTCACAGCATCTCTGAGTCCTACCTCCTGCCCCAGCGCGAGCCAGTGGGAGAGCTTTGCCCAGCTTAACAGAAGCGTGGGTCCTA
Source organism: Physeter macrocephalus (assembly GCF_002837175.3). NCBI lineage: Eukaryota > Metazoa > Chordata > Mammalia > Artiodactyla > Physeteridae > Physeter > Physeter macrocephalus. The sequence goes on from NC_041226.1 coordinate 84,952,340, forward strand.
AGTCAGCCCAGGAGAATGGTGTGTAGGAGGAAGTGAGTCTTAAAAAGCAAAGAAACGGCGGAACTGGAGTCACCAGCGGAGCTCCCGTCGGTTTCTCTGCTGCAGGAACAGAGCAGGATCGGGAAGGTTTTGCCGAGCAGCCCCGCCCCGGTGCCTGGAGGACGTTGCCCCACAAAGCCTGCAGTTCCTGGGGGCTGTCAGACGCAGGGAGCAGAGCCCCGGGGAGGAGTCGGGAGGCTCTGTGCTCCCCTAGTCTCGTCACTCGAAGTATTATTAATTTCACATCTTGGTGCCAGTCAGAAGTGGGATAAATGTAGGCTTTACTCTCACTGTTTACACGTGTAACAGTGACCCAGGGAACCTGAGCTTGGAGCAAAGGAAGAGGTGAGCCGTGGACGTGAGGCTCTCTCCGATCAGCCGAGGACAAGAGAAAAAGGAACGAGAATGTTCTCGTCGATTTGGAAATAAGTGGCTTTATTTGCGAAGAAGGAGAAAAATAGCCTGTTACTCCGAGACTACAGCTGTCCGTCAGATCTGCGGCTGCCGTTTCCCACTCGGGCCGAGGTCACGGGTTCACCTCGTCGGGTGCGGACCAGCAAGCGGCAGGGAGTGGGGTGCAACCCGGATTATGATGCTCATATCATCAAGAACCGTGGCAGGAGTGCTGTCGAGAGCCGACGAGCTAAGAGCGAAACGCCAAGGGTCTCAATATCTGTTCCTCCCCCGCCCCCACCAGACAGCACGCTGACCCCACTGAAGGACTGGGGCGGGCCCAGAGGCGTGAGTGGGCCCAACCCTCCGCCCCTTGATACAGAGCTGGCCCCATCACAGTGAACCTCAGAACTCATGTTTGACCGTTGTAGAGAGCGATGTGCTCTCACTCTTCCGAGGTGAGAAGAGAGACGTAAGGACAAGGGGTGGCTCCTGGCACCTACGTTGTGACCATGAGGGCAGTCGGCCCAAGGACAGAGCCAACACATGGAGAAGGCGTAGCCAAGAGAAACACAGAGAAGCAAGGCCCCAACCCACTGTGCCTGGGACCCAGAAGCCTCCCGGAGTCTCAGTTAGAAGATGAAATAAACCCCTTCATCTGGACAACGGTCTTATGACCTGGGAACTATTTGGTTTCCCATTTTACAGATGAGGGAACTGAGGCTTAGGGCGTCTAAGCAGCGTGCCAGTGATCACGGAGGAGCCAGAACTTGGACGCAGGTCTTCTTGGAGCCAACCTTCCGACTCTGACACACACCACACTGTTCCGTCTTGGGTTTGGGCACCAGAGCCGTCCTTGGGGAGGGGAGGCAGATGAGGGGCTGACGGTGATCAGGGGCTGGGCAGCTCCCCGGCTTCTCAGCAGGGAAACTCGGGAAGGAGACCAGCTGAGAACAAGGCTCCCGTTGCTATGCAGAAATCGCCTGGACCCCCAATCACCAGATCGCGTGGCTGAGGTGGGGCGTCTGTGTGGTGTTTGCACATCGTGGAACTAGGTCACTGGCACCTTCCACCGATGGGGCAGGAATGGGACTGCGTGGCCCGGCTGAGAAGCGTACCTGTCTCCATCCTTCCCACAGATATGCACCAGAGTCGTCCGTTTGGGGGAATGGAGCCGATTTCCAGCACGGCGTGTAAGGGGAGGTAGGAGGTGGGAGGGGAGGTGGGTGAAGAGAGCTCTTAGTGTGCAGCTGTGTGGCCCCTCAGTGCTGCCTGGTGGAAGGAACCCTTGGAAGAAACAGGCAGCATTTAGAAATGAGCTGGGGGAAGTTCAAGAAAAACCCTGTTCCTCGCTCAGTTTCCCTGAACCTCTTCTCAAGTCTCAGATACTGTGAAATTGCTGGGTGGCTGTGACCCCAGAAACGCCACTTCTGTGGCTGGAAACCCTGCTTTGAAGCTGGGGGGAGCCAGGAACCAGCTTTCCTAGTCCTTGGACTCAGACGGGGTCCCCGCTGCTCCGGGCAGGCCCCCTCCCATGCACGCAGGCCCCTTGGGACTCGCTGTGCAACAGAACTGGGGGTCCCTGCTGACACCAACAAGGTCAAGGGGAGGCTGGTGGGGGAGCAGAGTGGATGTCAGCCCCTCCCCAGGGCCAAGAGTGTGAGCTGCCAGGTGTCTGCTTGGAGGGGGGCCTGGGGGCTTCGTCTCTCGTCAAAGGCAGAGGAAGAAGGCCTCACCTTCTCAAGGGCACTGTCAGCAGGGACCCCTGCGTTTGGCAAATTGTACCTTGTGTCACCTCGTATTTCCTCACCCCGCGTGAGTGACTCTGGACCCAGGTTTATCAGGCAAGAAGCAGGCCCCTGCGGAGGTGGGTGTGTTGGGGGGTGGGGGGGGGTCTCTTGGCCCAGTTTTAAAGATGAATTAGTGAAGATCCCAGGCAGGAGCCAGTAGGAAATCACAACTCGCTGGGTGAATAGGCATATGCAAGTGTGATGAACAGAAGTCCATCTGTGGAGGAAAAATAGGACACACGCTTCATTCTCACGGATTTCAGACTGAACCTCCGACGCAGGGCCTGTGGCTATCTGGGGCTGGACCAGCCACACCTCAAGGGCACACCTAACTCTTCCAGGAACCGGAAGCGGCTTTCACCCAACACTCCTGAGATTACTCACTCGAGGGCGATTTGGGGTGTGGGTCTGTGGTTATAAGACCTGCCATGGTCCAGGTCACCTTGGTCCCTGCAAAAGTTCGCGGGGATGTTTTCACAAAGCAGCAGATGGCTTAGCGAGACGGCGGGACCGGACGGTCAGGAGAATTGATGGCGGCATCGGGGAGCCTTCTGAGGTTTCCGCAGCTGATGTGAGGATGACGGGGAAAGAGGCCAGGAACCACTGGCCACACCCTGCCGGAGGATGGTGCTGGCCTCTGCTCAGAAGAGGCCCTGGCCCTGAGGGGCTCATCCCTGGACAGAGGGAGGTGCCTGGGATCCCAGAGACACAGACTCGGGTCTGGGTGTATCCCTCCCAGCCTGTGAACTGGGGGCACCTGAGCCCCGGTCCCTCAACTCACACTGGGGATACCTGTGTGTCCCCGGGTGAGCGCCTTCTGGGTCTGCGTGCCTGACACACAGTGTGGCTGCAGAGAGCGGTGACGCCTCTCTCCTCTACTCCAGACAGGCGTGCGTGACACCATGCCTGCTGGGGGTACTGGGTCACCCCTCGCCGATCCAGCATTCTGTCTTCACGGCCAGGAACACGCCAGCCCCTCTGGATTGAGGGAGGAGGCAGGGCCCCCAGCCTCAGCCCCAGCCCCTGGGTTTGGCCCAAAGAGCCAAGTGGGGGACAGATCTGCACTTTCATTTTACGGAAGAAACTCATTTTCCGCCCCTTTTCAAAGAGGACTGCCGCTGTGGATGGAAATTCACCAGATTCCTGAAGCCACGGTTGACTTTTAATATTATGGGAGTTCTCCCTTTTTCACTAATTTAATTTCTGGGGCCATTAAAGGTAGCCTGAAGAAACACCATCTGTTGAGTCGATGGTAGACTGGAGAAGGAATTTAGCAGCAAGACTGTACATTTCCACTTTATCAGGGATCTTGATATCTAAAATTAATTTGGGGAAGCATTGAAATGTTTACCAGGAGGATTTCTCAATCAGGGGCCTCTTCTTGTGCCATTTTTCATTTCGATCAATCAGCTCCCGACATTCTCCACCTCGAGAAGGGCCCTGACGCTTGTGTCCAAGTGCAGCCATGGGAAAATAAAACATTTAGGGATTTATTATTTTTATCAAAATTCCGACAGTCCTGAATGCGCTGCGTTTCAGTAACAATCAGGTGTATTTCCACCTGAAGAGCCGATTTTCCAGGGAGTGGGAGAAGACCTCGGCCCGTAGAAGCTGGTCCCCTCACACCTCAGGTCTTACCTTACAGAAGCATCCTCCTGTCCTGGAGGTAGGCTGGGAGATTCTGCCGCCAGACAGCCCCTCCTCCAAGGACTCTGGCCTCTGGGGTTCACTTGCACTCCTTCAGCGACTTGCAGGTACCAACTGCATGCCAGGCACCAAGCAACAGAGCAAGACACAGCCCCATCCTCCCGGAACGGACAGCACGCAGCGGGTGGGCGAGAAACAGCCACAGGAAGCCTCCAGGGCTCGACTGCAGATGCTGAGAAGGGCGACGGAGGAGACAGGCCAGGGCTCCTGGGCTGAGAGGGTGGCTGAGGCCGTGGGGACTTCTGCCATCAGCCTCCCCACAGGGACAGTGGAGCTGAGACCCACAGGGAGGGAAGAGGCCGGGGGTGTGGGGATGGAGGAAGGGCCCCCTTGGGGGGCGGGGTAGCGAGCATGGCGTGAACCAGGGACAGGAGGACGGTGTCCTGGGGTCGGGGGGGGACGTAGGCCGTGTCTGTAACTGCCCGGCCAGCATGTGAGAACCCATGTCCATGGAACACGGACAGAGTCTGCAGGAAGAGATCCACCCTGGTGTCTTTTGGGAGTTTTTAAAATGCTGTCTTGGCCCCGATTGGAGAGCCTGGCAGCTGACTACGTCCACTCCCAACACCCCCTTATCTGGGACCACTATACCTCCACCGTGTTGCCCCGGGGCCAGGCACCAGACCACTGGGGGTGGCCCCCGTGCCCCAGACCCCAGAGATTATTCGAATCAGCCGGTCCACAGGGCATGAGGCCCGGCCAGCCCCACCCTGCTCGCCGCACAAGGCTGTCCTGCGGCGTGTCCACAAACATAGTGGTCACACGGGGCCCTGCGGGACGCCCGGCCTCTGATGGGGGATGGGCGCACTGTCTGCTGGGTGCATCACCCAGGGCTGTAGGCTCGGCCCCGGCTCCAAACAGGATGCTTGCTCCCCGGACGTGCCCCTGTGGGAGGGAGGGGAAGGGCAGCGGGCAGGCCCAGGCAGCCTGGCCCGCCCAGACTCTGCAGGTCGTTGCCCCCGAAGGAGGGCTGCCCTGGGTTCACTGGGCACCTGTCAGGCAACGCCCTGAGCTAAGGGGGCTCGTTCCCAGGACTCCGGTTTTTGCAAACGGCCTTTGCGCAGCAGGGGCCCCAGGGAGCGTCTCCCCTCCTGTTCTCTCCTCGGCCCCTCCCTCGGTGTGGCCCTTCTCCCCACTGCTCACTCCAGAGCCCATATGAGGCGCCAGGTGAAATCCACGAGAAATTTGGTCCTTGCTCCTGGCACGCACGCCCTCCCTCCCTCTCTACCTGAAGGCCCCAGCTCTCCGTCACCTGCTCCCAAGCCCTGGCCTGCCTTGCCCTCTCTTCTTCACTTGCCCAAATCCTGCCTGTCCTTCTCAGGCAGGCTCAACCCCCTCTTCCAGGAAGCCCCCCATCCTCCCCGTCACAACCACCTTCCCTCTCCTCCCTGAGGTCCTTAAAGCTTCCCTGGCTGTGAGTTCTCATCTTCGTCTGGGCACACTGGCCACTGAGAACAGGTGGGTCTCTTCTGATGGGAGTTAACCTGAGAAGGGGGAGGGGCAAGGTGTGGGGAAATCCCAGGCCCCCAGACTTGCCACAAACCCTCCTTGGAGCTTGGACCAGCGACACGGCCTCCAGTGGAGGAGAGGGGCCCCGGCTGTCTGCTCCTGCCTGGCCCCCCGACCCCAGCTTCTCCAGGTCAAACACGGCAGGCTCCACTCACCGCACGCACACCCTCCCCGCCGCCTTTGCTGGTGGAAACACAGGCCTCTTTCTACCCAGCGGACGTTTCTGAACCCCGAGTGCCACTTTCTGAAGTGACTCATGTACGAGTTGGCTCCGTGAGGGCGTCGGGTCTCTGCCCACCTGTGAGCAGCTGCCTGCATCCTGCACGTATCCCGCTGCCTGTGGGTCCATCCCCTCTGCGCCTGCGCTGGGATTCTGAAGGGTTTCCTGCCTTTCCAACCCATTTAGAAAGTTCCTATATTGCGACGGCCCCCGGTAGCCGGTTCCTGATTGTCAGCTAGCACGGCCACGATCAGCAGGCCAACGCCCTCACTAACAGTTAACACCTCTGTCCTGCCGTGTGTCAGCCGCAGGGAGCAGTGATGCTACAGGAAGGCAAGGCCTCCGGAAGGAGGCATGAGGGGCACCAAGAGAGGACAACGCTGGGCCTGGGCCCCGCTGGCCGTGGAAGTCCCTTTGTGAGCCTGGGGGAGGCCCTTCGAACTGGGAAACCCGGTGCCCATGCGGGGCCAGAGAGCAAGCCAACTCCCGCCTACAGGGCACAGCCCGTGGAGACCCCTCACGTGGCTATGACATCATTGGGGGGGGCGGTAAACTCGTTCTGGAAAAGGCCGGATAGTAGATGTTGAGGCTGTGCAGGACGTACGCCCTCCGTGGTAAGTACCCAGCTCTGCCGTCGGAGCAGGGAGCTGGGATAGGTAAACAAATGGGCAGGTCCTCGGCCAGTAAAACTTCATTTCCACGAACAGGCCGGCTTTAGCTCGTGGGTTTGCCGGTCCCTGGACTATGTGGTTTAGTGTTCAGACCATCCCTGGAGGTGTCTGTGATGCCTATCTTGTTGCTAGGCAACCAGCGATGGAAAGGACCCGCCAGAGTCAGGGCAGCCGCCGCCCCTGCAGGGAGCAGGCTCACGCGCCCCACCCTCTGCCCAGGTGGCCTCCACCATCTCCTTTTAGTGCCACCCCAGCTCCTGTCTAAGTCAGGGAAACAGGACTGACGGGAGATGCATATAGATAAAGAGGTTTGTTATAAGGCATTGGCTCACACGGTTACGGAGGCTGAGAAGCCCCGAGATCTGTGGCCAGCAGCCGGACACCAGGGGCGCCCATGGTGTCAGCTCAGGTCCACATCCAAAGGCAGGCGAAGGTGGATATCCCAGCTGGAGGAGCCAGGCAGAGAGCAACTTGCCTTTCCTCCTTTTTGTGTTCTGGGTGGGGGGCGGTCTTCAGTGGGTTGGATGAGGTCACCCACACTGGGGAGGGCCCCCTCTTCACTCAGTCCATCAAATCGAATGCTAGTCTCTCCCAGAAACACCCTCACAGACGCGCCCAGGGCACTGCTGGACCAGGCCTCTGGGTCCTGCGGCCCCATCACATGGACACGGAGTTAACCATCGTGCTCCGGCAAGAGACATCACGATTACTCAGATTATTACTGCTGTTATTATTAATTATTCCATTTGCAGATGAGGAACGAGTCTCAGGGGTCAGGGAGCCCGCCCGAGGCCCCAGGGCTCACAGGCTGCAGAGCTGGGACCTGAAGCCTGTGACTCGTCCCTCCCTGGACACAGCCTCCGCCGTCACAGCAGCCCTGGGGATGCCGGGTGCTCCTGGGCTGGAGGGCACATACGTAGGTGGGGCAGGCTCCGGCACGCCCACACTGCCCCTCCCGGCCAGGACCCCAGGACCCTGCTGTGAGGCCCCCAGGAGCCCCGCCCCGGCAGAGGCGCGGACACTCAGGCCAGGCCGGTTCGCCCGCTTCCACGGCCTCATTTTCTCTCCCTCATCTCCTTTCCCAGCTCAGGCCAGGCATCTAGCGGCCTTCTCCCTCTCTTCTGATCACGTAAACCAGTTCCCTGGACTTGAGGATATGGGGAGGGGAAGGGTAGGCTATGACGAAGTGAGAGAGTGGCATGGATATATATACGCTACCAAACATAGGGTGGATAGCTAGTGGGAAGCAGCCACATGGCACAGGGAGATCAGCTCGGTGCTTTGTGACCACCTAGAGGCGGGGGATAGGGAGGGTGGGAGGGAGGGAGACGCAAGAGGAAGGAGATATGGGGACATATGTATATGTATAGCTGATTCACGAACACACCACTGTAAAGCAATTATACTCCAATAAAGATGTTAAAAAAAAAAAAAAAGCACTGCATTCGCTAAGGAGGGGGCGGAGCTGGGAGGGAGTGAGGGTGGAAAGCAGATTTGTCTCTGATCACCCAAAGAGGTGAAAATAAAACACATCCGTGGAACTGTGGCTGCTTTCTCACAGGCTGTCCTCAAGGATGGGGTGGCAGCCAGGCCTCAGGGTACACGTGGGACGGTCTCCTGGGGCCACCATAACAAAGGACCACAAGCAGGGGGCTTAGACAGGAGCAATGCGTTCTCTCACAGGTCTGGAGGCTGGAAGTTTGAAATCTCGGTGGGCAGGGCTGGTTCCTTCTGAGGGAGACTCTTCCAGGCCCCTCCAACTCCTGCTTGTCCTTGGCGAGCCTTGGGTTTCTTGGCTTGTAGCCGTGTGGCTCCAATCTCGGCTCCTTTCCTTCTCTGTTGTTTGTGCCTTCAAGGGCATTCTTTGCTCTGTGTGTCTGCTCTGCAGAGACACCAAACACATCGGTGTCCAAACAAAAGGACACCAGGCACATTGGATGAAGGGCCCACCCTTCTCCAGCCTGACTACCTCAGCTTACATCTTAATTATTCCTGCCAGGACCCTGTTTCCGAATAAGGCCACATTCACTGGTACAGGGCTTAGGACTTCAACATCTCTTTGGGGGACACAACACAACCCACGGCACATGGATATGTGAATTTCTTGAGCACTCTTGAAATACCAGCTTTCAGGGAACATGACAGGTGGGGAGTGACCAAGTGACCTGGGCAGTGGTGACATCAGCAGAGGCCCAAAGCCCTGGGGAACCAGGAGCACATGCGGGGTGAGCCTGAGAGGGAGCCCATCTTGAACTAAGACGCATCCCTCTTGGTCCAGGTTCTCGGGGTTTCCCAGCTGGCTGCCCCTCACAGGGATACTTCAGCCAGTGGCGGCACACGCCTGCTTGGGCTCCTCCCTGCTCTACAGCTTCCATGGCTCCCATGTGCTCTCAGATGCCTGCTCTCTTACCGTCCAGGCTCCTTCCCTCCACCTGTGCATTTTCCCAGGGTCCCCAACCTCCTTTTCCATGTCACACGCACATAGGAAATGCTAATAGGCACACTGGAAAAAATGGACGAGGCTGGGGGGGCAGGTCGTGGTTGACAGGGGAGGGGGCTCTATACCCTGTCTCCCCACCCACGTTGGGTGTGGCACTTGGGAAGCACTGGAGCCACTCACACTGACCTTTTTTCAGCTTCGGGGACACATCAACCACTTTCCCAACACAGGAAATTTCATAGATGCTGTTCCTCTACTGAGAATGTGGTTCTGCTCCTCGCATGTGCATACAAGTACACATGTGTGCAGAACACACGCACATACACACACGCCTTCAGATTTCAGCTCAGACTCTTCAGATCTTTAGGGAACACTTCCTGGCCCTCTGACTTGTTTGCACCTCACAAAGCACCCTGCTTTCTCTCCTTCACAGCACTGACCAAAACTGCAACTTAAAACTCACTGTGGAGGACTTCTACTTCTGGCCATGATGGTGCCAGACTGGCCCTACTGCTGCAGACACCTCGACAAAATAGGGACAAAGTTTCTCATCCTGGACAGCAGCGGGACTGGAATCCTGAGAGGGGAGGAGGGTACAATGTGAGTCCCACAGTCGCTGGCTTCCTGTCTGGGGTACTTTCTGGACCCCCGTGAGGTCCCGCCTGGACTCTGTTCACGGAGTTCTCCTTTCTTCGATGATGTGTGGTGACTCTGCTCAGGCAGAAAATGTGGCTTTTCTGAGCTGGGGAGGCAGGGATTGGAGTTTGGGGCTGGCGAGGTAGCTGCAGTTGGGGGCAGAGTACAGGAGAGGTAGAAACTGCACAAGAAGGAGCCTCCAAAATCCACACGGGGCCCCATGACATCTTCTGAATACTTGGCTGCACGTTTAGGGAGATAATCTACATGACCAGCAGGAACGGAGAAACCCTGTTGAAATTCCCAGGCATTCAGCTGACACCCCAGCAAGGCTATGCCTTAGGAGCAGGACTAATCTGGCCCTAGAGAAAGAATCTCTGTAAACATATCTAATAAAACTCAAACCCAAGCCTGAGAATCATCTGATCTGCCAGTAAATGAGCTGCTTGTCAGAACAAAACTCAACACCCTCCCTAGAAAGACAACAACGTCCAGACTCTCAACACTATCCTATCCACAATGTCAAGCATACAACAAAGATGACTAGACATGTGAATAAGGAAGTGTGACCTATAAACAGGGGGCAAAAAACAGTTCATAGAGACTGACTTTGAAAAGACCCAGATGTTAGAAACAGCAGACAAAGAGTTAAAGCAGCTAATATAAATATATTTGAGTACTCACAGAAAATTATTTCATCGAAAATGAATAGGGGAAATCTCAATAAACAAATGGAAATTATAAAAGAGAATGAAAAGAAAATTCTAGGACTAAAGAGCTCAACATGTGAAATTGTGACACTTGCTGGATGGAGTTAACAACAGACTGAAAATGGCAGGAGAAAGGGCCAGCGAACCGAAAGATGGAGCAATAGAAAATCTCCTCTCTGAAGGGTTGGAGGAGGCCGTGCTCACAGTGGGAGCCTCAAAAAATACTGAAAAAAATGAACGGAGCCTCCACAACCAGTGGGAAAATATCAAGAGATACAACATACACCTCTTTATGAGAGAGAATGGGCCAGAAACAAAAGACTTGAAGGACTCATGATCAAAAATTCCCCGAATTTTGTGAAGAACAGAAAACTTACAGATTCAAGAGTATCAGCCAATTGCCAGTAGAAGAAATACCAAGAAAACGACTCCTAAACACATCACAATCAAATCACTGAAAACCAAAGATTAAGAAAAAGCTCTTCAAAGCAGACTCGTTGCCTGCAAGGGAATAAAGATATAGATGATGTCTGGTTTCTTACCAGAAGCGATGAGGAACAGAAAGCATGAGATTGAGGACATATCAGTGACAACATCCTCCAAAAATGAAGGTGGAAAAAGATATTTGCAGATAAACACAAACTGAGAGAATTCGTCACCTGCACTATAAGAAATATTAAAGAAGGTTCTTTGGGATGAAGGAATTGATTCTAGATAGATGTTCCCATCTGGAGTGGGGAGAGAAGAGCACTGGGTGTGGTGAATATGGAGGCTACCATCAAGGAGATATTTTTTTCTTTTCTTAATTTCTTGAAAAGACAACATCCGCCTCCTGGGATGATGCACTGAGAAAGATACAACCTCACTTCTGGGTGGAGCTCCCGAGAATGCACAGCCCAACTGGACAAACTTGAATATGGACTGTGCCTCAGTGAAAACTATGATCTCCTGGGTTTGATCATTGCACTGTGATTATATGAGAGCTGTCCTTGTCCAGTGCTGACATTGAGGGCAAAGAGCCAGCCACGTGGTTTTCCAACTTACTCTCAAAGAGTTCGGAAAATGGTATAGACGTGTCTGCACGTGTGTGTGCGTGTGTGTGTGTGTGTGTGTGTGTGTGTGTGTGTGTAGTGACAGAGGGAGAGAGAAAACACAATGGTATATGAGAGTACCTTGTACTGTTTGTGCAATTTCTCTGTAACTGTAAAATTATATAAAAATTAAAAGATTTTTTTTAAATGATCATTTCAGTAAAAGCTATTTGTAAGGTACTTGTTTAGTATGTTTCTCCACTAAAGAGTGAGCTCTGGGAAAGCAGGGACCCACCCCAGCGTGGCTGGCCTGTCGTAGGGTATGTCCAGGTGGACGTGGGAGCCTGGAGGCCTGGTCCCAGCCCAGCTTCCAGTGTCCAAGAGACCCTGGGCCCCTCACTGCCATGCGTGGCCAGTAAGATGACTATTTGTCCCCCCTCCCCATCTCTCTGTGTCTATCTCCCTCTCTCCTCTCTCTCTTTCTCTGTCTCTCTGTGTCTGTCTGTCTGTCTCTGTCCCTTTCTCTCTTTCTGGAAGACCAGCTGCCCTCTTCGGTTCTGGACAGGTGAAGGACAGCCGTTGTCACTCCCCTTTCTGGAGGACTATCAAAGCATAAGTGATCCATCAGCAGACTGCTGGTCCCAGAGCTCTGACCGGGAACAACGTTTGTCCTCAGGACGTCACGTGATCACAGGAATGTCACTGCTCAGGGCCGTGCACAACCTGTCCCCAGCGTGTCCCGAGTGCTGGGCACTGGTTTATACATCGCCACGGGCTGCTGACTCACCTGTGTGCCTGGCGCCTCCAGGTGGGCGGGAAGCCCCAGGGGACAGAGACCCTGCCTCCACCCCCGACTCGCGACGTCCCTCTCGGCCTCCTCCGGCCGGGGGACAGGGCAGGGCTCGGTGAGTACTCCAGGCCCTCGGGGGCTGCATAACCAGAGCCGGAGGAGCCACAGTGGTGCTTCCCGACAAAGCAGGTCCGGGCTTCAGCGCACGGCCCCCGCCCCGTGCCCGGCGCTGTGGGAGAACCACAGCCTAACAGAGTCCCAAATCACACGTCAGATGCGCTCAGCCGCTCCTTGGATGGACACTTCTTCGTTCCTGATCCATGCCTTTGCTCGTGCCCCACTGAGAGGACGGTGGCCTGACCGCTCTGAGCTTTCTGCCCCAGCCATGACGTCCTGCAGGAGTGCCTCGGTTTCCTGTCTGCAGGGCGTCGGTACCCGAGGAGCAGAGCGGGGCGCTGCGGCAGGTCGAGTGATGACAGGTGCTTCGTCCTGTCCAGCCCGTCGAGAGCCCCTGTGGCCCTGACTCTGGGCCCACCAAGCACGCTGAGCGGTGGTGGGGCCCCTCCTCCAGCTGGAATCCCGCCGCTGACCCACGTGCCCTTGGGCGAGTTCCCGCCTCTCCGAACCTCCATTTCCGCATCCTCGAAAGACGTCTCACGTGGTCATGGGGGCTACGGGGGGGGGGGAGGCGTGTCCAGAGCCCGCGTGGCGCCTGGTATGCATGGTGACCGCTGCCCGTGCAAACCCAGCCGGGGGAAGGACGCTGTGATTTTCTCCGCAAAAAAAAAGTCTTGACACCGTTCCGCACAAGGAGCGAGGGAGGCTGCCCTCAGCGGGGGGTACCCACTGCTGTTCTCCCCAGCTTTCCCCATCACCGCTCCTGGCCTGGCCCGCAAGCAGCCTGGGGGTCCCCGGGACTCAGTGAAACGTTCTCACCTGTCCCCCCACCAACGCCCTTATTCCTTGGCGGGGAGTGACCGTGTCCTTGGACAGCCTGGCTCCCGGCCATCTGGCAGCTGACGGCGCTGGGGGGCGGAGCGGCTGAGAAGCAGCTGGTCCAGGGCTGAGGATCACCTGCGGGGCTGCAGCTCTGGCTTCCGAGGCTGGGCTTCCCGGGACTACGTGGTGCTAACGAGTCTGGAACCCAGGGAGCTGCGGGCAATACAACCCCCAGCGCAACACGGGGCATGACTTGGGAACATCGTTCTTAAGTTCTGCTGGGAGAGAAGGTTCCAGAGTGCAGTTGGGGTTGCGCTGTCTGGGTCAGATCCACTTGAGTCCTGCCGGAAGGACGGTCTCCCTAAGGACCAAGCCTTCCTGTCCGGGAAGAAGGGTCGGCCAGGGTCCAGGATCACTGGCTGAGGACGGGTCTTAGGGCCACGCCTCCCCTCCTCAACCTTGCAATGAGTAGTGGGCACAGGTGGCTCTGCGCGGTGCAGCCCCTTGGCCGGAGACACACCTGCCCCTTGGTCTCCACTCCCCACGGCTTCACACCGGCCCGCCACCCCGGGAGCCCCACAGCTGGGTGCCTCAGCCTGCAGCTGGGAAGGACACAGGCCAGGCTTAAGGTCGCCATGCCAGCCTCTCCCTCAGAGAGCAGAGAGAGCTGGGCACAGAGCGGGATCCCGACCCTCCCTTCCAGATGCGGGATTGTGGGGGTAGGGGTGGGGGACAGCCCTCTGGATGTCATTTCTAAAACAGAATGAAGGATAACCTCCCTGCAGGCTTCTTCTCAGGATTCAAGACTGGGGTGCAGAGAGCGCTTAGCCCGTTCATGAGCACCTGATAAATAACAGCTATGACTATTATCTAGTTACAAAAGCAGATGCCAGGCAAAACAGCACGATCCTTGGCGACCCAACCAGGATGATGCTGGGGCCATTCCAGGGCGCGACCTAACTGCCAGAGTCCGGCCAGAGGGAGAGCTCGTCGGGCAAGTGAGGGCAGCCTGGGAATGGACAGCCCTTGGCTGGCGCGGTGGGCGTGTCAGAGGGTGCGGTGCGAGAGGGGCTGCCCAAGGGCTACCAGGCGGACTTGCTCCGGCTACAGGGTTTGTGAGGCCGACCCCGCCTTCCCTGGCGTCCCAGGGCTCCGAGGCGCCTCCTCCGTGGCGGCCCCGGGAGAGCCTGGGTGGGTCTCGGTGGCGTGTAGAAGGAACACCTGTATCACACGTGTAGACCTCATCTGTACACTGACCCCTTCAGCACGTGATTGTGAAGACCCTGCTCCACGCTGGGTGGAGGACAGCCAGCCGGGGAAGCGCAGACACAGCCACCCTTACGGCCGCTGGGTGGAAGGTTCCCGGGACACCAGGGCTGGCGCGGCAGGGTTGACGGGCAGCTGAACCCTGATGGTCAATCGCTGGTCTCCCCTTAACTCTGCTAGAGTCCAGACCTGAGAAGGAACACGGATGAGCAAAGCCCAGTGCCTGCCCCCGAGGCGCCGTCACGCAGGGCTGGCAGGACCCACCCCCAGAGAGGAGGGAGGGGCAGGTGTGCTCAAGCGGCCCACAGGCGCCAGGTGGGCTACGGGCTGCGCTCAGGATGGGAAGCTGGTGGCGCTGGTCGCCTTTCCCCACGACTCAGCGAGGTGCCCGGGCCAGGGCCTAATGGGTTAACAACTATGTAGAGGCACAGACGACCTGATGAGTGGGGAACACTGGCGGATTCCAAGGCGGATGCTATTTCTCCAGGCTACAGCCCAGAGTTTTCCTTTCATCATAATTAGTTGGCTGGGACTAAAAGCACAGCAAGCAAAATCCCCCGGGGAGAAGCAAGGAGCCCGTGATAACCGCCACGTTCTCAGCATCGGCCACTCCGTCTTCCCACTCAGCTCCTCGGTCAGCCATGCGCTTGCCCTGGGAGGGGACAGGTAGGCAGGTGGCGCCGGAGGAGAAGGTGAGGTCGGAGCTCCAGAGTTCCACCCGCCCCGGCCCTGTGTGCTCTCTCAGCTCCTCCATGGAGCACCGTCTCTGCCTGAGCCTAGAAAATGGGCTAAGCTGGACTCCAGTCTCCAGGAATCTGGAAGCAGCCTCGCAGCTTGTGAAGGGCCGAGGGCTTCCGATTGCCAAGCTCCCACTGGCCAGCCCCTTCCACCCTGCGCCTCGCGGCCTGTGAGCAAACTCGGGCCCTGGGTGATGTTTCTAAAAGCAACATCAGACCCTCTCGGGTCTATTTCCTAAACACATTCAAAATCGTACAAAGAGGGACCCAGGGACGGAGAAGCTCCTCTTGTAGGCAATTATCTTAGAGCTAAATCAGCCAGGCAAGCAAAGACCCAACATCAAGGATGGCCGCTGCTGTGATGTTTACAGAGGAAAACTGAAAACAGCTCCTCAGCCTTCAGCAGAACGGGGTGCATTGATCTGCACTTCGTGCAGGGGAATCACGGCAGGGGGCGCAGAGGATGCCGGCGGCGGCGTGACGTCTGTGTGCACAAGTGAGCCTCCTCTCCCTGAAGCCTGGAGCCGGGGTCAGAGGTGGGGGCTGTTCTGGGAGCGTTTCCTGCTGCACCCAAGGTCACACCCAGCCCGATTGGAAACTGGGTTCTTAGTAGTGACTCGGTATAGCCAAGAAAGTGACTCAAGGCTCAGCCTCTGTGGACGTGGACCATGTCACAGAACTCAGAAGCGGGAAATAGCTGGTTATAACACAGTAAGTGCACAGCCTGGGCTTGTGCACACATGCCCGTCTCTCTGCTCAGAAACGGGGTTGCTCGCTAGCGGGGGTTGGGGGGTGGTCACTATTTCCTTCCTCAGCTTTCTGAATTTTCTGTACTGTTTTTGCAATAACGATGGATTCGCGGGGTGGTCGCTAGTTGGGGGTGGTGGTGGTGACAATCTCCTTCAACTTTCTGAATTTTCTGAACTTGTTTTTGCAATAACGATAGATTTGTGTTATAATCAGAAGAAAACAACAGAGCTATTTTTAAAGGCAGGCAACTGACACCTCGGAGAAGGGGAGTGTGGCAGGCTGGGGAGAATCATCCGGGGCATCAAACTTGCTGGCACCGCACTGAGGGACTCGGCATGACCGGACAGGCCAAGAATGCCCCTGCCTGGGTGGACCAAGTGCTCGGAGGAGGGGCCCGGGGCAGAGGGGTGAGGGCAGGAGAGAGGAGGCGCCAGCCCCTGCCAGTGATGACACAGCTTTGTCACTAACACGCGGGACACCTTTCTGCTCTCCCTGGCTGCTCTCTACCCACGCTTCAAAACACACGCACAAACGCAACACCTCCACCAGGGAGGGTTCACGTGGGTAGGGAGACAAAACGGTGCCCCTTTTTGGAATAATAATATGAGGGAGGACTACGGCCCGGTCTGGAGGGGAGGTCCTGCCCCGCGGCACAATCGACCAGCAGGCAGTTCCAGACAGTGTCCTCCTCGTTGAGCTGTGTGTCCAGCGACGGGGAGGGTCTGCACGAGCGGTCCACACCCCCAGGCGGAAATCAGCACACAAAACCCCGCTCTTCCTGCAACATTAACCAGCCCAGACCAGGGGTTTCTAACCGGTTCTTCTGGTTTTGCTAAACTCCCATCCTGCCTCTGAGAAGGGCATACGTTCCCCCCGCCTCCCTCCCCGCCAGCACCAAGTCCTCCAACAAAGAAATGAGGAGCGCCTTTGACCTCATGTTTGCTTGATGGATGGACAGAGCTTGGGAAATGACGCAGGCGCCGGCCGCAGAGAGGCAAGTAATGGTGGGAAATTAAACCAGCCTCCTTGGGTCATCCATCATTAGAAGCTCATTCCTTGCCCCCTGCCCAGGGTCAGCCGAGCTCTCTCAGAGCAATCCATCACCCCGTGGGCTGCAAGATCATGAGACGGCATCTCTCCCCGAGGCCAGGACCAACCAGACACCCAAAGCCCAGCGCTGGCTCACTCGCTCGGAAATGCCGTCCTAAATGAGGATTTAAGTGAAGTGTAATAAGGCATCTCATGTGTGTTTAAAGGACAAAGCGCTCCTGGAATTAAGCAACATTTAAACAATCTCTCTGCCTTCCTGGCCGTGGCCTCACCCCACCAACGGCCACCCACCAGGCCTTGGGCAAGCTTTCATTTATTTGCTCATTTAAGAGAAACGTAAGAGGCAGAGACAGTCTTCCATGCTCACCAGGTCCCATTTCACAGTCCTCCTTCTGGGGTCTGCGAGGTGGAAGACCAGGTGGGATGTGGCACGTGGGGTCATGTGGCCAGTTCTGGCCAATGAGATGCAAGCAGTCGCTCCAGGTGGAGGTGGTTACCTTCCATCTCTCTCTTCCCCGCCTTGGGAGGCATGGAGGCCCCGGGCTGGGTTACGGCACGGAGAACGGCTGCCCTGGAGAGTGGCCTGGCCCCAGAGCAGCCTCTGTGGAAAAGGAGCCAGTGTGGGTGCAAGCACCGAGGATACAGCTCCGCGGTCACTGCGGCCGATGCAGCCCAGAAGAACGCCCGCACGGGGCCCTACTGCTTGCTGGGTGGGGACTGCGGGGCAAAGAAGAAGATGGGGGTCTTGCCTTTGGGGCTTGCAGTCTTGAAGAAACCGCAGAACCACTCTGACGGTCTCATCTCAGAAACGAGGTACTAGATTCCGAGGAAAGAAGGTCATCCCCAGCTAGCCAGCAGCAGAGCCCCGATAAGCACCTGCTTGGTCCTCTAGTCCAGGCTCCAGCATCGTCCTTGGTGGGGCTGTTCTAGAAGTTCTTGAATTTCAGGATGAGCTGTGGGAGCTCTAGGCAGGTTCGGTGACTCAGATGGAGCCACTGGGGTCATGGGACCAGCTGAGGTCGGAGGCAAGGAGTCCCCGCTCTCTGTCTGGCCAGCTGGTTATTTTCTGTCACATCTTCCCCTGAAGGCATCTGTTGAATGAGCAGAGCCACCGGGTCACAATCACGGTCTGGGTACATCATCCTGACACAGACGCACTGGCTTGGCAGGGGAGGCACACATCAGGTTTATCTAAATAGAAAACTCACCAAGCTTTTGTCAACAGTGGGAAGTCTTTCAACAAGCGTCTATGAACAGCCTGCTGCATGCACGGCACTCAGTGCCCTTGAATCCTGAAGTTGTTCGAAGACCTGGGGGAAGGGGAGGGGGAGGGGAATCTGAGTTCTGGCATCGATTAGTCATTTTTTCTTATCTTTTCAGGGTTTCCAAAAGTCTGGGCCCATCATGAACCCAGGGCTGGGAAGGACCTTGAGGGCACTCCAGTCAAACCCCTCCCCCATCATCCCCACCTCTGCACCATACTTCCAGGAGGGCCAATGCCGGCTCTCCAAGCATCTCTGGAGACAGCTGCTCACCTCATCCCGAGGCAGCCTGGGCCACTTTGGGTACCTGGAGTGCTCAGTGGCACGTCTCACAAGGGGATCGATCTCCAGGCATCAGGTGGTCAGTGGGTGCCCTGACCGGAGTGCAATCTACACAAGGGCAAGCTGCACCTCTGCGGCTCGCGTCAGGGGCTTTCTGGGCCCCCGGCAGGAATCAGGGAAGGAACTTGGCCTCGAAGACACTCCCAGGTACGTGCTCTCAGGGCCAGGGTGACTCCTCACCTCTGTTCTTGAAGAAACGTGTCACGTGTCTCGTGTCTCGGAGACTCAGTGCCCCCCTGCCGTCTCCCCCATCCAGAGTCCAGGGCCGGGGCAGCCATCACCCCCTCGCCTGCCCCTGGACCCCAAACAGCCCCTGGGAGGGCATCACCTCCCCGGTGGGACATCAGCCCTGTGCATCCCTCCAGAGGTCAAAGCAACAGGACAGAGTTCAATCCCTTCTCCGAGCGCCTCACTGCGTCTTCCAGAGCCCACCTTGGAGGGCCTCCTTTCAAAACGTGTCTTCTTCCGCCTGCATTCCACGCATTCCATGACCCCCCCCACTTCCATGCTGTTAAGGAGGCTTTATGTTGCCTCAGATGTAGCATCTTTGTCAGTTTTCAATGTGAAAAATAAATAATTACAGGGGTGTTGACAGGCTGGTTAAAAATAGTCCCTTCTCTTAAAAGGTGAAAACTGGTGAGAAATACGGGGGCCTGGGGGTGGGGGATGGGAGCTTGCCTCCGTCCAGCCCACCCACTATCCCGGGAAAGCCAGCCGGCTCCAGACTCCCGGGGGCCCAACCAGATGCCCTGACACTCCCTGCCGGCCTGTCTCCAAGCCTGATGTCCTGATCAAACCAGGTGGGAGGCCAAGCTGCCCTTGAATCTTGTTAACATGACACATAGGTCTTGATGCAAAGGAATGTGACTTCCCAAACAAATCACCTTTTATTAGGTACTGTCACTTTAAAAAGAAAAAAAGTAGCATCAATTCCAACTATGTGCCATGGCCTGGGATTGATCCTGCTCTCAGTGCGTCAGGAGTCCCTTCTTCACGGAAGAAGCTCTGTCTTCTTTTATGCCAATGTCAACACCAGCCAAGCTCTCCTGAAGTGGGTCCAAGGACCGCAGTCTTGGCGCAGGAAGGGACCACCCCACACAGACCCCAAGTGCAGAAGCAGTGATGGCCAACATTCTGGAGACCTGAGAGGCTTGAGGAGAGGTGGGCAGCGGTGGAGGTTGCTGAGAGGGTGAGCCAGGCCCGGCGGGATGTGGGCAGTGCCAGGGCCCCTGAGCTATCTCCCGGGGGTCATGCCTCCTGCCCCTCCTGCTGCACAGCCCATGCAGCTGCCAGAGCCCGACTCAAGGCCCTGATGCCCTACCTGGGACCCCCGAGACCCTGTATCCCCCGTGAGTTCCCCTTCTGCAACCCCAGAGCTCCACGCATCCGTGGGCCCGTTCCCCGAAGCACGGGTGTTCAATCTGCCTCTGCCTTCCACGCCCTCCTGGAAGACCCCTCCTCATCCTCAGAGGCCATCCACGGTTCCCTCCTCTGGAACCTTCCTTGACCCCGGGCCTAACTTCCCCTGAGCTGCACACAGCACAGGCCTCCTAGAGTGCATGCGATGCCCCCCCCACCCCACCATACGTGAGTCCTTACTGGCCACTTTCCCCGTAAGGATGGGTCAAGTGGCTGCAGAGCTCCGTCCTCTGTGTAAGTCAAGGGGCTCCTCCCCCAGCCCAGCTGCTCCCAGGCCCGGCTCTTGTCCGCCCACCTGGGCCCCTCTGCCTTTCTCAGGCAGGTTACGGAGGCCAGCTGAGATGCTGCCGCCAGGGAAAGGAGAGCCCAGCCAGCGAGCCCACTGCCACCTCTGCCCGGCCCGCCCCACACCAGGCCACGCCTCCAACAACCACGCCCACGCCACGCCCCATCACACCCTGCCGCGCCCTGCCAGGCCACAGGCCTGCCACTCCCCCATCACAGCGCATCCTTGCTGAGGCCCCACCCACCTGGCAGGTCCTGCCACCTCCAGCCTTGGTCCACGCCCCTCTCTCCCTGGGCAGCTGCAGCAGCCCCTCGCCGGTCTCTGTGTCCTCCTTCAGTAATTCCTCTTCATGGCGGCAGCGTTCGGCTTGCTAACGCACAGCCTGGACCACGTTCCCCTGCTGCTCTAAAGCCTTCCATGGCTCCCGTGGCCTGGGGACGAAGACCGCGTGCTTGGGCTGCCATTCAAGGACTCCACAGTCAGCCCCCCGAAGCGGGAGCTGATCAGTCCTGCCTCTTCTGATTTTGTCGCCCGCCCTTCCTCTCCGCCCTTCCTGGTGCCGTCACTGCATCTGGACCCCTCATTCTGCCTCACACCCCACAAAGCCAAGCCTAGACCCCATTTTTCCCACGAGACCCCCTGATTGCCATGGTCAGAGGTGGTCTCCCACGTTTGGGGGGGGGTGCTGACCTTTCCTTTATTGGTTGTTATAAATAATCATAGTGAGTGTTTCTCGAACCCTCTCAGGGGCCAGGCCCTGGGCTGAGGCCTTCCCGAGTGCTGTAGCCACAGCCACGGGAGGCTGGGAAGGAGACCTGCCCACCGTGTGAGGTCAGTGTGGTTTGCTGAGTGAATACTGAGCTTTTGATGCCATAGCTCTGACCGGGAGTGCTTAAGCTATGGGGGAGGGGATCCCAGGACCCTTGAAGAATATCGTGAAGGTGGAGTACACATGGTCACAAAGATCCGCCCCGTTTCTGATGCGCTCTCGGTCCCCATCACGCCCTCCAGATCTGTCCTCCAGGCTCTGGTTTCTGCTGCTGCTCTCCTCTGCCCCTGCAGGCCTGCAGCCCTCCTCCCCACCGGCTGGAGGGGACGCTTGAGGGAGGGGATCAGGCTGGCAAGGAGCCTGCACATGATCCCAGAATGTGCACTTGAGCTCCACTTAGCTGCCCGCTGTTTAAAAATGGAAGGAAGGGATTAAAAATGAGCAAACGAGATGGCTTTGTGTAAAACCATCAGCAGCCGAAATGTGCAGACTAATTTGATTTCCGCCTCCTCCTGCTCTGAAGGGAGCAGACTCAAGGGCTGAGCTTCTCCAAAGGCAGGAGGAGAGGAGTGCGTCCCGTGCTGCAGTCGCAGAATGCCTGCCTCTGACAGCTGCCACTTGTAAATCTCCCCAGCTTCCTCCAAGCACCAGCATCCAGTTATGGCTCCTAATAACTCCCCACTGTCTGCTCTGGTAATCACCCAGATTCCAGAGCTGCACTGGAGAAGAGAGAAAAGGGCCAACTTTGGCCAAATAAGCGTGAGGCTTCTTGGGCTCCTGGGCTGTAAGCCTTAGCAAGCGCCATGAGAGCGCAGAGGCAGCTGCGGTGGGCCACGTGGCACCGGGCCGGCTGGGAGCCAGGCTTCCCCGTACCCTCGTGTGTAATCCTCAGGACCACTCCATCCAGCGGGTGGGTATTAGTCACCTACGGCTACAGTAATGGGGGCAAGTGACCGCCAAGTCTTGGCTGCAGAAGACAACAAAAAACAATCCTATCTCAATCTCTGTGGCCTACTGGGTGGTCTCAGGTGGGCTCAGGGACTCTCAGGAGGTGGCAGCCAGGCTGGCAGCCAGCGCCGACTCATTTGAAGGTTTGAGTGGGTCTGGAGGAGCCTCTTCCAAGCTCGATCACATGGCTGTTGGCAGGAGGCCCAGCTCTCCACCAGAGCTGTAATGACAGCATGGCAGCTGGCCTGCCCAGCACACACCACCTGAGAGAGGGGGAATACGGCCACCCAAGGCAGAAGCCACAGTGCCTTTTATAACCTAATCTCGGGGGACGTAGCACCCCGTCTGCAGATTTCCGTTGGTCACACGACCGACCCTGGTACAGAATGGGAAGGGGGCTGGCGAGGTGTGATACCAGGAGGTGGGGTCACTGGGACCATCTTGGAGGCTGGTTTCTACATCGTTTCCCCATTTTACAGGTGAGAAAACTGAGGCTCAGGTCATGTAGGCCGCTGGCCTGAGCTCACGCAGCCCGTGGGGCAGACCCCGGATGGGACCTCAGCATGTCTGACTCTGGGGTCCTAGGACTCCCATGGGACATGGGGGTGAATTCCAGCTCTGGTACAGCTGCTCACGCTGATGTGTGACCTTGACAGTGTCCCTCATTGACCCGGGCCTCAGTTTCTCCATCTCTTCAAAAGGGATGATAATGGCTGTACCAAGATGGCCCCAGTGTCCTGAGGGGGCCTGGGCAGTGGGCAGGGGAGTTTGGCTCTGTCCCCCCATCTGAGTCGGCCTCGGGGTCTGGCTGGCATGGGCGGACCCGGCCTGGAGCCAGCACTAATCCCCCCACAGCCTGTGCAGGCAGGGAAACTGAGTCACAAAGGGCTGTTACTCACCCAAAGCCAGCTGCTGGTCAGGGCGGGGCTGGGGGTCGGGGTCAGAGCACATGGACCCCGTGTCCCAGAGATCTTTACTGCAGGACCTGCCTACCTGGACGGAAGGTATGAGACTCAGAATAGTAACAAAGGTGGTTGATGAGGCCTGTTCTGGGCCACCTGGGCTTTATCTCCTCGCCCCTCACTGCCACCAGCCCCACCCCACCCCTCTCCCAGCGGCTGCACCATCATGACCTCCACTCAGAGGCAATCACTCCAACACCCCCAGGGGACCCTCTGTGCATGTCCCATAAGGAGTAGGTATTAGTCAGTACGCAGCTGGTGTAACAAACATCCCCCCCCCCCCCCCGCCCCCCCGAGGCTTAAGACAAAGTCCGTTCCTCCTCGCCCCTCACTGCCACCAGCCCCACCCCACCCCTCTCCCAGCGGCTGCACCATCATGACCTCCACTCAGAGGCAATCACTCCAACACCCCCAGGGGACCCTCTGTGCATGTCCCATAAGGAGTAGGTATTAGTCAGTACGCAGCTGGTGTAACAAACATCCCCCCCCGCCCCGCACCTCAGAGGCTTAAGACAAAGTCCGTTCTCACTCAACACACCGGCCAGTGCGGGAGGCCCAGACGACAGCTCAGTCGGCAGCTCCTTTCTCCCTGTTGACCTGCCTTGACCCTTCAGAGTCCTCGGACCTAGTCCTGACGGAGGGACTGCTGGTGGCGAGCCCAGCCGCAGGGCTCTTGTTTGCGGCATCACTTCTGCCCACACCTCGCTGGTCAGGGGACAGACACGCGGTCCCTCCTGACTGCGGGGCCGTGTGGTCTTCTTGCCCTGTCACCCTGTTCCCCCGCCCCACTCGGCACCCCCAGAGGCGGAGCTGCTGGCTTCGCCCACCCTGGAGGAGAGGTGTTGAGACCCCCTGCCCGGATCCTCAAACCCCGGCCAACAGCCTTGGGAGGCGGAAGCAGCCGGCAGAAGCCTTCGCCGGAGCCCTCCTCCCCAAACGCGCGGCTTCGCCCAAAGGCCCGGCTGGGCCATCGCGGGGCTCTGGCCCCCTGGGCAGCTCCACATGTCATTGTTCGTGTTCAGGTGACAATAGTTCCACGTGAGAAGGGGGTGCAGGTGGGCTGTGATGGGCCCATGGGCCTCAGGGCCAGCTGGAGAGCCAGCCCACCTCTGGGCTTTAGGGGAGACCATGCCCGGCGGGTGGTGGGCTATCCGAGTTCATGCTGACTGTCCCCTGGTCAGAGCAGCCCAGGCCCTGCCCCTGCCAGCTGAGCAAGCATCTCCTCGGCCACCAGCCTCTTCCCGTTGTCACAAAGGAGGGGATTCGGTGATATGTCACCCTGGGAATACAGCGCCGGGACTCAGGGTCTGCACATGGGTTCCCATGCCCACGGCGGGTCCCTGCCTTTGCTGGGGATGTGCTGTGACGCTTCTTGGTCTTCTTGTCCCTTGAGCAGCCTGACCTGTCCCTCCATTCCCAGAAGAGCCCAGGGGGGCGGGCCTCCACCTGACCCCTCGCTCAGTGGCCAGGTGAAGGGAGGGGAGGGAGGGGCGGGGGCTGTTCCCCACCAGGCCTCTGCAGACACACAGATCGGCACATTGGAAGCTGCTGGTCCGAGCAGCAGAGGGTCTGGGACCCTGCTCATCACCTGGCTCGTTTTCACAGCTCCCAGTCCTGCTGAGCTCAGATATACGGCACCTCCAAGGGGAACCTACACCCGGACGCACAGCTTACAGTTGGCCCTTGGTTCCCCCCGTCACTTGGGACAAACACGCTTTCCCCCTTCCACTGCCTGGACCTGGAGATCTGTGCAAATGCAGTCCCTAGGTGGAGGCTGCACCCTCCTAGGACCTGGTGACATGGAGATTTCACAGCCTCCCCCTCCCCGGGTTGCCCGGCAGAGCCACGCCTGCAGGACGTGAGAGGGCGCTGCGCCCAGTGACTGAGGCCACACAGCCCCCGGCAGGGGCGGGGCCCAGCGGGAAGTCCATCTCAGGACCGGCAGAGCTGGACGGCAGTCAGGGTCCTGTGAGCTGCCGCCTTCGCAGAGCGGCCCCCAGACCTGCAGGGGCCCCGCCGAGGACCCGTCCCAGGCTGGACATGAATTAGTCTATTTGGGGGCACAGAGCTGACCCCTGAGCGGGCAGGGGTACAAGCTGGGGCGAGGGGAGGTGGTCAGTGTCGTCTGCCCGCCCTCCCTTCCTCCCCTTCCTCCTGTCGTCATATCTCCCAGTGGCAGCGCAGTGCCCGCTGCCCGGCCAGCGATGTCTGGGGCCTAGGAAGACTGTTTTGTGTTGTGTTTTCCCAGCACCTCCACAGTGCCAGAGTGCCGAGCCTACAGAGTCCATCCTCCCGTGCACCGGAGCCCCGCCACCCGGCTCACCCCGGCAAGGGTGACCGGTCGTATCAGGACAGCTTCATTTTGCTTTCAGTGATGACTCACTGGCATCCTTATCACCTGGGCAGCCCCAGAGTGGAATAGGAAATTGGGTTCCTCTGCCTGCAGGATGGTCAGGCCGCAAAAGGGAACTGTCACCACAAGATCAGAAACAGCCCAGCGTGACACACCCTAAGGAGAGAGAGCCATGTCGGGGGCCAAGATCCAGATGCTGGTCATGGCGCTGCCATGGTGACACCAAGCAAGTCCCTTCCCCTCTGTGACCCCACTTGCTTGTCTGTAAAGTGGCAGTGGTGCTGTTTATCTCCAGTGGTGAGGTCCAGGGCAGTGACCTGTGGGCAGTGGGTTCAGGGCTTCCCAGAGCATAGCCCTCGATCAAGGAACCTCCAGACACTCACCTACTCTGTAGAGACCCTAAGAAACACTCCACTCCCACTGGACTGTGTGTAACCCAATGTCTCCCAATGCTTGTAACCTGAAGCATCTGTAGGCATTACACTGTATCAGTCAGGCTAGTCCAGGTTATGCCGCAGTAACAAACAGCCCCCCCCAGAAGGGAGAATTCAACCCTCAGATGTGCTGTGTGCAGCATGGGGCTGGTGGGCGAGATCTGCCTGCTCGACCCCAGGGACCCACAGGCTGGGGGCTCCATCTTTGTCTGCGCACTTCATCACAGAAGATGGCAAGGAATGTGCCAGACCACCCTCTGGCTCTGCAGGGGTCCTTCCGGAAGTGCCGTGCAGCACCCCTGCCGGTGTCTCATTGTCATTGGCCAGTGCGAGGCACGTAGCCACGCCCACCCAAGGCAGGGGTGGGGCCTCTTCCCTAAGCCCAGAGAGGGGGGTGGGGGCAAACCTATGGCGCTCTTGCGCTCCCGCAAAGCAGACTCTGGGGAATGCTGGTTGGTTCGCTAAAGACCCCGAAGG
Source organism: Physeter macrocephalus (assembly GCF_002837175.3). Lineage (NCBI taxonomy): Eukaryota > Metazoa > Chordata > Mammalia > Artiodactyla > Physeteridae > Physeter > Physeter macrocephalus. The sequence continues at coordinate 84,978,270 of NC_041226.1, forward strand.
GGAGAATTGTCCTCAATCAGAATTTAAACCCAGCATTTCAGGGAAACACACTCACCCAACATGAAAATATACAGTGTTGCTCTCCTATATCTCCTCAGCACAGATTTCTACTAGCTTTTGCGTCGCAGAGTCACATATTTATTCATATGGAAACTGTTTCCCAGCCAAGTGTGACATTTGGATACTGAGTCATTGTTCATCCAGACGTCCTGCAAAAGATGAAAAACACCCCCCCAAATATTGTGGACACAGTCTTGCTTGTTTGCTGGAAGCAATTTTTAAATTAATGACTAACATGAGATTAAAAACAAATAAAACGCAAAAGAGTCCTCTCGCTCCAGGGAGGGGCCGAGTTCTCCCTCCAAGTGTGCAGTCTGGGAAGCTTGGACCCTGGGTGGGACCAACGGAGCCGCTGGCACGGGCCACCTCCCGCGGGACGCCTGGTGCCACGGCCTCGCCCTGGGGGTGGTGACCTGCCCTTCGGTGCTCCTGTGAATCCGTCGGGGGAACCCTCGATGTTTACCCGGCCGTCCCAGGCTGCCTCGGCCCCCATCTGTGAAGTGGGCACAGCAGTGCTCGTCCCAGCCTCCCGCCCTCTCCCTGCTGGTCAGAACCCTTCCTACCCTCTGCCCGCCCCATCCCTGTGAAGATGCCCTCATCGCTCTGGGGCGTTGGCTGTGCTTTCTACTTCTTTTAGACTCAGGTCAAGTTCTCATCCCGGGAAGTAGGAGAGGCGACCACCGGGGACCTGGTTAAGGACTTCCCGTCACTGAACGTTAAGGCTGCCCTTCCAGTGGGCGGGTGGACGACAGATGCGCTGGGAGTGTGGGCCGTGCCTGGCAGCTGTGACACCAGCAGAAGCTCGGGAGACAAGCTCTCTGTCCTTTTCTAGCAACAGGGAGCCCACATCGCTTCCTGCTCATCAAATCCTTGCTGGTCCCTGGGGGTCACAGGCCTCGAGCGGCCATGCACCCTCCTCCTGGGAAGGTTTTATTCTTCCTTCCTTCCATTGCCTCCTCTTCATCTTCCAAAGGTCACCGTAGCACCAGGAAGCCTTCCCGGCCCTCCCAGCTGATTTACAGACCGAACAAAACCAGGAGCAAATGAGTGGGCACGGAAGTTCAAGGCCCAGCCCCTCCCCTCGCAGCCTCGCCCCCAGGCAAGCTGCCTCTCCTCCCCGAGCCCCAGTTTCTTCACGGGTAAATGGGGACAAGCAGGTACCAACCCCCCTCCTGGTCCCAGGCTCCCCCCTGGGGGAGATCCCTGTCCACACCCTTCACTACATCTGCCCGGCGCCCCGTAACCCACTTCCCGCCACCTCCCGAGGATGGCGTCAGCGTCCGATTCACCCCTGTTCCCCCGTGAGCATCACCCCAAGCCTGGCACGCAGAGGCAGTAACTGCTTAAGAGCTGGTTGGGTCACTGGGTGGCCCTGTGCCGCAACCCCCTTGGGCACAGAAACCCCTGGACCCCTGACCCCCTGGTCTCCACCACCAGAGACATCATCACGATGAAAGGAACTCGGAGGCTTCGCAACACAGGGAAGGGAACAAGGCTGGGCTGGGAGATGCTGCCGTCCATAACTCACGGGCCACTAAATTAATTACCGTGGCAGAAGTATGGAGAGCGCTGCCCGTCTCCTGGAAACCACCTCCCGTTATATGGCACTTGGATTTGTTAAAATATTGAACCTGTTATAGGGGGAAAATGAAAAAAGCCAGACGAGACACTCTTCAGCCTGGTTGTGGTGCACGTCAGGGATGAGAAAACGCAATCTGCCAGCTGGTCTGGCCCAAGATTAATGACCCGAGGTCTGGAGAGGGCCAGGCTCCAATCGCTGGCCTGCTGTAAAACCAGTGAAATATGGTATTCTGTAATCTGTGTACTTGCCATGTAAATGAGTGCCCTTAAAGGGCTTTAAACGTGTCTTGGCTTCTATGCAGAGAGCTCAGGTGCCCCACCAGAAGAAGGCATCCATCATCCCGAGGAGTGGATTCCCGTGCAGCCAGAGTCGCCATCGCGGTCCTCAAGGGCAAACCCAGGCTCCCTTCTGCGTTGGCTGGGGTGAGCAAAAGGGGACTTAGGGATGAGGAAGGATGGCTGGACTTGCAGGGCTCCGCTGCAGTGCCGGGAAGGGCTGCCCCTCACGCCCTACCCCAGAGCCATGGATCTTCCCCCCAGTGGTGGGGGAATTGGGAGAAAGGAGTCATCTCCGGGAGACCCGGCATGTCTGGGAGTTAGTGCAGGAGCGTTCAGCTGCCTAAATCCATCCTCCGGCCTGCCCTGTTGACAAGGCCAAGAAGGCTGATTGTTGAGAGCTACTTGGATATGGGCATAGATTAGCCATCAGGAAGGACATTCAGTAGACTGGTCTTGAGTTACAAAGACAGGCTTTGCAGTCGGCCTCCCTAAAGGGTCCACTGGCTTCCTAGGAAGGCTGCAGAGTCCAGAGTGAAGATAGAGGGGTGGTGGCCGGAACTAAGTTGGCGATACCTGACACGGACCGTCACTCCTAATGCCGTGCTCAGGGCAGACATCACTAAGCAATCTGCTGCTCCTTTCTGCTGAGTCCAGCAAGGACAGCAGAATCCTGATCTGCACAGCCCTTTGGTTGCCAGCAGCAGAAGCTGACATTGACTAGCTTAAGCCGCACAACCTAAAACGACAGCAACAGATGACGATGGATTTGCTGGCGGGACTTGGGCAGCTCACAGCTTCCAAGGAAACACTGGAGAGCCAGGCTCAGAAAAGTCAGGAGCTGGGGCAGCTCCAGGGGTCTCAGGAGCAGGAACCACCGCTCAACTCTCTGGGGAGGGGTCGCTGCCAGAGGCATCCTCTCCTGCTACTGCTGACCTCAGGGTCCAGAGAGGGGTCTGTGGTCAGCCTAGCTTGGACCATGTACTCACCCCAGCCAGGCATGACCAATCGTCCCAACAGCATGGATTCCAGATTGGATGTGCAGGCAGCCACCCCTGCGTCTGGTCCAGACAGTTCAGTCTGGGGCTCTGGCCCTGCTCGTGGCGCATTTCATTTCTCCACAAAGAAGGGAGGATCTCTGAGAGCAAGGACTGTGCCTGCTTGTCCTCCTGTGTCCCCATAGAACTTCGTCCAGCCCTGCATTATTTCAGTGATTTACAGTAAGCCACTTCTCTTCCTATAATCAGGTGGGATGCTTTTTGGTGAAAACACAAATGTCCACATGCATGGTTAAAGGAAAGATAAAAATTGAGTCAAAAACTAAGATAACTATACCAAAACCGAGACATGAAATAGTTTGCAGTTGCAAGCTAAGTGTAACTTTGAGCTCCCTGGAAGCCAAGGAAAAGAGAGGGAAAGGAAAAAAGATGGGTTATAGATTTTCAAATGTTTGACGAAGGGGAGCAAAAGATTCTACAGCAGACAGAAGATTTTCCTGACCCCAGATTCTTACAGAGCCAGGTGCCTACGAGAGGCTCAGTATCTGTTTGCTCAATTCCCCTGTCTGACCCGTCTGCCACCTGCAGTCTTCCATGGACCACCTCGAGTCCCAGCCCCTTATCATCCTGCGAGGAGCTGGGCTGTACGGACCACACCTCTCCTACCTGGATCCAGTGACTCGACGGTGAAAGGCAGTTACAGGGGACTTTTAGGGCAGCAAAACTATTCTGTAGGAGGCGGTAATGGTGGGTACATGTCATTATGTATTTGTCCAAACCCATAGAATGTCCACTATCGAGAGTAAACCCTAATGTAAGCTGTGGAGTCTGGGCGATGATGGTGTGTCAGTAATGAGGGGATGCTGGTACTGGGGGAGCCTGTGGGGGGAGGGGTGGAGGAGAAGCCTCTGTACCTTCTGCTAAGTTTTGCTGTGAACCTAAAACTGCTCTGAAAGCTAAAATCTAATTAAAAAAAAAAAAGTTCCAGCAAAGCAAACTTAAAAAATAAGAATAAAACGATAGGGGAAAAAAAAAAAACCAAAAACTATAGGGGAAGTTGTGGGTGGAGGAGGGTGTATGGGTTCTCTGTCCTCTGTATTATCTGCTCAATCTTTCTGTAAACCTAAAATTGATCTTAAAAATAAAGTCTATTCATGAAAAAAAGAGAGAAAAAGGCAGTTGCAGCAAACATTCAGAGCCTGGGATACTTTTGTCTCCTGACCAGACTGTGAACAGCTTGGAGGCGGGGGCTGACAGGTGTGCTGTGAAAACTGCAAATTCAGTTATTAAACCCTTAAACTACTCTGATTTATTTTTTTGCTAAATTTAAAACTGGGGAGGGGACCCTGATCCCATAGATGTAACTGTGATCGAGAATTTGGTGTTAGGCCCTCCAGTGAGTTCTTGATAATGTTACTACAGGTGATTGTATTGGTAAGCAGTATAGAGATTTGTTTTGTACTTTTGAAAACTTTGTAGAAATCTATGAAACAAAAACAGACTCACAGATATAGAGAACAGACTTGTGGTTGTCAAGCGGGGAGAGGGGTGGGGAGGGGAGGGGGGAGGGAAGGATTGGGAGTTTGGAACCAAAAAAAGAAAGAAATTGCACCGCACTGTGTGTATTCTTTTTTTTTTTTTTTTTTAAGAAATTTATTTTTGGCGCGTTGGGTCTTCGTTGCCACGCACGGGCTTTCTCTAGTTGCGGCGAGCGGGGGCTACTCTTCGTTGCGGTGCGCGGGCTTCTCGTTGCGGTGGCTTCTCTTGTTGCGGAGCACGGGCTCTAGGTGCGCGGGCTTCAGTAGTTGTGGCTCGCGGGCTCCGTTGCTCCGCAGCATGTGGGCTCTTCCCAGACCAGGGCTCGAAACCGTGTGCCCTGCATTGGCAGGCGGATTCTGGCGCCCCCAGGGAAGTCCGTGTGTATTCTTCTGCAGCTTCGTTTTGTCACTTAATTATAGCTTTGGGGATTGTTCCACATTCATGAGTATGTTTCTAGTTCACACCTTTGCACTGCTGCATCGTATTCCAATGTATGAAGGCGGTGCCCTAATGTATCGATCTTCTTGGTGAATGAGAAAAAAAAAAAAAAAGAGAGGAAAGGAGAAACCCAGCCAAGGAGCTGGGACAGGAGGATCTCAGCTTCCAAGCTCATGTGCACGTGTGTGCCGGCCTGTGTCCACACACACGTGATAACTGGGAGGAGACCAGGCTGCGTTAGAGCAGCAGCTCTGCTGGCAGCCCCTATCCAATCAGAAGTCGCTCTCAGCCAGGCGCTGGTGCCTCCCGTATCAGATTTTTGAGCCTAACGTCTTCGACATACAACGTAGGCTGGCAGGTTTCTTTAAATCTGCAACACGCTTGCAAAATGTGCAGCCCCGGGGGGTCAGAGCTCTACACGGGCGCGCGCCCACACACCACCCCCGGCAGCATCTGGTTGTTAAACAGTAGTGTCGGCTGTGCTCAGCTCTGGTGGCAAGCACGCTGCTCATCCTGCGAGACCCCCATCCCGGAGGCCCGCGGGAGGTGCAAAGTCCATGCCCTAGGGAAGGGGTAAGTCCCGGGACACTGACACCGTAACCATAGCAACGATGGGGGTTCTAACCACAGGGGTCGTCCCTGCCTTTAGTGAGCCCCGCCAGCAGCCTGCGACCCCCGGGGTGGGCATCCTTGGCCCTGCCTTATAGACGGGGGGGGGGCTCCATCACTGCCCAGGGCCACACACGGAGGGAGGTTGGGAGCTGAGCCACTGCTGACTCAGGACCTATGCTCTGACCTGGGCTGGACCCGGGTAAGGCAGAGGAGGCATCTGGGGCACTGGCTGCCCACCCAAGTCGGGCCCTGGCTCCAAATGCAGCCAGGGTCGGGTCTGCCTGGGGACCCTGGGGCCGGCCCCTGGCCGTGGGGTGATCACCTCTGACTCCTCCATCCTCTGAGCCCGTCCCACCCCTCTGCCTGTCTATCTCTCTCCACCTCCCCTGACCCTGGAGGAACGTCCCATAACGGCCCCTCCAGGCCCGCCCCCGTTGCCCACGGGGAAAATCTGCTTGGCATGTACGGCCCAGCCTAACAAAAGCCCCCACCTGTGCCTTCGCTGAGCTCCTGGACAGACGTGAGGTTACACCCGGGACCCTCGGGCCTCTCGCTGGGCCTGTGTGGCCAGCATGTGCTCAGTCAGGGCTGGGTTTAAAGACAGCCGGGGCAGCAGAACAGGCGGGCCCTTCTCCGTCCTCCCCGGTCCTGGAACCCCGAGAGGGCGCAGCTCAGCACCCTGGTTCCCCCACTCCCCAAGGAGGGTCCGTCTTCAAGCTGGACCAGGTCACTTGGAGCCTGAGGTCCTGGGGCACCGGCCAGGTAGGGGCCTTTCTCTGAGCGCCTGGACAGGTGCTCAGTTGGATCAGCCCGGGGCAGGGGCCACCCCCAGTCCCCTGGACTCCTTTCCAAATGCAAACTCCTCCAGGCCAGTGCCTCGGGGAACCTGGCGTGCGCACAAATCTCCCGGGCCTTGAGGCAGGGAGCTCCTGACTCAGTAGGTCTGGGGACAAGCCTGGGCCCACCATCCTGTGCAGGTGATGTGGGCGCTGCCAGCCCCAGGACCACACTCGGAGTATCAGGGTGCTAGGGACCCCCCTTCCGAGAGCTGACACCTGATGCCCTCTGTCCCAGGGGTCAGAGGTAGGAGCCAGCAGGGTGGAGCGGGGAGGGCCCAGAGGCCCACAGTCCGGACAGCCTGTGAGGGTGTGGCCAGGGTGCAAGGGAGACGGGGACTTCGGGGTCAGGTGACCCAGCTAAAAGCTGGCTGTGTGCCCTTGAGCGGGTCCCAGAATTTCTCAGAGCCCCAGTTTGCCCACCTGTGACCTCCACCGGACCCCTGACAGAGCTGCTTCAGGGATCAGAGGAGATCCCTCAGGCTGGAAGGGCTCCAGCCCGAAGCCCAGGAGATGCTCAGAGGCCAGGTCAGAAGAGGGTCCTGCATGGCGAGAGGAATGGTGGCCTGACTCCCCGGAGGCAGAGACCCCAGCGCACCCCACCTCCCTCCCGAGGGGCCCACGGCACTGCCCTGACATGACCTCCGCCCTGGCCATCAGCACAGGGCCTGCTCGGTGGCCACCGGTGTTACCAGGAGCAGAGTGGTGCCTTTTGCCTCCGCCCGGTTCCCTTCCTGCCACCCCGTCGGTCTCCCTCCTAGACGCCCACGTCCTCCTCCCAAATTAGGTTGTCCAAGAAGGATGACTCTTCCTCAGGCCCCGTCGCTCAAGCTGTTGGGATGCGTTTGGGGCCGCAGAGCCCCTCTGCTGTCAGGTAGGAGGCTCTGATGACGGGAGTGGCCTGTGTGAGCAGAGGAATATTCCACCACTGTGAGTGTTTATGTGAAATTACATATGCACCGGCTTAATGCACTAATGTCAGAGCCAATAAATATACATGGAAACAAGCGCCCCTCCCACCCTCTGCCTCTTGCCGCGGCCCAGTGGTTATACTCCTGGGCTCCCCGCAGCTTTAATCTCCCTGATTCATTATCCTGCCTTCCATGTGGCGTATTAATGTTAGGTCAAAAAGTATTTCATCGGTTATTCTGAAGGTCTTATTTCATTTTTATTCAAAAATATGTAATCCTGAGAAAAAATAATGACATCGAGACCAACAGCGGAGCTCTGACCTGAATTCACAGGTTCACGAAATCTCAAATCTCGGAAGGGGATTAGAGTCAGCCCTCTCATTTCACAGATGGGGAAACTGAGGCTCGGGAAGAAGGGAGGACCCACGCCGGCCCGGCATATCGGGAGCCAGTGCCAAAGTCAGGCCAGGCACCTTGTTCTCCGGATACCCACCCCAGAGCACTCACGTACGATGCGGGGACGGGAGGTTTTTACCTTGGTCCTCTCATAAAAGCTTCAGCTTCCTGAACGTGGAGGTGACTCAGCAGACCAGACAACCACCACTCAGAGATGCTGTCCACTGAGCATTCCCAGGACCAGGCTGGGCGCTTCACAGGCATCACGGTACTGAACCCTCAGTTGCCCTGATTGTCCTCATTTTACAGACGGGGAAACTGAGGCACGGAGCATTTTGGAAACTCATCAAGGCCACATAGATAGTGAGTGAGGTCATCAGGATCTGTACCCAAGTTCATCTTGTTCTATTAACCAGCATATGCCGCATGGCCACAGGGGGACTTACTGCCCTAGCGCTGTCCCAGTATAGCTTCTAAGGCCCCATTAAGTTCTAAGAGCCCATGAAATACCTAAACATATTGCTAAGGCACAAAGAACGGTCCGTCGTCTTAGTTACCGTCACTGCCATAACACACGTCAGCACCTTATAACAACACGAACGGAGTAGCTACAGTTCCGGAGGTCAGAAGTCCAGTGGGTCCGGCTGGTCCCTCTGGCAAAGTCTCCCAAGGCCAGAATAAAGGTGTTGGCAGGGCTGCCCGGGCGGCCTGAGGCTCTGGGGAGAATCCGCTTCCTTGCCCGTTCAGGATCCAGAGGACGGATCCCTGCTTCCTTGCTGATGTCCGCAGAGGGCCACTGTCAGCGTCTAGGGGCTGGTGGTACTCCTTGGCTGGTGGCCCCTCCTCCAACTTCAGAGCCTGTGCCCGCAGGACACGTCTCCCCGCCCTCGAACCCCTCTGCCTCTCCATATCTCTCTAAACCCTCTGCCTTCCTCTTGCACTTCTGAAGGCCCCTGTGATTACACGAGGCTCACGTAACCCGGGCTAACGATCCACCCCAACGTCCGGAACCTCATGGCACTCACACCTTCCCTGTTGCCTGGGGATCGGGATGTGGGCCGCGATGGGGGAACATTCTTCTTCTACTGCAACAGCGAGGATGGGAACTCCTTTCGTTGGACTGAACCTGGAAGGTGAGAAGGAGCCACATGAATTCCTGGCTGGGCTAACGTCTTGGCCAGACACGCCGGGGCTTGGGAGGAGCAGGGCTGGAGGGCTGGTGACAAGGAGATCTGCGGAAGAGATGTGTGGACAGTCCTCTCACGATGGGCCAGAGGGTGACCATCCAGAGACACATCGTCCACCCCCAGCATCATGTTCTCTGTGAGCAGTGCCTCTGGGGCTGCAGGGCGTGGCATTGCTGCCGTGTCCCGTGGGCACGCTCACCCAAAGGCTCATGGGAAGAGGGCCCTGCTCGGCAGCCGAGCGGACGAGGTGACCTCTCCACGGTCTTCTGCTGGCCTCCCTCTCCAGTCCCTCCGGTGGCCCGTGTGTGAGGCTTCCGTAGTGTCAGGGATGCAGAAAGAACTCACCCATCAGGCTGACTTCACTCCCACCACCGTGGGCCCCCAGGCTGCCAACAGTAGTAAGCGATGTTTAACCTCAGTTATGGGTTACATTACATCCCCCCAAAAGATGTTGGTGTCCTGACCCCCAGTACCTGGGAAGGTTCCCTGCTTGGGGCTGAGGCCCCTGGGACAGGCAGGCCCGAGACGGCCACTCCAGGTGGGGAAACTGAGGCCACAGACACTGCCCCTCTGGAACCTGCTTTGGGGGTGGCCTGGGGAGTGTGGTCTGCTGTCAGGTTGAGTGCCTAATGCCTGGCATGATTTCTGGTACAAACACAGGGCTCGCTAAGTGTTTGCAGGAGAAATGATGAGTCGGTGGGCCGGGGAGGGTCGCCCGGTCCCAGAGGAACGTGGTGGTTGAACGCACACCCCTCCCACGCCCACCCCCAGGACTGCACACAAAACCTCGCAGGCCTCTGCCCCGTGGCTCCACGGAGCCCCCCGGGGGGGGGGGGTTCCACCAGAACCGCCCCTCACGGAAGAGGAAGAAGCTGGCACTGCCCAGCAAAGCCTGTAGGGGCCCAGCCGGAGGCCCCGGTCCTAGGGCTGCCAGGCGGGGCTGAGCCGCTGCTGGAAATCAGCTGCCCCTCCAGGGACTGGAGCAGCTGGCTCATGCCTGGACCCTGTCCCCCTTATTATCATTATCATGCCTGGACCCACTGCCCCCAGACGGGACTCAGTGCAGCAGGAGGAGGCCGGCCCCACTGCTGACCAGCAGGGCAGGGCTGCAGCTCCTAGAGCGAGTGCCCAGACCAGCCTGTTTCCCGGAAGGATGAGCAGCCGGTCCGCACTTTGAAAGCCCCCGGCAAAGGACTTCTGAGCCCTGCTGGGAGTGGCCGGCGGTCAGTGAACACACTCAGGCCATTTTGTCCCTGACAAATGGGATCAGTGGCATTGATTGTACACTTCCCGGGGTACATTCAGATCCTGGCAGAGTCTGGGGGTGGGGATCGAGGCCGGGGCTGCTGGCGTGTGGCCACTCTGGAGAGCTACGCATCTCCTGTGGGGAAGAAAACGGGCTTCGATTGGCTGGAAGGAGACAGAGCCAGGAGGAGGCGAAATGTGGATTTTTAGGCATGGCCCTTCCCCACCCCTCCCCCGGTGCAGGATTACAGGCAGGTCTGGGGGCTCCGGGATCCTCAAATTCCTCTTTCCCCACCCCAAAACATGCAGTCACCCTCCAATACCAACCCTCGTCTTCCCTGTGTCTGCCCCGCAAACAAGACATCCATTCGCTCATCATTCGCTCATTCATTCTCTCCACTAAGCACCGGATTCTGTGTCCAGCACTGTGAGGTCAAGATTCGCGACGTCTGCCTCGTGGCACTTGCTCTCTTGTGTCTCTGGAAGTCGGGCACTGACCATGGCCAGGCCACAGTGCCCTCCTCCCATCCTGTTACAATGTCATTAACCTCTAGGGGCTGTGCTGGGAGACTTACCTCCATTGTTTCCATCACCCCCAAAATCCTATCAGGGGTATCACCATCCCATTTTACGGAAGTGGAAACTGAGGCTCTAAGAGGTTACACACTGACCTGCTGGTGGCAGGTGGATGGCAGAAAAGTGGCCTCGACTGTGTCCGCATCCAAGTCCCGGAACCTGCGGCTGACCCCTCTGATGGGTTTTGCTCATCAGCTGACCTTAGGACAGGGGGATGGGCGGGGTTATCCAGAGGGGCCGTGTCCCCACAAGGTCCTTACCGTGGGGACAGGGGGCAGAAGGCCGGTGTCAGAGCAAGACAGCCTGAGAGGACCTGGCCGGACCCTGTGGCTCTGAGGGTGGAGGGAGAGGCCACCAGCCCAAGAACGCGGCTGCAGGGAAACAGACGGTCCCCTGGAGCCTCGGGACGGAACCGGCCCTGCCCAACCTTGATTTTAGCCCAGTGAGACCCATTTCGGCTTTGTGACCCCCAGAGCTGTAACATAATAAATGTGTGTCTGTGAAGTTGCTCAGTTTGTGCTGGTTTGGGACAGTGGCCACCGGAAAACTCATCCAAAGCCCAGGTCCATCCGAGTCTGAAGCACAGGGTTCCCTGTGAAGCAGGAGCGGGCAGGCAAGAGGAGGGGAAACTCAGGCCCAGGCCCGGAGGTCAGGCCCCGCTCTTCTGCTGCGGCTTCCACTTAGAGGTGCATCTCGGGCCCAATGTCCCCCGGGCCTGCTGTCCGCTCACCCCGCCCTCCCCACAGTCTCTCTGGCCTCAGTTTCCCCACCTAGAATGGCCGTCTTGGGCCTGCCTGTCTCGGGGGCCTCAGCGCCAAGCGGGGAACCCGGCCCAGCACGCAGACCTCCCCAGGGATGCGTGGATTCAGGGAGTTTGCAGGCTGGAAGCAGCCCGAGGAGGCTGGCGCAGGCAGGCCAGGGAGCTTGGGCCACAGCCCCCCGTCCGCACCTGTCACCCCACATCCTCCCTGGGGTTGCTCCCTCCCGAGAGCCACGGACCCTCTTCAGAAGCCGTTGAGACCGGTCCTCCAGCCTCAGAAACACGACCTGCACACACGGCTCTTCCCGGATTCCAGGACGCCTGTCCCGGAAGCCCACTTGCAGCCTCTGGCCAGGGGCGTGGCTGCCCGGCTGGTGGGTCCAGGCGGAGGCAGTCAGTGTGATCGATCACGGCGCCTGGGTGGGTGGGTGTGGGCTGTGAGTAGGGCTGCGAAACAAGTTACATAACACCCTGTAAAATCTGAGTTCCAGGCAAACGATGAATAATTCTGGGAGTGTAAGTATGTCTCAAATATTGCACGGGATACACTTGTACTGAAAATTTCCTTCTTGTTGTTTCTCTGAAATTCAGATTTTACTGGGCGCCCTATTTTGTTTTGCTTTGTGGCTAAATCCGGCAGCCCTAGCAGGAGGGCTGCGTGTAAGGGGGTGGGCGTGGGGTGAGTGCATTTTGATGTTATCTAAACACTGAGCTTGGTGACATAGCTCAACCAAGAAAAAAACCACTGAGAAACTGGATACGTTTAAATCTATGCGTCAGAAAATGCTGGAACACATGGGTCACCTTTCCGGTAACCTAAAAAAGCTCCCCCAGCGTACCGATTCCGAAGGGCAAAGTGTGCTGTCCAGGGGCTGCCTGCTCTTGGCAGGTCCCCGGGTTTTCGTAAAAACACTTAACTCTGCTACTGTCTGTTCTCTGGAGATGTAACCCTAAATTCCCGGGCTTGTAAAGCATCATTCATGGGTGTTGTCAGCTACCAACAGAAATTACTCCCTTCCTGGTACAGCCAGGCAAAGCCAATGCATGCAGCACTGTGAACCCTTGTAAACCTGCCAGCGTCTCAAAAACAAATTGAGAAACACCGCAGGCAAACCTGAGACGTTTACAGTGAAATCCTTTCTACAGCCCTCAGCCGTCCAGTCCCACCACCAGACATTAATTACCCCACAGACGTCAGGAAAGCTGGGACGCCCAGTTGAGGTCTGAAAAGACCTTCTCCTTGGCACAAAAGGCTATGCCAAGGAGCTTTTCATGTTTTGATACTTTTCTGACTACATTTTAGACTAAGCCTTTGCAAACTCAAAGGTAGATCTGGTTTTCTGACGTGTCCTCATGTGTGTCCTCCATCTCAGCTTCTGCCTGCATCTCTGTCTCCTGTTTCTCTGCCTTTATAATCCTAGTTTCTGGGACTGGAGAGGAGCTACCTCTTGGATATTGGCGGAGGGCCCCTGTATCAAATCTAATTGTTCAGGGAGGTTGTGAGGTGGCCGGTCTGGAGGGAGAGTTTGCTATGGTGGCTGGTGGTCCAGGTGGATCGCACCTTAGGGATTAGGATTAGCATCACTGACTGTACACGGGTAACCAAGGGCGCTACCCTGCCCTACAGGGTTGAAGGACAGCTCAGCGCTAGACGTCCCCATGCTTACCCCAAGCACCCCCTGGCCCTCAGCTTGCACGCCCAGTCCTTCCTCCAAGAAGATCTGGGGAAACTCAGATCCAGACGGGAAACCTGCCTCCTAGGGAATCCAGAGCAGCCATGCCTTCAATCAGTGGAGCCCTGGTCCTTGTCCCCGGTCCCCAAGTGGGAACACAGGGTCACGGGGTCAGTCCAGCCTCTGTCCTGGGCAAAGAAGACAGTGCCAGAGTGGGGATTAACTGCTTTGAAGAGTTAAAGGTGCCCCAAGCCCTCCCATTCCTCTTGGGTGGTGTCGGGTTGGATGCAACACGGGGGCGTCTAAAGGGAAAAGCACATTTGATATGCCTTTGGTTTTCCAACGTGGATGATCCTATGTCATTAAAAGAGTTGACTGACAGCACGCAGTAGAATACGATATGATATATGATATGATATGATAGGAGACAAAGGCCCTGCTGGGGACGGACCTGGATGAGCAGCCTCGGGACACCTGCGCGGGTGGCACTGGCCTCGGCCGCGGGGCGGAGCCGGGCATGAAGTCGGCCAGAAGCTAAACCAAGGGCTGATTCATATCCCCCCGAACGCCCTTTGGGCCTCCAAGCTTCAGAATCCAAGGAAGGTAAAGACCACCCTCTCTGGAGCCGCTTATGGTTTTCAAGGGAAATTTAATGCAAGACCAAAGCGTGCCTGGTGCCACGTGACCTGGTTTAGCTGTCATCATGCCATGACCCAGAGAAGCCAGCTGCAAGGCTGGCTTCGGGTGGGCGGCTCGGACACCTCACCTTCTCACCTGGGGCCCCTGGCGACACCTGAGCTTTGGTTCGCACTCTGGCTGGACGTGCTCCCCAGCCCGGAACGGCCCGTAGCTAGGCTCCCACCTCGGCTCTGATTTACAGCTCCGACGACTGTCCCCTTCTCGCCGGGGTCACTGAGTGACTTTGCTCCTGCGTATCTCCCCAGGGACCTGGCCCTCTGCGCAGGCGGGGGCCGCCGCGTTCGCTGCCTGTTCCCTGCCTCTGCTGGCCCCCGGCACGTCCTGGCGGATCGCCACGTCGTCTGCCGCAGGAGCAGACGAGTGAGTGGACAAACACACAAAGTTCCCTGGCCCCCGTGTCTACGGAATCAGAAAACGTATGGCCTGACTTCGGGCTCAAAGGACCCAGCCAGGTCTCAGAGAAAAGAATCAGAGAAAGACAGTCTGTCCAACGTTCCTGATCACCCATGTGTTTTGCTACCCCGGGTCCATGGGTGGCGGCCAGCCTGCTGTGCACTGGCTGCAGCCCTGTGCCACCTGCTGGACCCCGGGGCCGCCCCGAGTCCGTGCCACGTCCAGCTGGGGCCTCAACGTTTCACGGAGCCGTGCGTGAACGCCCCCCGCTGCTGGCGTCTCCCCGGGTAAACTGTTACCTGTCACGTCCACCCAGCAGGCACTGTGGTCCCCGCTTTATCACCAGGAAACCCAGGCTCCCAGATGGGAACCCAGAGCCCGGCTCAGGTGGCTAAGATGGCAGAGGTGGGCTGCCAACTCCAGGACCCCAGCTGTGGGTCCCCACACAGTCCCATCCCTCACGCCCCCCACAGAGGCCTGGCGCCAACTCTTCCCTGGGTTCCATCCAGATGTCCAGCTGAGGCTGTCCAGATGGGCTCCCTTCACTGCCACCCCCGGTACTTAAGGGACAAAACCAGCCACCTGGTCCCCAAGTTGGTATCCGGGGAACACGGGCTGTGGACAGAAGTTGTCGTGCCTTTGGCCGCACGGCTCGGAGGCCGAGCTGGGCTGAGCGTCGGGGCCTGGGCACGGCCTTGCAGCCCCTCGGGTCTGCACAGGCGGGATGGGCGGGACAGGCCAGAGGAAAGCAGTAAATTCTCCCTCCCCGCTCACAACCCTCTTGGGCGGCTGGCCGGGTTCTGGGCCAATGGCTGAAAAAATGGCATTTCCAGGAGGGATGCTGTGGGATGCTTTCTTTCTTTTTTTTTTTTTTTTTTTTTGCGGTACGTGGGCCTCTCACTGTTGTGGCCTCTCCCTCTCCTGTTGCGGAGCACAGGCTCCGGACGCGCAGGCCCAGCGGCCATGGCTCACGGGTCCAGCCGCTCCGCGGCACGTGGGATCTTCCCGGGCCGGGGCACGAACCCGTGTCCCCTGCATCGGCAGGCGGACTCTCAACCACTGCGCCACCAGGGGAGCCCATGGGATGCTTTCTTAACTGGTCCATTTTCCTTCCTGTCCTCGGGGGGGACAGCTGAGCCCTCCCGACACGCCGGGGCCCAGCTTGACCGTCCTCACCAGCCCCGCCCACAGCCCACCTTACCTCCGCTCCGGAGCCAGGCGCCGTTTAGGCTGTGGCCATGTGGACACCTCGGTCAGACATGGGGACAGATGGGCCAGCTCAGAAGCTCCCAGGTGCTGGGGCGGTGACTCCCGAGGGTGGGCCCTGATCAGACGGCACTGCCCCTCTGCAGCCCCCGCCCTGCCTCATGGCTCTCTGCTCCTGTGCCCCCGTCCGTCCCCGAGAGCACGTCAGTGGGTGAGCCTGGACCTTCACCGGCTCAGGGCGCTCACGGTGGCAGATGGGAAGGTCATTCACTCATTCTGACTTCCCAGCCACAGCATTGAACCCCCGAGGGCCACGGGGTCCTGGCATCGGGCCTGAGGGCCTCCTGGCCAAGGCTCCCCAAGATAAGCAGGAAACCACTGACCTCTACCGCTGTGGGGAGGCCCGGCCCAGTGGGGACTCCAGTTTTCGGGGCAGCTCAGCCCGGGGAACCTTATCCCCCTGCAGCTGCCAGGGAAATCTGCATCTCTTAAGGTCTCCGAGCAAAGACAGGAGGATGTCAGGACCCCAGAAATGCGGCCATGAGCCCCGAAACCGGCCTCCCCTGCTCCGGAACAGGGAGGGACCCTGGTGGCTGAACGCAATCTTTACCAGGCGCCCTTCACGTTAATGGATGGGAGGTCTTTGTGTAGCAATAAAGTAGATTTAATAACCAGACAGCGAAATTACATTTTTTTTGGAAAAAAAAAAAAAAGCAAGTTAGTAAATATTCACTGACGCTCCCCATGCGCTCGCTGGGGTTTTAGAAAGAGATTAGAATGTGCACACAAGTGCACACGCGCACACACACACAGAGCAGCCGCCCTCTGCGGCCAGAGGCAACATAACCCTCTTTTCACTGGAAGCAAGAGGGGTGCTCCCTCCCCCAGAGCCTTCCCTGACTCAAATTTCTTCTCACTAAGTCACATTACGGTAATAAGTACAAGCCACTCTGGCGAAGCTCGCAGCCCTGCAGTTACAGGCGCTGGCTGCCAGGCCGGGCTGGCTGCTGGGGTCCCGAGGCTGCGCCTGCCGCCAAAAGCTCCACCCAGAGGGGCCGGCTCCCGGGAGGCAGGCCTGGCTGGGGGCTCCCTTAGGCAGACCCTCAGTGCCTAAATTGCAGGAAGAAAAAAAATCCCATCCCGGCCCTGCCGGCCGAGGCCCTGATCTCTCATCTCCCAGGGAAATACCGTGTGTCTGTGATTCGCAGCTTCATCCATTCAGCAGATCTGCTCCCAGGGCCGCCACCGCAAGGGCGAGGTGGGGAGGTGGCTGCTACCTCTGGGGGCCAGAGCCAGCAGAGAGCTGTGGACCAGCACCAGCCCGGGAAGCAGGGGCCCAGGAGCCCAGGCCCTGGGGCCCACACGCAGCCCTGAGACGCAACAGGACCTCCGCGGATGGTATCCAGGGCAGGGCGCGATGCAGGACTTTACCGTGAAAAGTATAAGGAGCCGTGGAGGGTGTTGGAGCAGAGGAGTGACCGAGATAAATGTGCATTCGGAAAGGTTATTCCTGTGGCTCCGTGGAGAGGTGTGGGGAGGGGGAGGGGCAGGAGACCGATTACGACAGGGCTGTGCTAATCCAAGCAAGAGAGGGGAAAGGAGGAAGGAACAGGGGGCTTGCCCTGGAGAAGGCGACTCCACGGGGGCTGGGGGCTGCCTCCCCGGGGCTCTTGCCTCTGGGGGGGTGTCTCTGCAGCCTCCTGTGTCGGTCAGGGGCAAACCGCAGGCTGGCACGTGGTACTTTTGTTTTAAAACCAACAAGCACTCAGCCTCCTCTGGAAAGCACTGAATACATTTCCCTTTATTAGACACAGACTCTGTCATCACAGCCTCTTTCCCCTCATTATTCCTGCATAAGCTCACGCGCAATGGGCCCGAGCTCCCTCCTGCGTTCAGAATCTTGTTGCCCAAAGGAGCCCGCCGTGCGCCCCTTTTCGCATGGACGGGGTGGGCACCCGCTCTGCCTCCAAGCCGCCCTCCACCAGGCCCTCTGCGATGGGGGCCACTCACCTGCACGGGGGTCGTGCCCTCACCTCACCCTGCAGAGAAAGGGGCGAGCAGAAAGGCGGAGTCTGCGCCGTAAACCTGGAGGAGGGCGGGAGGGGCTGTTTCTTTGCTGTCAGACGAGCCCTCCTCCGCCTGACTGTGCCCCAGCCCCACACGCGCGCACACCACACACACACACACACACACACACACACACACACACACACACACACACACACGCCAGCATCTCCACCAAACCACTCACCTGACTTTCCCAGAGAATCTCACCCGCCATCAGAGGTACGTGCAAGGGCCCCTCTGGAGGCCACGGAAGCCCAGCCGCCCCGCCCAGCCTTTCCTCCTCCACTGACCCTGGCCTTGGACCACGCACAGCCCACACTCCAGCACGGGGCCCCCTGGCTCCACCAGCCCCGGGCCTGCCCCGAGCTGGCCACACAGGCCGTGACAGCCCCGGCGTCCCTCAGTGCAGCCCTTGCACGCGCGCCCCACCCCGCGTCTACTCTGCACGCGCACGTCCACACACTCACGCGCACGTCCACACACTCACGCGCACGTCCACACACTCCCGCACACGCACACACACTCACGCGCACGTCCACACACTCCCGCACACGCACACACTCGCTCATGCGTGCACACGCACAAGCTCACACACTTGCAGACACAACACACACACATCTTCACACGCTTACCTGGACGCACCACCTTCTTTCTCCTCCTCTCTCCCGCAGGTGACCTGTAAGAGCCCCTTCATGAAGGAGGCCATCCTGGCACTCGGGCAGGATTCCGGCCCCTCCGCCATCGGCCTCTGAGGGGTGAAGGGGCGCTGGCGCCCCCAGTGCTGCTGTGACTCGGCCACTGTCCTGCTCTGCGTGTGGAGCCCAGTCTCCTCCCCTCTCTAGGCCTCCGTCTCCCGGCCTGCCCTGTGAGGCGGGGACCGTGCAGGGTCTCCAGGCCTCCTCCAGCTCCATGCCCCCGAACGCGGGCCCACACAGCTTCTCCGCGGCCCTGGGTCGCCCCGCCGCCGCAGGTCACGCGGCCGGGAGGTGCCGCCAGCAGAGGCGCAAGGGGCTGCCTCAGCCCGCGCGGGGGAGTCCCCATCCTCCCAGCCTAAGCGGCCGATTCACGGCAGCGTCGGCCCTTGGCGGTCTGCGATCAGGACCACAGCCCTCCTCTGGCCCTCTCCGTGGCGTCCCAGCTCTGGGAACGGTCCGGTTCGAGGCGAGAATGTCAGGGGCCCAGAGGGTGAAGGGCTGTGGGCCCCTCAGCCGCCCCAGCCCTGTGCAGCCCGTATCACATCCGCTGCCCGAGCTGCCCCGGCTGCCTCGCCCAGTCCGCATTTGCCCTGCGAGCATCTGCTGACGCCTAAAGGTGGGATCTGCCTGTGACGTCACCGTGGGGGCCCTGGTGTGTGCGTTGGGTCCCGGTGGGGTCCCTGGCCTGCCCATTGGGTCTGGCGTGGGCCCTGGTCTGTCCGTGGGGTCACCGTGGGGGCCCTGGTCTGACCGTGGCATCCCGGTGGGGGCCCTGGTATGTCTGTGGGGTTCCAGTGGGGGCCCTGGTCTGTCCGTGGGGTCCCACTGTGGGCTGGTCTGTGTGTGGGTTCCTGGTCTGTCTGTGGGGTCTCTTTGGTGAATGGTCTGCCTGTGACGTCACAGTGGGGGCCCTGGTGTGTCCATTGGGTCCCGATGGGGTCCCTGGCCTTTCCACTGGGTCTGGTGGGGGCCTTGGTCTGTCCATGGGGTCCCGGTGGGGTCTGGTCTGTGTGTGGGGTCCCGGTCGGGGCCATGGTCTGTTGGTGGGGTACCGATGGGGGCCCTGGTCTGACTGTGGGGTCCCGGTGGGGGCCCTGGTCTGTCCGTGGGGTCCCAGTAGGGGCTGCTCTGTCTGTGGGGTCTCTTTGGGGAATGGTCTGCCTGTGACGTCACAGTGGGGGCACTGGTGTGTCCATTGCTCGGCTCCAACAGGGCAGAAGACTCACCGTCCTTCAGGCTTAAGGGCTCCAGACATTGCAGGCCACCAAGCCTTTTCTGGAAACGAGATGCATGCAGAAGCCCCTGCGGTAAGACCCCCACGAGCCCCCAAGCCCCGCCCATCAGCCCCTGCTCCTGGGCATCCGAGACCCCATGGAGCCCCTTACAGGTGAGGGCCTCCGACAGGTGAGGCCCCAGGTCAAGTGCCAGTCCTGATCCTGGCGACACACTAGCTTCACTCTGGACCCTGCGTGGCGTCAGTTCTTCAAGTTACAGCCAAAGAAGGGATGGGTTTAGCTCTTTCTAATTGGGTAATTGGCTCAGAGGAGGGCGAGGCACCAGCCAAGAAGCAAAAAAACATGAAGGTCCCAGAACTTCGGGACCAAGGACAGCATCACAGCCCGGGAGTGAGAGGGGCTTTGGGAGGCGCCTCCCCTCTTCCCTGGAGCACGTCCCATGACTTTCCGCTCCCAGCGAACACTGACTGAGCACCCGCCGCACGCTGTGCTCAGCTCCGGAGACGCGGCAGGGAAATCCGTGTGCGTGGAGCTTACGTTCCAGACTGAGGAACGAATAGATAATATGTTAGGAGACCATAAGTCTGCCTGCCGTTGGGGCTGCTGAAGGGGCTGCTGTGTGACATGGGGGGGTCAGGAAGGCCTCTCTGAGGGGGTACGGTTAAGCATAGACTCGAATGATGTGAGAGAGAAACCATGGAGATACTGGGAGGACAGCAATCCAGCCTAGAGAACAGCCCGTGCAAAGGCCCTGTGGCAGAGGGTGCTTGGTAAGGAAGGCCGAGTGGTGGGAGGGCAACGGGCAGGGAGGCAGTGTGATGGGAGGAGAGGCAGGCAGGGGGTATCCGAGGCACCCCCAGGGGCTTGGGGGCGCAGCCCCGAGTCACGCGCCACACTCACGGCAGCCAGGAGGGCACCGGCCCCACCGATAAGGGTGTGGGCTGCCCTCCACCCCCGAAGCACAGAGCACCATTCTGTCTTATTTGACCTTTCAGAATCTTCCTTATTACAGGAGGCAGAGAAGCAACCGCACACATCAAAAGGCTTGCTCTCTCCCCACCGTGGGCGGTGGCTGAGAGCGGAAGGAAGCAGCCAGGCTGGACTCAGAAAAGGAGTCGGGAACGGGGACAGTGGCTCTTTTTCTTTTCTTTTCTGAGAGAATAGTGCGTCTCTCATCTCCTCGTGCAATCAAGGACCATCAGCCTCCGTCCCCAGGGCCGACGTGGTTAGTTATAGAACAAGGAATGGGCCAGAAGACGGCCAGGATGGGAAAGCCAACATCGCAGCTCCTGGGAGGAGGGAGAGACAGATGAGGGATCCATCGTGGCCAGGGACACGGTGGCTGAGCAGACGTGCCGGGGGCTCCAGGCTGGGTCCGGCCCAGGTACACCCAGGGATCTGACGTCGCCAGCCTCGGGCTTACTCTCACCTCCAAGTGGACCCACAGGTGAGGGTGGGCAGGTGAGGCGCCTGCAGCGCAGAGCTGTTGCGGAACCACCTCCGGGACCTGCACCGAACAGGCTCCACGGCATGTGGAAAGTTAGACCAAATCCCATTGCGGGTCCTGCTCCCAGCCAGTTGGCTGTCGGGTGGCACGCTTTAATAAAAAGCATGCAGGGCAATAAAAATAAATGTAGGGGAAACAGTCCACTGGCCTGGTCCCTGCCACTAGCTGCTGGGTCGTCCTGGGCAAGCTTCCTCACCCCACCCGCACGGCAGATGCCCCCCGACAGATGAGGCTGTGTCTGCCCTTCCCGAGGTGAGAGCAAAGCCAGAACGCCCTTTACGATCACCAGGCTAGAGGAGCGATCGTCTCGAGGGAGGTCACACGTGGCCTGTGTGAGCCTCGGCGGCCTCACGATCCCTCGAGGGAGCCTGTGCCGTCACGGATGCAACGTCAGCCTCGCTGTCCCTGGAGGGGTTGGGGTGAGCTGGCCGTAGGGACCAGTGGGGAATGATACACAGAGGGTCACAAAGGGTCACCCCACAAGGAGCATCTGGGTGCCATTCCCCGTGGAAGAGGCACCGATGAGGTCCAGAGCTGCTGTTTCATGAGCACATAGGACATGCAAGCCCTTCACTTCCTCCCGTCCCTGCACATCCCTGCAAGGTGGAGCTGTTATCCCAGCTCTGGAGATGGACAAACGAGGTCAGGCAGGGCAGGCGGGCCACCTCTGGTCCCCCAGGCGTAGGTCCTTCTTGACCCCACTCCTGTCCCCCCGTGCTTCCGGCCCATGGTTAAGCCAAGAGGGGTGCATGAGTGTGGTGTTTTAAATCATCCTCTTTTAAGATGTGGGGTGTGTGTGTGTGTGTGTGTGTGTGTGTGTGTGTGTGTGTATAATGGTATGTATACACAATGGAATATTACTCAGCCATCAAAAAGAATGAAATAATGCCATTTGGAGCAACGTGGATGGACCCAGAGATAATCATACTGAGTGAAGTCAGACAGAGAAAGACAAATACCATATAATACCACTTATATGTGGAATCTAAAATACAATACAAATCAACGTATCTACAAAACAAAAACGGATTCACAGATATAGAGAACAGACTTGTGGTTGCCATGGGGGAGGGGGAGGAGGGAGGGAAGGAATGGAAGTTTAGGATTAACAGAGGAAAACGATCATATAGAGAATGGATACACAAGGTCTTACTGTACACTACACAGAACTATATTCAATATTCTGTGACAAACCATAATGGAAAAGAATATATATATATATGTATAACTGAGTCACTTTGCAGTACAGAAGCATTTAACAAAACACTGTAAATCAACTATACTTCAATAAAATTTTTAAAAAATAAATCACCCTCTTTTCTGCCCTTTCTTTATCCTCAGGTCCCCTGGGAGGTAGAGGCCCCCTCCTCAGGTAAACTGGGAGCAAGAAGCGGAAATTATTTACAAGGGTCTCCCGGCCACGTGTGGGAAGAGGGCTCTTGGATGCAGCCAGTGGTCTGCCCTGCCTCGTCTTCAGGTGTCTTCACAGCTGCCTCCTCCAGAAATCCCAGGGCGGCCCCTGACCCGTGGGGAGAGCCTCTGGGCTTCCAAAGACATGCAGTGACCCAACTCCTCCCTGCACCCCCTGGGCCGTCATCTCTGCAAACTGCTCCTGTCGCCGCGAGCAAATGACACGCGGAAATCACTGGACAGACTCGTGGCCACGAGTCAGCGCCCAGGGAGATGCAGCGTGATGGGCCTTAGCCACCCTCTTCCTGAATCGTGTCCTCGCTGGGAAGGTCTGATGGGACTGGGGGACAGCTGTGGGGTGCGGTGCTGGTACAGACTGGCAGCTCGCTTTCACTCTATGAACTCACTCCCCACGTGTGTCCCAAGGGCCCTCCCTGTGCCAGGGGCTACACGCGCCATGAGGACACGACTCGGCGAAGACCCAGGCCCTGTGCTGGGGGTGCCTCTGTCCAGCGAGTGGGTGGGGCCGGACTGGCTCCCATCACTGGGCGGGGTCAGCGCAGCCCCCCCCCCCCACACCGGGTGGAGAACTCCTCCCTCTCTGGTACCACGAAGCACCTTGGGTGACAAGTCACAGAGAGTAAGGCCACCATAGTGATAATCCTGAATCTGCTCTGTTTTAAATAAAAATTCAAATGTTTTCCTTGAGATGATGTACTGAACAAATGAATTTATTCCCCTCCCCACCCCAATTCCATTAGAGGAAAAACTTATTTTGAAAGAATAAATCTCCACTGTCTTGCTCTCCAAGCCAGGATAGAATGACAGGGGCTGCTCTATCCTCCTGCCTCAGGCCACTAGAACAACCAGGAAAAATACATGAAACAGTGGTTTTCAGACAACGCCCAACCAGCAGCCCGAAACGCGGCCCAAGAGAGAAACGAAGCAATGGAGGGGGCCCTGCACGTGCCCCCCCTGGGGCCCAGCCTCCGGACACTCGGGGCACAGGGGAAAGGGCTCAAAAGATGTAACCTCAGCTGTGGGTCAGGATTCACCCGATGGCTTCACTGGTGAATTCTACTGGAACACGAACCCCACACTAACTCATCCAGGAAGAAGAGAAGGGAGGACTCCCCAGCTCATTCTATGAAGCCAGCATCACCCTGACTCCAAAGCCAGGCCAGGGCTTCACAAGACATTACAAGAAAAAAATGACAGCCCCACTGGCTTTACAAACATAATCACACAAAATCTTCAACAAATAGGAGCAAATTGAAGCCCACGGTGTATATAAAGGACAGCACACCACAACCGGGTAGGTTATATCTCAGGAACACAGCGTTGGTTTAACATTTGCTAACATTTGCAATTTACTACATTAACATAGATACATACATACATACATAGGTAGATAAATAGATACATACATAGACGCATAGATAGATAAAGAAAAATCATTTGACAGAATCAAGCATCAAGAATCAAGCATCCGTTCATGGTTAAAATTCTCAGCCAACTGAGAATGGAGGGGAATTTTCTTAACCTGATAAAGGGCATCTACAAGAAATCTACAGCTGAAATCATACTGAACTGTGAAACACTGGATGCTTTTGCCCTAAGATTGGGAATGAAGTGAGAATGTCCACTCTCATCCCTTCTGCTCATTGTAGCGAAGGTCATGGTCAGAGCAGCAAGGCAATAAAATGCGCCCAGACTGGAAAGGAAATAGTTAAGTGGTGTCTATTCAAAGAGGACAAGGTTGTCTAAGTAGAAAATCCAACGGAATAGACAAAAAGCTACCAGATCTAATAAGTCAGTTTATTGATTTCACCGGACAGGAGGAAATACAATCTATTTTATTTCTATACGCCAGCAACGATCAATCAGAAATTAACATTTCTTTTTAAATATTATGGAAAAGAGCGTTAACAAAATACTTGGAGACAAGTCTAACAAAATATGTTCAAGACCTGTATACTGAAAATAATAAAATGTTGCTGAAAGAGCTTAAAGAAATCCTAAATAAATGGAGAGAGAGACAGACCACGGTTATGAATTGGAAGATCCTATATTGTTAAAATATCAATTTTCCCCCGATTGATCTGTAGATTCAGCACAATCCTGATCCAAATCCCAATAGGTTTTCTTTCACAGAAATTGAGAAGCATATTCTAAAATTTATATGGAAGAACAAAGGACCTGGAATAGTCAAAACAATTTTTTTTTTAAAAAAGATCAAAGATAGCAGACTTCTGTGGCCTGGCTTTAAGACTTATTATTTAATTATAATAATCGGGACAAAGAGAGACATATAGATTAATGGAACAGAAGAGAAATTCCAGACATAGACCCAAACATATGTACGGTCATTGATTTCAGAAAAAGATGCAGTAAATACAATGGGAGAAGTATAACCTTTTCACCAAATGGCATTGGCACAATTAGCTACTTACATGAAGAAAAAAATTAGATCCAAACCTCATAGCATTCACCAAAAATTCAGAAGAATTAAGGATGCAAACATTTAATAGACTATAAAAGTTTCAGAAGAAAATAGAGAAGAACATTTTTATATTCTTTGGGAAAGGAAAATGTGTAAAGTAAAACACGAAACCTGGAAGCCATAAAGAAAATGATTGGCGTAAAACTTAAAACTTTTTTATATCTTCCATTCGACCAAAGACACTATTTTAAAAATTCAGCAGACGGGTAACAGACTGGAAGAAAATATTTACAACCCCTGAAATAAACAAGGGATTACTATTTAGAAAATATGGGGGCTTCCCTGGTGGCGCAGTGGTTGAGAATCTGCCTGCTAATGCAGGAGACACGGGTTCGAGCCCTGGTCCGGGAGGATCCCATATGTCGCGGAGCAGCTGGGCCCGTGAGCCACAACTACTGAGCCTGCGCGTCTGGAGCCTGTGCTCCGCAGCAAGAGAGGCCGCGACAGTGAGAGGCCCGCGCAGCGCGATGAAGAGTGGCCCCCGCTTGCCACAACTGGAGAAAACCCTCGCGCAGAAACGAAGACCCAACACAGCCAAAAATAAATTAATTAATTAATAATTACATCTGCAAACATCCTTTAAAAAAAAAAGCATTTACTATTAAGAAAAAAAAGAAAAAAGAAAATATGAAGAGTCCTTACAAGTAAATAAGAAAATTATGGGGGCTTCCCTGGTGGCGCAGTGGTTGAGAGTCCGCCCGCCGATGCAGGGGACGCGGGTTCGTGCCCCGGTCCGGGAGGATCCCGCATGCCGCGGAGCGGCTGGGCCCGTGAGCCGTGGCCGCTGAGCCTGCGCGTCCGGAGCCTGTGCTCCGCAACGGGAGAGGCCACAACGGCGAGAGGCCCGCGTACCGCAAAAAAAAAAGAAAATTATGACAAACCCAATAGAAAAATAAGCAAAAATTGTAAACAGGCAACTCAGAGGGGGGGAAATGCAATTAGCATCATTTGAAGAATTCAAATTAAAGTAATAAGGTACTATTTTTGTCTCTAAATTTAACAAAAATGTAAAATAGTGAAAATATCCAGTACTGGCTCCAGTGTGGGGAAGGAACCACGGTCAGAGCACCCGTGTAATTTGTGTAAATCTGTAAAGTCTATTTATTGGGTGATCTTGCAATGCTAACAAAAATTGTAAATGAGCATACCGTTTGATTACACGAATTCATTTCTAGGAATCTAGCCTACAGAAAGTCAAACATGTTCGCAAAGATGGATGACTATCTCTTAGACTAAACCTTTGAAAACTCAAAGATAGATCTGATTCTCTGACACGTCCTCACATGCTGTTCCTCCTGCACGGAGACCTCTTCCCCCACTCATTGCCTAGAGAACTCCTATTTGTCCGCAAAACCACAGCTAACATGCCCTTCTCTTATTAACCAGTCCCTCTCTCCCTCTGTGTGTGTGTGTGTGTGTGTGTGTGTGTGTGTGTTGCAATGTAAGATGGTTTAATGTGTGAGGCTCTCAGTTTCACCTGCCTCTCCTGCTGGACAACAACATACTTCTGAACAGGGGTGTATGGAGCTTGCCTGTGGCACCCCTAGCACTTCGCAGAGAGCCTGGCTCGGGGCAGGGCTCAGTATACGTTCAGAAGCAACTGCCTTTTGCACCCAGTGGTTCCCCAGGAGACCCAGAGGCTGCAGAAGGGATTCTGCAGGGCCTTCCCGGGTGAGGCCTGAGTGCTGAGAGCCTCTGCCCACCTGCTCCTCAATAGAGAGCTGGCTTCAATCCGTGTCGGCTCTGACACGGAGAAGCCAGCTAGCTTCTTTTCTAAGTCAGGGACGGAGAGCTGTCCTCCAATCAGAGAGACTGCCGGCACCAGGAAGCAGGTGGAGAAGGTATTTTGGGGTTTGGAAGAGGCCCCCAGAGCCTGTGATATCACACAGAGTAGGCGGCCACCTACCCTACCTAAATATAAAGCCGGTCTCAGGCTGCCAGAGCCGCCTCCCAGCTGAGCGAATCCCCCGTCCACAAGGGGAGCGCGATCGCTGGTATCCTGCACGAGCCTCCCTGACCACCCACCCTCTGCTGGAAGCCACTCCCTCCTGCCCCGTCCTGTTTCCAGGTTTGATCCTCACAGAGGCTTGGCTGCTTGGAGGACTGATGGTGTGCTCGTGAGACATAAAAAAGTACCAGAAAGAAACCCACCCATGGCCACGCCTCTGACACCCATTTTAAAGCCTCTGGGGCCTCTGCTTGATTCTCCTTTTCCAGGGTTTACTGGGGCCTCCCTTTTATCTCATGGCCCCAAGGACGTGCAAGGTCATCCCTTGCGAAGCTCCATCAGCGTGGAGGGGGGAGCAGACACCAGAATTCGGGGGCCTGGGCTCCAGATGGGCCCTTCTTCTCCTAACATGTGATGGTGGACCAGCTGCTTAACCTCTGCGTGCCCCCTGCTATGGCAGGGCGGTCACTCCCGTGCCGGGGAGAGCCTCGCGCACGGGAGGCGCCCGTTTAACTCTGGCAGGAAGAAAGTGCTTCTCGAACATCCAGCGTGATGTCATTCCGGGCCAGTTGGCTTGCAAGCCTGACAAATTGGAGCTGACTCTGCATTGTAGCACCGTCCAAAAGGGACTCCTGTCTCTAGGGCAGCCCCTCTGTATCCACACGTTCAGATGCTCCGGTGAAGGTGAGCCAAGGCTGCCACCGGGTCGCGCAGCCCACACCTTGGTCAGGAGGGAAGGCGGAGCCCCTGATGGTTCTTCCCGTGGCAGGTTGCGATTCCCTCGGAAATCAGGAGACCGCGCGGCCAGGAACACAGCAGCTACGTTAGTCACGCCAAATCGGCCTGCAGAGCCGGAACCCCTCGTGGGCTGGGGAACAAGGAACACGCTGTCTTCCCGACAGGCAAGGATGCCCCGGGGCCGCCCTGCTCCTGAAGTGTGAGCCAGCTGCGCTGCGGACAGATCCTCCCAGGGGGTGGCGGGGGGAAGGATTCTCAAGGACAGATCTAATCTCATTCCGTTTCCCATCGAGCAAATAGCCTGTCACTCTCTGCGGAAAGCGAACTTGCGCCCTCCCTTCTTTCCTTCCTTCCACATGGACGGCCCCCGACTCCGTGTGTGTCCCAGGGCGCCGCCCCTTACCCCCACCCCTGCCCCCATGTGCCCTATTGCCCCTGTCCCCTGCACTCCCGCGGCCCCTGCTGTCACCCCTGCCCCGTCCTGCCTGCTGGGCAGTGGTACGGAGAGTGTGAGCACGTGGGCAACAGCAAATGACCCTAAGCTCCTCTCCTCTCCTCTCTGAGCCTCCATTTCTTCCTGGGGGAAGTAACTGGTGTCGGGGGAGGGCTGAGATGGCGAAACAAGGGGCCAAGCTGGGCGCCCGGGGGAGCTCCGGTGACGGTGGTGATGTTTCAGCTGTCGTCGGGAAAATGGTCCACGTACATACAGACGTAAATCTCCTGGGGGATGACCCCTGGAACTTTGCAGGGACCCCGGCACAGGTCTCATGCTCAGCATCTCAACCCACCGTCCAGGAGGACGAGCCAGGGCAGCCGAGGGGGCAGCTCCACCCCAGGCCAGCCCAGCAAGCCCCAGCCTCTCGTGATGGCTTCTCCCTCCATCCCAAGGCAGCCGGTGAGTCTTCCCAGGCGACCTACTCCAGCCGTGCTCTGGAATGAGCCTGCGTGGCCCATCTCTGGTAGGTGGGCCTGTGGACCCAGCACTAACCCCACGTGGACTTCCTGGGGAACGCATCTCGGGGCCCCTCTCCGGTGTGGGATCCGGGACTGACTCCAAGCCAGGTGACCTCTGCTCCCCCGCCCCCGGGTCACGCACAGCCCGGCTTCGCGCACACCCGGCAGCCCTGTGCTCAGGAGGCCCAGCCCCCGCACGTCTGCCCCACCAGGACTTGCCAGTAACCAGCAGTGTGGGGTTTTCTTTTTTGGTGATGGGCTTTTTCCCCTCTGGGGTGGAGGAAGTTGCTAGAATACAGCCCATGGCTCCCCTCCTTTCTCATAGGCTAGAACTTAGGGGAAACACCTCTCTGGTGTCAGAGAGTTATATCAGCGTTTCGAAAACCTTCTTCTCCTTGATTCCAGGCTTTTTGTGCACAGGCTGGTGATTTGGACCCTGCTTTCCTCTGCCTGGCTGAGAGCCTCGAAGCTGGCAGGCGGCCATAACGCCCGGCTCTGGGGTCCCCCAGGCAGGCGAGGCGGGTGATGGATGGTTCACCTGGAGCTTCAGAGGGTCTGAGCGCGGGTGCAACAGTCCAGGCGCCCGCTGCCCACGAAGGGCTCCCGCGCCTCTGAAATGAGAAGCGTTTCTCCTGGGCCTGAGTGCGGGAGGCCAGGCAGTCACTACGACGGCACCTTTGGGGCAGGACGGTGTCCAGGTGACGGCTGCAGCTTTGGGCCACACGGATCGGAGTCTGGACCCCCCTCTGCCCGCAGCCCTGCGTGTCATAGCAAACGGCCCAGCTGCCTAATCTGAGTGGCGGGGTGACACTTGGGAGCTCGTGAGAATGAGACACAGCCCGTTCGACATCACCGATATTCATGAGGGATGCAATATTAATCACCAGGCCACCCCTGGGCAGCCGCAGCCCGCACCGAGCCACCTTCCGGAGCACCTGGGGAGCGTGGCCATCGCTGCCCCGAGGCCGGCGGCGAGGACGGCTGCGGCCACTGTCTCGTCACCTGCAAACCACACCCCTCCTCACCAAGCGGGGTGAGAGCTGAGGGTTGTCTCTGAGGCCCTGAGAACAGCCCGCACTCCAGGCTCAGGGACCCGCAGCTCAGCGGACGACTCGTCCCCTGCATCGCTGCCCCAAAGCACAGGGCGGCCTCGCGGCGGTTGTCACCGGTCCCATTTCACAGATGGACTAACCGAGGCTACGAGAGGCGGGAAGCCCGTTGGTGTCGCCTCACCAGCAAGCGGGGGAGCTGGGACTCGACCCCCCCGTTCTCGAGCTTGGCCCCTGCCGCACAGGAGAGTCGCCCTGAGTCACGGGCGTTACAGGAACTGGGTGGCTGCCTCTCCTGGGACCCGCGGGGGAGCCCCGGCTAGGGCCCCAGCGGTGCCCACGAAGGGCTCCCAAGCCTCTGGCAGGACTGAAATGAGAAGTCCAAGATCCAGGTGTCTCAGGGCTGTGCTCCCTCTGGAGGCTCCTGAGGGGGGTCCTTCCCGCTTCCTCCAGCTCCTGCTGGCCCCGGGAGTCCCCGGCTTGCGGCTGCATCGCCCCAGTCTCTGTTTGTCCTCACGTGACCCTCTTCTTTGTGGCCCTGTGAGTCTCGCCTCTCCTATAAGGACACCGGTTGCTGGGTGTAGGGCCCACGCTAAACCCAGGGTGATCTCATCTCATCTCGAGATCCTTAACTAATTACATCTGCAAAGACCCTGCTGCCAAATCAGGTCACATGCAGAGCTTCTGGCTGGACACACATTTCGGGGGACACCACTGAGCCCACACAGGCTCATGCCTGGAACCCCTGCAGTGCTGGAAGCTGTCAGAGTCAGGATCAGTCGGCCCCACCCCCTCGACTTACATCAGGGGAAACTGAACACTGGGAGAAGGGGGTGGGGCGCTGGGCCCGGTCCCCAGCAAGCCGGTGGCAGAGCCGGGCCTTGCTGGGTCTGCAGCTGGCGGGCTGAGCATCTGTCCTGGCAGTTCTGTGTCGGCGGCCGAAGGAAGGAGCTGAGACACCCCCCGGCTGCCTCTCATCTTCCCGGGTCTATAAATAAGCAGATAAATAAACACGCCTCGGGTGAGATCATTGCAAGCTGCAGTGACAGCCCAGACAGGGCTGGGATATATGTTCGCAAGCGGTCTGCTTTCATGGAGAACAAATCAAGCGGCCATCTGCAGGCGAGGACGCTGCAGGGGCGGGCGTCGCCTGGAGAGTCAGAGCGACGGGTGGTGAGGCTGTGGCTGCGTCCTCTCGGGTGGGCAGGTTTGGGACGGCCACCGAGGGCAGGGCCCAGCTGAATGGACCGGATCTGCTCCAGGAGCGGACACGGGCGCCTAGCTCTCCGGGGGCTCGTCCGGAGAGGCCGGGGGGCCCGGACGGGCAGACAGCGAGCTTCCTGTCCCCCTTTCTTCTCCTCATCCTCCCTCATCCTCTTCCCTCCCTGCCTAAACAGACGGGGAGGCCAGGATGGGCGGCAGACCCACGGAGGTGGGGAGGTAGCGCCCAGGGCTGAGTGTCCCCACACCTGGGAGCTCCCGGGGACCCCTCTCCCAACAATGGCTCCCACCTGCGCCCTTGCCCTGCCCCCTCCGGCCCCTAAGGAGGCTCCAGCTGCCCCCCTGCCAGGTCCTCCTCCCCCAGCCTCCCCCCTCAAGGAGGCTTCTTGCCTGGCAGGCCTATTTGTGTTATTTTGGTGTGTTTCTCCTTTTTTGGAAACAGACTTAGCAGAACGGAAGGAATATTAACGAGGATGGAGATCAGGGATCGGGACCAGGAGAAGCCGGCTCGTTTGTTTGATTTTAAGGAGGCCTGGAAGCGGAGAGCACCCAGTCTGTAAGGGGGTGCGCTGCGGGCAGGCAAGGGGCTCCAGCAGGCTGTGGGCGCAAGTTCCGATGAAGAACTCAGGGATTCCGGAGCGTCTGCTGCCTGCTGGACTGGGTTTCTTGGGGGAGCCTTGGAGGCTGGACCCCCAGGGCCTCCCACCAGCTCTATGCGAGCTCCCGGGGGCCGGAGCTTTATAGAAGCCCCAGCCTCCGGCCCAGGGTCCCGGCCAGCACCGCCCGTGACCGCCGAACAGGCCAGTGGAGTCCTGGCTCCTGGGTGGCAGCCTCCCGGCCCCGTGCCTCCAGCGGGGACCCAGACGGGCTGCCCTGGGATCGGGTCCCCGGGTTCCGGGTCAACGTTGACACAGAGGACATCTTGGCTGGGCTCGCGCATCCTGAAATCCCAAAACTACCTTCCCAGGGAGTCAGACGAGGAGGAAGGAAGAGGGGGAGAGAATAAAAAGATGGAGGAATGACAGCTCGTCAAAGGCTGTCCCCAAACCACGGACCGTGTGAAAGTAAACATGAGCAGATCAATTGTCCTGCCTCCTTTCCGCCTCTCCTTTGCCCCACTCGGGGCTGGCGTCCAGGAAATTTATCAAACCGGGCTTTTAGTCATGTTTCTGGTGTGGCTGTTTGAGATTAAGCCCCAGGACCTGGGATGTACACAGCCGCTCGTGAGCACCGCAGACGTCCTGGAGGAGCCTGGCCTCTGCGCTCTGCCTCCGCGCAAGCGCAAGCCGCCGTGCGAGATTCCCGCCCTGCGGGGCCGCGTCGCGTAGCAAAGCCCCGGTCGTGGGGCTGCGAACCCTGGCGGGAAGACTAAGGCAGGAAACAAAGCCCCACGCACAGCTGAGGACGGAGTTTAGGCCCATGACCTCCGACCTGGGGCCACGAACAGGGGCTGGTGGGGGGATGGGCGGGGGGACGACAAAGGTGTCCTTTTGTCCGTGGATCTCACTTCCCCGAGCCCCTGTTGTTCCCTCAGCCTCCAGGTGGGGATGACCAGGGGGCACCAGGACAGTCAGGGTCGTGGACAGGCGCTCCGTGAGCATGTCAGGGCTGGAGTCAACTGGAACGAAGCTCTGTGACGTAGGACAGAGTCCCCCGCTTCCTCGGGGCGAGGTCCTGACCTCCCCCCCCAGCGGGGACCCAGACGGGCTGCCCTGGGATCGGGTCCCCGGGTTCCGGGTCAACGTTGACACAGAGGACATCTTGGCTGGGCTCGCGCATCCTGAAATCCCAAAACTACCTTCCCAGGGAGTCAGACGAGGAGGAAGGAAGAGGGGGAGAGAATAAAAAGATGGAGGAATGACAGCTCGTCAAAGGCTGTCCCCAAACCACGGACCGTGTGAAAGTAAACATGAGCAGATCAATTGTCCTGCCTCCTTTCCGCCTCTCCTTTGCCCCACTCGGGGCTGGCGTCCAGGAAATTTATCAAACCGGGCTTTTAGTCATGTTTCTGGTGTGGCTGTTTGAGATTAAGCCCCAGGACCTGGGATGTACACAGCCGCTCGTGAGCACCGCAGACGTCCTGGAGGAGCCTGGCCTCTGCGCTCTGCCTCCGCGCAAGCGCAAGCCGCCGTGCGAGATTCCCGCCCTGCGGGGCCGCGTCGCGTAGCAAAGCCCCGGTCGTGGGGCTGCGAACCCTGGCGGGAAGACTAAGGCAGGAAACAAAGCCCCACGCACAGCTGAGGACGGAGTTTAGGCCCATGACCTCCGACCTGGGGCCACGAACAGGGGCTGGTGGGGGGATGGGCGGCCACCGCGGGGGGGAGGGGCGGGGGGACGACAAAGGTGTCCTTTTGTCCGTGGATCTCACTTCCCCGAGCCCCTGTTGTTCCCTCAGCCTCCAGGTGGGGATGACCAGGGGGCACCAGGACAGTCAGGGTCGTGGACAGGCGCTCCGTGAGCATGTCAGGGCTGGAGTCAACTGGAACGAAGCTCTGTGACGTAGGACAGAGTCCCCCGCTTCCTCGGGGCGAGGTCCTGACCTCCCCCCCACCCCATGTCTCTCCCCGGGAAGTTTCTAAAGCGACCCACACCCGCTCCCTCCATCCACACCAAAGAAGCAAAGCTTCTGAGAGATGTACCACCCACAGCCTCAGCGCCCGCAGGCCTGCGTCCCGGCATCCAGCACCGTGGTCCTTGCTGCCCGAGACCCGACGGGACCCTGCCAGGGGCAAAGCGCATGGCGTTATGGACTCGCTACGTCAGAGACAAGGGATAAAAATCCCTGTTGAGACTTCCTGAGCCCCCGACAGGGAGGACCCCCAGGGTCCTGCAGGCATTCGCCCTCTGTCTCCACTGCGGCCCATGGGGGAGGGGGGGTTGTTATTACCCCCCCCTGCAGATGCAGAAACTGAGGCACAGGGAGGCGCAAGCCTTCCCCCAGGTCGCGTGACCGTGAGCAGCGGCCCCAGAGCCTGGACCTTGATGCCCTCCACAAAGGTGCCAATCCCCGCTCGGGACGCGCCCCTTGCGGTGCCACCTCCGCTGCGTCCTGCCCCTGCCTGCGGCCGTGGCCACCACCAGGGCCTCTGCAGAGACCGGCTTTTCTGGCGGTGACGGCTGTACCAACGTCGAGGACACGAGCCTCGGAGAGCGCAGCCAGCTGTCACGGCAGGTGCGGGCCTCACAGACGGCCGGCCGGTCCCACCTCATCCTCAAATGGGCCCCTTTTACGGGAAACGAGCCTGTTCTCCCACCGAGCAAATGGCCCCGTCAACTCAAAACACCCAGGTCGCTGCGCTTGGCCCGCCCGTGGCCCTCCGCCGCATGATCCTGGGCTGAGTCAGCGCGGGTCCGGCCTCCACACGCGGGTGCTGGTGGCCACCTTCTCGTGAAGTGTGGGTCACAGCAGCTCCTCTAGCTGCTCCCCTGGGTGAACGCACACGCGTGCGCAGACAGCACGCGCAGGCGTGGACGTGCACGCACACAGCTGCGCGGGGAGCCCCCCAGATGTGCTCACTGAAACGTGTGTGCATGCCCACGTGTGACATACGTGCATATACACACCTATGTGCTCGTGACACACATACGCACACGCACGTGTTGTCCACACACACTCCTTCCTGAAACCTGAGACCCCAGTGGCGGGCTCTGGCCTCGGTGAGACAGAAGGCTGCTGCACCCCTGGTGCCAGTTTAAATGGAAAGCTCCAGAAGGCTTGCACTCCCAGAGCTGTTTCAAAGTCCAGGAAGCATCGGTGGGGCCCCGGGGGGACCTGGAGATAGACCTTCTGCTGCTGGGTCTGTGCCTGGCAGAGCCGGCCCTTTGTTCCTGGGCCCGACCATCTGGTCTCGGGGAGGGGAGGAGTTGTTTGATCCGTCTTTGATCCATCGGGGTGTCCGGCAGGCCCGGTGGGGTCTTGACGAGGTCGGGCCGGGGTAGCCCTACAGGCCGACAACCCCTCTGATCAAAGAAGGGGCACCCTGTGGGCTGTCAGCCGCTCAACCTGGCCTGTCTTCCCCGCAGCCACGGCAACACGGGTCCACAGACGCCTTCAGAAACCCACCTTGCTTCCTCCCCCTGTGCCCATGGACACAGGGCCACTGAGGGCTCCCTGAGACCCAATTGCCGGGAGGGCCGGGATGGCCTGTCCGCTTTGCTGAGGGAGACGAGCTGGACTCCTGCTGGGACTTCACGGGGACTGTCCTTGGCCCTGTCTCCGCCCCGCCCCCGACCACAAACACCCCCCGCCTCGCTGAAACCCAGCCTGAGGTGTGTCCGGCAGCCACTCACGCCACCAGAGGACGGGCCTGCCCAGCCCCAGAGGCAGGTCCACCGGTGGGAGCGAGCTGCCAGCCTTCCAGAGGAAACCAACAGCCCCGCACAGCACCCCAGCTCCTAGCCAGGCAGCCGGGGATTCTCGGGACACAGTTATGAGAAAAGCTACATGGGGCCCAGTTCTCAGGGACGGGACAGAGTCCTCGCAGGCTGGTGTTGGCACGAAGGGATTGATTCAAGGAGATCGGAAAGCTCCCGGCAGCCCTGCGAGGCCAGAGCGCCAGGCGTGGATGCTGCCATGGGGAACGTGCAGCTGGAGCCACATCCACACACGCCACGGCTGGTCTGGCAAAAACCCCACTGCCACGGTCCCCCAGGGCTTCTCACTGGTCAGGCCAGGAACAGGTGTCAGAGCTCCGCCAAAGCCACCCCCAGAAACCCCGAAGCCACAGTCACCAGCACCCCGGCCAGAAGAA
This sequence comes from Physeter macrocephalus, assembly GCF_002837175.3. Classification (NCBI taxonomy): domain Eukaryota; kingdom Metazoa; phylum Chordata; class Mammalia; order Artiodactyla; family Physeteridae; genus Physeter; species Physeter macrocephalus. Next base: position 85,013,734 of record NC_041226.1, read on the forward strand.
GGACCTCCCCTGCCCACCAAGGCCTCCTTCCCTCCTGCCACGCGGGACTTTTATACATGCCTCTGATTGGCCATGCCAGGTCACGTGGCCACACCTGAGCCGCAAGGGAGTCTGGGAAGAGTAGTTCTGGGATCTCACCTGGGGAAGGAGGGCTCTGGGCACAGAAGGACCAACTCATTGAAAGATGTCGGGCAACCACATGCAGCAGGTGTCCCCCTCGGCCCCCACTCAGCCGCTCTACAATGTGCCTTCTCTTCGGAAGGTGCTGAATGCCAGACCCCAGGGGGGTCGCTTCGGTTTCTGTGTGGCCACCGCCGTCCACAGATTAATATCCTGTCTTCCAGCAGCAGCTGTGTCCTCGCCGCCCTCACTCCTGCCGGGTCAGGCTACCGGTTCCCACTTTGGGTGGTTATTGCCGTGCTGGTCAGTACCGCCGATCCAGAGCAGCTGAATCTACTCTAGCTAATGTGAGAGAAAGGGGGTTCTTAGAGGATGCCGGGTGGCTCCCGTCCTTTCTGGGACGTCTACCGGTGGGAAACATCCACCGCAGCCGGGAGGTGCACCCGCCTACCCTGCAGGACTCTTCTAGCACCTGCAGCCTCCACCTGCCGCCAGGTGGGACGGCAGGGCAGTCTGCCCGTGCGCTCACAACCTTAAATCGCTCCCTTCTGTACCCAGGACGGACACAGGAGCATCTGAAAGGTGGAAACTGGGACACACCTGTACCCCAGCTGCAAGGGAATCTTTATGGCTATTATATTTCACACGGAGACGGCAGAGCTCAAAGTGCAGGGACCCATCCAAGTGAGATGAGCCAGTTACTGCCATTAGCCCCTGGGGTCAGTCCTGCCTGGACCCTCCACGGAACCGTGCAGAACTTTCCCTCTAACATGTGCCCCGGAGGGACGGCAGAGCTGAGCATCTCTCAGCCCACCCCCATCTCTCCCGCCTGGAGGGGTGTCCAGCTTTAAACCCTAGGCTCTCTGCGCCGCCCAGTTACGGGCCAGGCTGGCTCCTGGGGCACCAGAGGCAGAGGGAGCAGAAACGTGGGCAGGAAGTCGAGGTGGGAAGCAGGGAGCGTGCGACCCGCGGGTGGCCAACGGCACCAGCAGCGTCCGCCGCTCTGCCCTGGAGCCCCCACCCCTCCACCTGGAAGCCCACGCCCCTGTGACGGCTGACTGCAGACTTCTGCTCTCCCTGTCGCCCCACTCAGTCCTGCCCCCTCTGCCCAGGGCAGCCGGTCCCTTGTCTTCTTCACCCACACGCTCCCCCAGGTGACCGCATCCAGGCCCTCCGCATTAAGTGCCACCCGTACACAAGGCCTCTCCAGCCGACATCCCCGTCCAGCCTCATAATGTCCAGCTCCCACAGGTGGAAGAGTGGGCCTGATGACTAGCAGGCACCCCAAGTTCCCTGTAGTGGACGGGACCCCTAACCGCCTCCCCATCACTTGCTTCTGCTACTTTTCCCCACCTCAGTAAATGGCCCCTCCGTCCACCCAGCTGCACAGCTGAGAGTCAGGGGCCATCCTCCGTTCCTCCTTTTCTCACAGCACCCCAACCCCAGCCATCAGGAGTCCCGCCACCTCCAAAACGCAGCCCGGACCCACCCACGCCTCCCCCCGGCACCCCTCCCACCCCGGCCCCAGCCACCTCCATGGACCCGCCACGCCGAGCTTCCCTCTGTGATTCGCAGGCCACAGCTGGGCGCCCGACACAATCAGAGGCTCCACTCTCGCTATCCTCTGTGCCCGGGAGGCTCCCCCCGTCCACCCCGATCAGTGTCTCCCTGACGCTCCCATCGCTGTTCAGATAACACCTCCTTGGGGAGCCCTTCCCAACCTCCGTGTGCATGTTCAGTCTCCGAACCCCAAGCTCTGTAACAGAGGAGGGAAGAGCGAGAGGTTTGGGTCAGAAAGACCTGCGACTGGATCTCGCTCTTCCCCTTACCGGTGGCCAGGCCTCAGTTTTGCCATCTGTAAAATGGGCAGAGAAGGGCCCCATGTCCCAGGTTATGGTGACAACTCCCAGGACCTCGCGGCTCGCAGGCTGAGCCCAGACCCGCCTTTCCCTGGCCTCTGTTTCTCCGGGTCAGGAGAGGAGGAAGGGGCGGAGGAGGCCACCTGGCCAGCCTCACCCCTTCCCCTCTCCGGGCCTGTTTCTTCCCCCGTAGAGACGGGCTCGGGCGCCTGCCTCACCTTCCCCGAGAGACTGGGGAGAGCTTCCGAGGGGAGCGTGGCGCGACGCGCTTCAGCCCCAAATAAAGCAACTCTCCAGGAGTCGCTGGAGAGCACCGGCTTACGTCGTGAGACGGGGCCACGTGACCCACAAGGAAGGAGAGAATGAAGTTAGAAAATCTGTGTTTCCAAGTTTCTAGCTTGTTTATGCCTGTGATAAAAAATAATAAGCCCTCATCTACAAGTGTCTTTACAAAGCACCACCCTCCCTCAGGTGCACTGCCCAGCGTCTTTCACAAAAAGCCCTGCGGGTGAGTCACGGCACCGTTTCACAGTCGAGGAAACTGAGGCTCAGAGAGGCGCGTGCACGGTCCTATCAAATCAGCTGAGATGAGAAACAGAGGCAGAGATGTGGAGACACCGGGTCACTCGGTCATCGCTGGTGGGAGGGGGAAATGGCGCAGCTGCTCTGAAAAACGGTTTGGCGGTCTCTTTCAGAACTAAACATGCGACTACAAGGTGGTCCAGCGATCGCATCCCTGGGCGCTTATCTCAGAGAAACGAAAATGCATGTTTGCACAGAAAACCTGTAGACACGCGTTGACAGCATCTTCACCTGTAATCGCCAAAAACTGGCAGTTCTTCCAGACCGTGGGACCTACTCAGCAATACAAAGGACCCAACTGTTGACCCATAAACAATCCGGATGAATTTGCAGAGAATGTGCTGAGTGAGCAAAGCCAGTCCCGGAAGGCTGGCCATTTCAGGCAGTGCTCCCGGGCGGGCAGCACGGTGTCACCGTCCAGTGAGATGGTGGCCGGCAGACGTTACCCTCGGGAAAACCCGGTGAAGGGGGCAGGTGTCTCTGTGTTATTCTTACACCCACGCACGAATCCCAATGATCCCAAGATGACCAGCTGAATCAGAAGAAGAAAAGAAAGAATTCGCAGACAAGCAGTCAGGCGAGGGGCCGAGGCATCCTGGCCCCCCCGGGGAATCTCTCGGAGCGGGTGTGTGACTGTGGATGTGTCTGTGTGTGTCTGTGCCTCTGCATGTCTCTCTGTGGGGTGCACCCTTGGCCCCCAGAAGGGCACGGAGAGCAGAATCGTTCAAGGGACCCGCAAGTCATCCGGGAACCTTGCAGCCGAAAACCAGCCCTCCTTCTTGAAAACACCAGAGAAAACCCCTTGTTCGATCAGTCATCCATGAAGCCCCAAATCGTCAGGAGTGTGTTTCCCGGATTGAATTACCCCTTGCGGTGATCTGATTTTCCTGGGCTGCTGCACCCACGGGCCTTACCTGGGGTTAAGCCCCGCAGCAGGGGCCTCTCACCCGCTCAGTCCACTCGGCATGGGCTGACTCAGAAGGAGAATCGGGGGTGCCCAAGACAAAGAAGATCCGTCAAAGGCCCTTGGAAGGAGCCCACAGAACCACATGCTGCCCCTGGGGACTTGCTGCCTGTGTTCCGGCAAGTTCCGAGCCTCCAGAGCAGCTGATGGCAGAGAGGTATGCCGCGTAGAAGCAGCAAAGAGTCTCTCTCCAGGCTGCTCGGGCCCTGCTGCCCATGAGAGAGGCTGGTCCCTCCTCGGGGCACCCTGAGCCCCCAGTCAAGCTTCTGGAGCACCCACTCCCACCAAGGAACAGCCATGCAGGTCATGGGCAAAGGTTTCCTCCCTCGGGGGCACCCAGCGAGGCAGCCACTGTCCTCCACGGAGACCCCGAGGGATGGGGCAGCCTGGGACGGAGGACCACGCGGCCTGCACACAGCCTCGGGGGGACAGCAAGCTGGACACACGTCAGTACATCATCACGGTCCAAGAGGGGGGGACCAAGGGCACACGTGGCCGGAGGAGGGGAAAAGCCCTACCCCCATCCCCCAGGCGGGAAGGAATAACACAGGAGTCCCACCGCAGGATGGGCAGGACAGGTGTGCCGTCACATGCACCCTTCCAACAGGGAAGAGCATAGATGCTGCCCTCCACCACTGAGTGACGCGGCCCCGAGCCAAGGGGCACTTGGGGCCACTGGGAGCTGGAGAGGCCGGGACAGGTCCTCCCCTGCCCGGCCAGCAATGCCTCCATCTTCCGCCCTCGAGAACTGGGGAGCACACTTCTGTGCTTTCATGCCACCACCTCGGGTACAGTCTGCCACAGCAGCGCCTCCCCAACTGGCTGGCTGTGGGTCAGGAATGGGCACTTGTTTCCCTGGCTGTAGAGCCAGGAGGGGCCACCAAGCACCGTGAGGTGCCCGAGTGGAGCCGGCTCTGTGATCGCTGCCATCCTGGGATGCCCGGCCCCAGGCAGCAGCCGCAGCCCCTTGCTCACGCCGTCCGCGCTCGGGCCAGCCTCCCCGGCTCGGACCCGCGTGTCCCAGCAGCCCCCCTTCCCTGCCCTCCCCTGGCCCCAGGTGGACCCCGCACTCGCGCTGGACACCACCTCTCGTGCTCATGACCTGCCCGGTCATTACCCACCTCCAGCAGGGCTGCCTGCGACCCAGGGGGGCGTGTCTGACCGTTTTCTGCTGGGTCCTCAGCCCCCCTGGGCACAGAGCTGACGCACAGACGTGGCAGCTGGCCAGTGGCAGGCTGCTAAGCTGCTCACTGCTGACCTCCAGGGGTGAGAAGAGTAGCACACGTGTCTTCGTCGGCGTTCTCCAGGGGAACAGGACCAACGACGTGTGTATCCGTGCATACAGAAAGAGGGTACTACGAGGAATCGCTCACGTGGTTATCGAAGCTGAGAAGCCCCAAGATTGGAGCCGGCGAGCTGAGCTGCGGATCAGGAGAGCTGGTGGTGCCACTGCGGTGGAAAGCTAGCTGAGACCAAGAAGGGCTGAGGTTTCAGTGGGAGCCCAAAGACAGGAAAAGACGGCTGTCACAAATCAGGGGGTCAGGCAGGAGGAAACTCCCCCTTTGTCAAGGAAGGGCCGCCCTTCTGGTTCTACTCAGGCTGTCAACTGACTGGACGAGAGCCACCCACATTAGGGAGGGCCACCTGCTTTATTCAGTCCGCAGATTCAAGTGTTTACCTCATAGGGTTTAACCAGAGATCTGGGGCCCCCTGGGGCCCCATGACGTTGACATAAGATCCACCATCACAGCAGGTGAGGACCAGCGTGTTTGTTACTAACTGGCAGAGACACTGACAAAAGATGATTAAACATTAAACATCATTAAATCCCCCAAGCCCGCCTCTGCCCTTGGCGCTCAGGGACGTTCTCGTCTGATTACACGCTGCTGTGACCAACCATCCCATCAAGTCCCCTCCGAACCTGGGAGGATGGGGTTCTGGAAGCAGGTGTCTCCTTTCTGGCTTTCAAACACTCACAAACCTGCTAAAGTATTAAATGACTAGGTCTCGCCCATCAATTACAGACCGGATACGACGTGAGGCCTGGCAGACAAGCCTCACCCTGAGCCATGCTGGGGCTGGTGGGAGCTTTCTCTGGCGCTCCAGCTCCCCACCAGCAGGGAAGAGGCACCGGTTCAGCTCGAGGACACTTGCCAAACATCAGAGGGCTTCTCCTGTCACCCCTCCCGTCCCAGAGTCCAGGTGGCTGCGGTGAGCGGACCGTGAGGGTGTGAGGTAGATGCGGGGCAGGAGCTGCAGCTGCTCTCCTGAAACACACACACGCGCGCGCGCACACGCACACACACGCACACACACGTGTGCGCAGACACTCCCATGTGCACAAGCGCACACACCTCCCAATCCCATGGTCCACAGGAGGGACCGGCCTGGGGAGGCAGCAGTTCCTGGGGTGCCGTGGAGCAGGGGCTGTTTCCTGGTGACACTGGACGTTCTGCACTAGCTGGGGAAGAGCCCCCACTTCAGGACTTCACGGCCGTCCAGCCAGAGCAGGGGTCCGGCCATGCACAGGAGCAGGAACCAGCTACACCCCATACATTCCCATCACCACGTGGGGAGGCTCAGGTCTCCCCTCCTCCCAGAATGCCTTCCTTCTCCCTTAGTGCATCTCGCAGTCTCATCCGCCATCCAGGCCGCCTCCTCCCGGAAGCCTCTCCTGATTGGAACCCGCCCTTCCTCCCCGGAGCTTGCTCTGCCCTCCACCCGGGCCCGGGGCACTGCCCGCCTTGGATCACGGTGCGAAGCATCCAGCTCGGCCTCCCGTCTTCTTCAGAGCATGTGGAGCCCAGCGTCCTTCTCGGCCACCCCCACCCCTGGCACAGCGCCCTGCATACAGTCAGAACTTAATAAATACTTGTTGCCTGAACAACCCTAGGATGAATGCATCCCTCAGGCTGTTCACCATGCAATCCACGAGGCTTCCGCTTACCAAGAATTGAATAGTCTGAGGGTGAAGATTTCAGTGGCTCCTTGTAAAACCGGGCTCCGCCCAGCCAGGGCAGGCACGTCTGGGAGAGGCTTCCCTGGCAAAGGTGACGGTGACCTCGGAAGCTGCAGAATCTGCAATGCCTTCGGGCGGCCTCCGCTCCCCGCGGCTGCCGGTCACGGCCCTGCTCCCCTGCCCAGGTCGCCGCAGGAGCCTCAGGGACCCACTTTGTGGACACAGCAGCCGAGGTCCCACAAGTCGCACCCGTACTCCCGGCCTCACAGTGGAGGGTGACCTGAGATCCAGATCCCGGCTTGGCCTGGTGCCTTTTCCGCTGCACCCCGCTGGGCTCTGCCATCCACGAACGCAGGCCCTGACATTTCACTCCACGTTTTAGCTCTCCAGCACCGGCCCCATGCCTGGTCTGTGGTGGTCTCCCCAACTCTGCAAAATGGCATTTATCACAGAGAGGTCAGCTGTTCAGAGCTGCACAGAGAGGAGACAAAAGAGCCGCCCAAGGGGTCCAAGCCTGGGGCCCTTTCAGATCGCCCTAAACCGCTGACATCCCCCAAAGGCTCCCATCAGAGGGGCTTATCTATGGCGCCAGCATGTGAATTATTCAGGCCCTCTCTGCAGGCAGGGGCTCCGCATCCACGGCCTCAGCGCTGACCGGGTCCTTCCTCCCTTGGCCAGCCCTCACGGTCCAGATGCCGCCTCCCGGCTCAGTGCCCCGTGCCCACTGGCATGCCTGTGATGGTTAGTTAGACACAGCTGGCGAGGCGCCACGGAGCACCAGCAATGATAGCCGCGCGAGGAGACGCAGCATAACCGGCGCTCCGGTCTCATTCAAGAAATACGGATCCGGGCTTCCCCGGTGGCGCAGCGGTCGAGAGTCCGCCCGCCGATGCGGGGGACGCGGGTTCGCGCCCCGGTCCGGGAGGATCCCACGTGCCGCGGAGCG